>NW_020537646.1:45088742-45164077 GCF_003426905.1 Ctenocephalides felis | reverse complement strand
TCATTTAATGTCTCAATCGTCGAATATTCTTGAAACCTGTGCGATTCATAATAAAAATGATAAGCCAAGGGTTAACATTGTTGATCCCGGTTCGATAATCGTTCGACTCTGGTACTCATAATTTGATGTTACATAGAGATGAGTTCGCTAAGTAAACACACGGCACGCGTTATCAAGATGCGAGAAGTCCGCACGGACGGGACTAAAGGTCCCATTAGGGATCGGCCTCTAGCACAGGTAAGCCAGCTACGGGCGAACACTGGATCGTCGAGACGAGATGAGATGAGACGAGACGAGATCGCTTTATGCTCTTTAAACGATATTAAATATGAGTAATAGTTTTTTATTAATCACATTAATGGTATCTGCAACAAAGTGTGGTATGAAACGCCCAAGGTTTACATTTGATATACGCATAGTCGTTCGGTACTGATAGCGGTGGTGGTGTTTAATGAACCCTTCAGCACCCGTTCATTATCTATTTTTAGCAAAAAAGATAAAGCTGCTGATCCTTGTCACAAAAAACTAGCAAAGTAAATTAAAATCATCGGAAAAATTAAATCAATTATACTATTTCATAAATATGTCACACTTACATATTTTTGTTGAACTTTTTTTGATATTCAATAAGCTATTGTGATGAATATTTTGCTAATAAGGACGACTTGATTATTGATGATCCTAATTTTGAAATATTTTTAACTTCCCGTAAGGTGAGTTATAGAAATCACAAAAAAATTTAAAATGAAAATGTTTGCATATTTTCACTTTTTGAAGATTTCTGAACATTTTGACATACCTTAGAATAAATGGATGTGTGTGTGCTTGTGTTTGGATACAATTTTTTGTGTATGATTTCGGGCGCACAAATCAACCGAATTGAATGATTAAAAAAACATTCGATTCCTATTGATGAGAAGACGTTCTGATTAGTTTTTGGTGAAGACAAGTCCAGCCGTTTCGAAGATACGGGGCAAAAAGTGCCAAAAACGGTAATTCAATTTTTGAGAGAATGGAATACCCGATTCAAATGATTCAAAAAGCATGTTACTTGTATTGATGAAATAAAGAATTGATTTTTGGTAAGGCAGGTCTAGCGGCTTTGGAGATACAGAGAAAAAAGTAAAAAAAAAAGATATTTGGCGGTCAAAAATGATCATTAGACATATGCACATCAAATTATCAGATATTTGATAAAATTTTCAAAAATGAGTACTAATTTTGTTGGGTTCCGTACCAAGATTGGTCATTTTTAAAGTTTCCATCAAATTTCAAAATTTTCAGAGAATTTTTTTTTCCAAATTTTCAAAAATATACAAAGTTTTATACTTCAAATATGAATTTTCAATTTACAAACCAGTTTGAAAATGTAAATATTTCAAATGCGTTATTCTAATCGTAAGAAATATATCCTCAGATGGATTTATTAGGTACCGATTGCTAATGTAAACTTTCTCAAGTGTTTTGAGCGATAAGGTCATCACTGTATATTTTATGAACGATAAAATATATAGTGATTATAATTATCAATTCGAAAATGTTTGAACCGATTGTTATTAATCATTGATTAATATTTATTGATTACTGTTTTTTCCTCGAATATTTAATTCTGGTATGGAAAGTTCCAGCAATTTGCCTTAAGGCACAATGCCGTTCACCACTAGTTTATTAAAAAGTATACTAATGGCTGTTTTTTCCTAATTATGATAAAATTTACCATTTCGTAAATGCCGTTCACCACTAGTTTATTAAAAAGTATACTAATGGCTGTTTTTTCCTAATTATGATAAAATTTACCATTTCGTAATTAATATCCGAAAGAGCTATTATGACTTTCACAAGAGACATATTTTTGATAGAGTAGGGCGAAGTTTTATTTTTGATTTTAAAGGGATTTTACGAAATAATAGCTACAATATTCATTCAGTGCAAAATGAAATTTCATAGGCACATTTTTTATACAGATAACATTATACATAACCTTGCTCTGGTATTTTGTGAGAAATATTCATCAGAAAAGTTGTAATAACTATTAATTTAATTTATTTCTTGTGAAATTGATTTTTTAAACTGAATTGTCATTTTTGTTTAATATTTTTAATTGTTTATGCCTTTGCCTAGATAAAGGTTCAATTTGGTCCTTTTTATCCTACACATATGTGAGCTATTATAGATGTCATTATCTGTTAATCTAACTTAAAATTAACAATACATCTTATAAAATAATTAAATAACATATAATTGAAAATTTAATTGAGGTATTGTAAACAGTGACAACCAAACCAAACCAAACCCACAACCAAAAAAACGAACAACAACAAAAAAAATTTTATTATGGATTTTCAAATATTCTCGTTTATCTCGATAGCAATGTCGTAATAATGTAAGAATCAAGGTGATGGCTGGTTATAGATATTTCGTTGCTAATAAATTCTAAATATTGGCAGTGGAACTCTTTAGCCACGAACTTTTATGTCCCGCTCTACCCTATATTATGAAATAACAGGAAGTCATCACGGTAAGTTTTATTTGATCAAGTTCAGAAACGCCATTACGTTTCAAATGGTAAAATGTATTACTATAAGAGAAAACTCAAATGACTTTTAGTAAATAATAAAACCAAATATATAATAACAGTTATAAGCTCTGTAACATTGCGATCTAACATATAAAAATTTACAATTTAGAAATTGTCTGTCCAATTGTCCTTGGTCAAAGTAGCAAAACCTATCTCACGAAGAATTTACGTCGCCCACGCTTCTTATTAACCGATCAGAATTTATACTCGTATAGTATATCCTATGTCGTACGGTTATTGCGCTATTGCAAATCGCATGCGATCATTAACATGATTGCATAAAATCTGAATAATCATCTGTGATCCTATATAATTACAACTCTGTGCACCGTGGGCCGTGTGGGTGAATTCAACAACAACGTTTATGTAAATAAATAAATACGTAGCAGAACAAAAAGATGAAAAGGAAAAAATAAGCGAACCGACGAAGGAGAAACAAAACAGCAACAAAAAGAAATCAAAACAGCTATCCGATGATGAAATTATAAAAAACCAACAAACTCCCCCGGACGTTACGGGACCAACTCTTGACGAAGCAACAGCATCGAGAAGAACGAGAGATTTTACGACGGCCCGACCAAGAGGAGGTGGTAAACGTTTTCGAACTTATTTCCTATTTTAAGTAAAACATTATAAAAGTTACCAAATGCTTAGTAAAAATAAAACAACAGTTTGGTATGCATAATAATATATACTAATATAATATGGTTCGGAATTTAGTTTAAATTTTGATACACGCTAATTAGAAGACAACTTATACATTTTCATATTTAAATATATTTTATGATAGTCAAATAAAATACGTAGCGCATTAAATTTTGCAATTTTTATACGTTATTTCAATGTAGAGAGCAATTAGTATAACAAGAAAGACGGCCTCGAAAGTATTTTCTTTTCGTTGGTAGTTTCTATGGTTTTATTAACTTTCCGTAGTTATTGTAATCGTCCAAAAATCTAAAGTGAAAAATTTTGCATATCTTCACGTTTTGAAGGTTTCTGAACATTTTGGCGTACCTTACAAGAAATGGATGTGTGTGTATGTATGTATGTATGTATATATGGATACAGTTTTTGTCCCACATCTGAATGATTAAAAAACATTCGATTCCTATCGATAGGAAGATGTGCTCCAGTCGTTTCGGAGATACAAAGCCGATTTGGCTGATTCAAAAAAAATTCTGCTCATGTTGACGAAACGATTGCTTTTGGAAAAAGAAAAAAAAATCCAAAAAATATTATTTTTTAATATCAAAACTATTTATAGTTAATTTTAAGTTGAATTCAACATTTTCAATATAACCTCCAGAATAGGTAACATATGATTGTGATAAAAATAACTACCCGCACTTTTACACTAGCAAACAATAAAATAAATAGTTGTAAGTAACATTTTTCACTAAAAATAATTAATAAGATTTCTAATAGTTGTTTTTTAAACATAATTATAATATCTGCAATTGTACAAATCAAATAAGTAATTTTTATTTACTTCATTCTACTTCGTGTTCCAAAAATGTATTTTATTTAGTAATCGATATCAACGGTAATCAGTAGTAGTTACTTCTTAATTTGATCCATATATAACATGTATAAAAGAAAATATTCAATACATATGAATAAAAAGTTCAATAAAATTCGATTATTTTTACCTAAAACTAACCAACGCGATACAATTTCTATTGATGTCTTTTTTAAACATACTTATATTATCTGTAATTGTAAATTAAATTGTAAAAAAGGGGCCACTTTCACATGTTATCACTGATATCTCGGCCAAATGATGAGATAGGGAGTTGGAATATCGTATTTTTTCGAAAAGACCTATAAAACAGCCTATAAAATAATTTAGATCCAGAGTGGGGCCGATTCTCTATTAGTGCAGTAAACGGAGCGTTTTAGGTCTGAATTTTTTTACGGTGCTCCGAATTGAATGAAATTTTGGAATTAGGTTCATCTTACCCTCAAGTTTAAAAGTGAAAACAATTCGGGTTGAGCCATCACCCCCCGGGGGGATGACACCCCCTCTCAATTCTGTAATTACATTTTTTCAAAATAACGTCGGAAATCGATAGAAGAACTAATTATAAGAAAAAATGTCTTTTATAGTTTTTCAAGAAAAACTAATACTTTTCAAGTTACTGGCCACTAAAGATTCATATATTTTTGGCGTTTTTCTTCGTTTTTTTGCAAATATCTCCAAAAATATACATTTTAACGAAAATCATGTAATGAACAAAATAATTTCAGTAAAAATCTTAATAAATCGGTATTACATAAACTTTTCTAGGAAAAATATTAAGAAAGATTTGAAAGAGCAAAGTTGTTTTTTATTTCGATCAAGATTTAATAGTTGTATTCAAAGCCATCTAGTGTCGAGGTTTTACATTTTATGCATTTCGGTGAAATTGGGTTTTATAGTGCTCAACATAAGCTTTAAAATGAGTGCCGTTACAAGTTTTTTGCGTGTAAAATGAGTGAGCTATCATGCAAATAAGAAGCATATACGAAGTTTTTTTCTTTCAAATCATATGGTTTAATGAGCGCCATTTCCACCAGAATTAAAGTAATTCACATTCCATCTAGAATTCACTTCACTATAGACATCTTGATAGATTCTAGCAGATTCACTACTTTACTACAAACTATGTTCAGAAAACTCACGATTTTATAAAAACTTTTTTTTCCAATTTTTTAAAAAATCGAAATTATTTTCATTATATCTCAAAAAAAATAAAAGATACGTATAAAAGCATATAGATAAAAATCAAAGGGATCTTTCTGGCTTATTTTTGTTATTTATTATTTTTTTTTCACACAAAAATTGACAGAGTTATGAATGTTTAAAGACTGCGCGGCCGCGCAAATTGGAAAAAAAAGTTTTTATAAAATCGTGAGTTTTCTGAAAATAGTTTGTACTAAAGTAGTGAATCTGCTAGAATCCATTAAGATGTCTATAATGAAGTGAATTCTAGATGGAATGTGAATTACTTTAATTCTGGTGGAAATGGCGCTCATTAAACTATGTGATTTAAAAGAAAAAAACTTCGTATATGCTTCTTATTTGCTTGATAGCTCACTCATTTTACACGCAAAAAACTTGTAACAGCACTCATTTTAAAGCTTATGTTGAGCACTATAAAACCCAATTTCACCAAAATGCATAAAATGTAAAACCTCGACACTAGATGGCTTTAAATACAACAATTAAATCTTGAACGAAATAAAAAACTACTTTGCTCTTTCAAATCTTGCTTAATATTTTTCCCAGAACACTTTATGTAATACCGATTTATTAAGATTTTTATTGAAATTATTTTGTTCATAACATGATTTCCGTTAAAATGTATATTTTAGGAGATATTTGCAAAAAAGCGAAGAAAAACACCAAAAATATATGAATATTTAGTGGCCAGTAACTTGAAAAGTATTAGTTTTTTTGAAAAACTATAGAAGACATTTATTTCTTATAATTAGTTCTTCTATCGATTTCCGACGTTATTTTGAAAACATGTAATTACACAATTGAGAGGGGGTGTCATCCCCCTGGGGGGTGATGGCGCAACCCGAATTGTTTTCACTTTTGAACTTGGGGGTAAGATGAACCTAATTCCAAAATTTCATTCAATTCGGAGCACAGTAAAAAAATTCAGAGGTTATACCCTTTTTTCCTCTCCGTTTACTGCACTATATGTAATCTCGCCCATACCCTTTGTTCAAAACAATTGATTTCGTCCGTTTTGGGTTTTAACATATATTTAATCCAAAGTGTGGACATCAACTGTAATCAGTAGCTACCCACAAAACACCGCAAAACGTTCATATTTTTAATAATTATAAACCTTGGTAATTTTTTATAATTCAACCACTCATCCTAGGCCTATAATAATTTAGTATGTCTTATCAAACTATGAAATCTGTTGTTATATAAAGTTTCATCAAAATCGTCTAAAAAATCGATTTTTACTAAAAACTAATCAACACGATTTCCAAATGTTATCTATGTTATCAAACTCGATTCAGGATTATGGGCTAAAACGTAAACGAAAAACTCTAGACTTTTTTGCCAATTCTAAGGAAACGTCTCGGCCGATCGTCACACAAAACTGATAAAAGTTAGCCATTCTTGCGTTTCATCAAACAGCATTTAAATTATTGAAATCGGCCCAGCCGTTTTTGAGAAAACGTCGGAAAAAAAAACAGAAATCAGCTCTAATATACACACACATACTTTTTCCAAATTTGGTGTCATTGCATTTAGAAAACATAAAATTATTGAGTCGGATTTTTTCGAGAAAACAAACTTTTCCTTCAAATTATTGAGTCGGATTTTTTCGAGAAAACAAACTTTTCCTTCGGAAAGTTAATATATAACAAAAAATAGGGTAAATAATGTAGTTTAATACCCCGTAAATTTCATTTAAAATTAAAAATGAAATAGATGTTTTGTCCCCTGACTATTCCGCCTATGGAGTACAACCAATCAGATGACAAAGTTTAGAGAAATAGCAAAAAACACATATTTCTACGAAGATCAATTAATTGAATTTCTTGGATAGTTATTTTTTTGAATAATGTTAAAACAACAAATAATGTTCTTTGTTATGATGCAGTAGATTTGGTTCTTTCAGCACCTATAATTACTAAAATTGAAAGTGGTTCTTTTCACCCCGCCCTACCCTATATACTAAATAATGCAAATAAAATACCTGGAACAATGCAAAATCTTTTAGTAATGTTTATGTCAAAAATCGTATCAGAATTTTTCCAATATCTGAATAAAACACAAAAGAAAACGCCAGTCACTGGACTAATAGTTCAGTATACCCTCGTATTGGTCCTGCGCTGGATTGGATTATTTTAGTTCCTCAGCCCTGTCCGCCTGGCAAATTGCACATAGTACTGATAACAGTGATCTGTGCTGTTGTTGAGTTGTCCGAACATTGATTCTAAACTGAAGATTATGAGATAGCGTCGCTCATAAAACGCATTCATGATGAATTTATTATTATATTTGCGTTTCGCGTTGGTGAGCTTTCACGGCGCGTTCATGGCGCTTTCAATGCGCGTTCAATGCGCGTTCTTCCGACCGCACTCTGCGTGCGTTATGACGTTGGACACACGCATAACAGCGGAAAATTATCGCAAAACAACGTTTTTATTGAGCATAATGTCAGGGGGGCACAGGATTTTAGTTGAATTTCAGGCATTAGGCAGCACGGGAATCTCAAGCGTAGCGATATTGCGAATGATCGTGATCTAGCCGAGACGGTAATGGTTTGTTTGACTAGGATATTTATTTTATAAAATTAAATTAACTCTAAAATTGTGCAGAAAATCGCCATATGAAAAGTTGAATCCACTCAACCACGTGTGTGTCTTAACTATAAACTCAACACTTTTTAATAGGGAAAGTATGGACAAAATGATATGGAGCTTTGTTTCAAAGATATTTATTTATTCATTGATACAAACAGTTTCAATAATTTGCGCACATCTTTGGTTCATTATCTACCAGTAACATGGTCCTTTTAATTAAGTAACATATTTATTAAGGAAAAATGCAAGCAATTACAAAAACCATTTTGTCCACATTGTACGGTTGTACAATGGATATAATGATATACATAGTAAGAACATACTGAGAAAATTTTTAAGAAACCAGTTCTTAAATAACTATGTTTTCTTTGGGTTACGCAGGAGCCCAAAAGGAAACAGATCATACATCATAAACAGACTTTGCCGGGTTTTGCAACAAATGCAAGTGTCTACTTTTTACCGGTGGATCTGTTGGTCTATTCTTAGAAGTAGTTAGAGTAAAAGTTAAAAGCCAATCACCATTTATAGATTTCAATTTTTTGCTCAATTTTTTTTAATGCATATGCATGCCATTTTGTCTGAAAGCAAAGCAAATTAATAATCTAAATTCCATCAAACACCTGATAATTGCAATAAAAATTCTCGAAATCAATAGTATTAGCATAAGTCGCTATTGATTTTAATGGCAATACAAATAACAATAAATAAGGCTCCAGAAAACATGATAAATCTAAACCCTCTGAATAATCTTATGAAAGGCGAGATACACGTGCAAACTGATTACTGCGAAAACACTGCGACAATGACGCTCAATATCTGACGAAATCGTTATTATAGTTTTCTTCATGTTATACAGTCGCACAAATTATTATTATTATTGTGTTATTTTGTCCATATTTCCCCTAATTGTTTTATCACATGAATCTGTCTTGTATTGGTGAGAATGGTTTAATCAATTTAGTGTATTTGAAAATTGATATGCTTATTGAATTTTAGTAAATCAAGCTCAATGATTTTGGAGATATGTAAAAATATTTTTTCAGATTTCTTTTATAGTTGATTTGTATAAATAGTTGTATAATTGTAAATTTGTATAAATATTGTAGTATTTGTACTAAATTTTGACATATAGATACGACAGTATCATATTATACTATAGTACAACTTTTAGAACCAAGGAAAGGTAAACATATTCTAAAATTTCAAAACGCAAAAAGTAATTTTAAAGAATTTATCAATCAAATTAATTGGTATAAATTTTCCATGCTATATTGTACTACGTATTTTGTATGAAACAATTATTTGTCCTCATGTTATTAAAAATCTATTATTCGAGCCATGAACTATCTCTAACAAGCAAGAATAATTATTATACATATTTTAATAAACCTAAACAGACCGTTTAGTTTTAGTAAATCTTGCCAAAATTTTCCAGGTGATAAAATTACTTTAATTTTAAGCACGTTAGATTTTCAATTTGCTCTATAATTGAGATTTATATTGCGCAGATTAATTTTTGCTTAAAACTTTTAACTTCTCAAAGAAAGTTTGTTTTTCCAAAAGAATTGATTTGCTAATTTTGCAAAATGTTTGATGATTAAATTTTAAAATTTTGAAAAAATTATGGCTAGTATGCCAAACGTTAAAGTATTTTTATAATTAAACAACTTTTCGTAGGTTCATAATATATTAGAATATTTGTTAGGATCATGAATCTTATCATCACAATTTTTTTTATAAAAATCGTCAAAGTTTTTCAACAACTAATTACGGCGGAACGAATCGGCACGATTCCCAAGATATATATTTTGAACGGTTTTGAAAGTTTCAAAACTCGCTCAGGATTTTGTCCTAAAACGTGGACGAAAAATCAGGCACTTTTTCCTAATCCTAAGGATCAAAGCGAGTCTTCGCCAAGTTTCATCATACACATATTCATAGTTTTCCAAATTTTAGTGCCTTAAAGTATGAAATCTGCAAAACGCATTTTCTGGGAAAACCTTTTCTTTGGAAAGTTAATAATGAGATTAGAACTACATAATAGTAAATGAAAACATTAGAATTAAATAAACGGGTAGATAATTATTTGTGGTTTGATAGTAGATAATTATTGAAATTTGTGTTTTGAAACTACATGAAATATATTGTAACCTATTTAATGCAGATTTTTTAAATTAAATTTGTGCGACTGTTTTTTAATAGAAAATTTATATTAAATACTATATCCATATACTAAAAGGTGTTTTCGTTTCAACAAGAACTTATAGAAATTATTTAAAATGATTTTTTGACAATGGTAGAGCCATCATAATTTGACAAGAGCTGTCATATATTCATATTTTTAAGTGTAAGTGTTTTTAAAGAAAAATTTCACAGAAAATATTTGCTGAAATTCAAAGTAGTTCGTATCTCAAACAGATACATCTTTTAAAAAAATTCCGAAGTTAAGATTTAATTTAAATGTAAGGCGGAAGGAAAGTTGCGATGATCCATCACCAGACAATCGTAACCTAGTTATAATTTGTATATTTCTCACACTTTATAATTAATTCAGATCATTATAATTTACTTACATTTATATGAAAGGCGCGGAATGTATCATTTGGAATACATTAAAAACACAATTAAAACAGGTATTTATAGTTGGTGTATAATTTAATAACAAGATTTAATTTAATAGAAAATAAAGGAAAAAGAAATCTGTGATAGAATAGATTCATGAAAAAATAGGGATTATTCTAACAAAATTAATTGATAATCTTGACATACTTAGAGATAGTTCTGACATTTCAAGTTTAATAAAAACACGTTTGAATTTTGCATTACATACAATCATACAAAATCCAAATTTTCCCATTGAACAACTTCACACAAGTAGAAAAAATCGTAGTTTATTTTTTAAGTATTTTTAGAACAGTACCATGCTAAATATTTTTATTACAAAAAGTTTGCGAAAAGGCGAAATCCCTTTGCACGTTACTTTATAAATTCGAAGATTTGTAGTATACTTGTTACATAAAAATTGAATATAAATAAAATGCTAAATATCTAACTGTAAGTTCATTCAAAGAATATTTAATTTCTTGATAAGCGTAGATACCGCAAGTATATAGGTGTTATTTAATGTTTATTGAAAAAGATATAAAAAATAGGGAAGAGCGGAGCTTAAAGAACCGCTGGATATTCATTCAACAAAAGTATTGTGTTTCATCGGTAATTTAATTGGTTTTGATCAGTTTTATTTAGTTTATGATACCGGTATATAATTTTTAAGAATTTAATTGTTTTATAAGATATTTTGTAAGATACATATGCTGTTTTTAATAAGTTATTCAACAGTTTTTTTATAACCTCTATGAAAGCTTACATGTGGGCAGGATAAAGAGGACCAACTAAATCTTTACACTTGCAAAGGTATAAACAATAAAAAATTAGTAAATAAAAAATGATTTAAGTAAAAAAATAAAATTTCTCAAGAGATTTGAAATAATAGTTATTAGATGCTGAAGACTATTTCTCACAAAAAACCAGATCAAAGATTATATACTGTGTAATCTTTATAAAAAATGTGCTCATGAAATTTTTATATTGAATTGATTATATAATTTAGCTATTATTTCGTACAATTCCTTTTGAATTTAAAATAAGACATTGTTTCTATTTGCCCGATGGCTCTCTTTTTTACCCGACCTATGGGGTAAAAAGGGGCATTAGATAAATTTTAGAAATTAACGTAAAAACATATTTCTGCAATTAGGAATTAGTTGGGAGTTTTTTGAACATAGTTTGATAGTTATCTGTTTGATACGTCTTATTTGTTGTATTGCAGCTCATTTAATTTAGCTATAGACAGTATAATTACTGAAATTCAAATTGGATCTTTGTGCCCCGCCCTAACCTACTCTTGAAAGTACAGCCAGCAAAAAGCAACAAATTTTATTTCTTTTCATTTAGAAGAATAAAAGGTATACTTGACAAAATAGACAAAATACATGAATTTTGGATTTAAATATGAGAAGGAATTAAAAAAAAAGCAAATAAGTTCTGGTCAGTCTTTGGATTTTAGTATATACGAGCATTTTTGACTCATGTTCTAATTTAGATAAGAAGCAGAAACTAGCAACTCTCTATCTGACCATCATTAAGCTTTTTCTCCAAATTAGATAAGTTGAAACAATTCAATCATGTAAAAAGTTCCAAAATATTATTACTTTTACTTTATTGTTAGAATGAATTTAATTTCCCCAATTTTATGATACAGCAATTTCAAATGCGTATCAACTTATAATGTGTAATACAAGCTGATTTTAACAATACAAAAATAAAATAAATCATATAAATCAAATCTCTGTTAATATATTCCGTGGGCGTATCAAAATAAACCGTTAGCAAAATTTGATTGATAAAGATAAAATGGAGTGATGAAAATGTTCATATTATGCGCTATACCGACTGTGTAATTATTCAGAACTAAGCGAAGTAATTATTATATTCTTTATTACTAAACTGGTTATGAAAACGTACAATGGGCTATATATATTTAGTTTGCATTTGAAATTTTAGTGCGTATCGCTTTTTCCTTGTGTTTTTATGATTTCGAACTTGGAATGAACACGTCATTACGCATGCATGACGAACAGTTCACAATAGAGGAGACTTGCCTATATTGTACGAAAATTTGATTCGGAAAGATCTCATTTGCATCACAAAAAATATTTATATACCAAAAATAACTACGTGCCTTAAGGCAAATTGCTGGAACTTCCCGTTCTGTAACGAAATCATCGAGGAATATTAAATGTTTTCAAATAGATTTTTATAAATATTGTAACATTGTCTAATATTAATAAGAATTAACTAAACTGAATTGCATAGTTGAAATTATTTGTTTAAAGTATATTAGAACTTTAGTCCGAATTAAGATTAAAATCTGAATTATATTTGACATACAAAAAAAAAATTCTTGAAAAAAAATCGGATTTTTTGCACCTTTTCAGCTCTGTATTTTTGAAATGACTGGATATGCCTTTGCTAAAAACTAACCACCTCTTCTCCCAATCATTAAAAATTGAATGTTTTTAAGATCATTCAAATCGGATACTCCGTTCTCTCAAACTCGATTTGTATTTTCTGCACTCTTTGCTCCGTATCACCTTAATGGCTGGACCTGCCTTTGCCAAAAACTAATCAGCACATCTCCCTATCAATAGGAGTCTAATGTTTTTTGAACCATTCAAATATCGGTTGATCCGTGGACGACAAAATGCTGACATACAAAACACACACACACATCCATTTTTTCTGAGGTATGCCAAAATGTTCAGAAACCTTCAAAACGTGAAGAAATGCAAAAATTTTCAATTTCGATTTTTGGACGATTACAATAACTTACCCCGCGGAAAGTAAAAATCTGTTACAATTTAATTTAAATCGTTGAGCACCAGATTAGTTTTTAACATGCAACATTTAAAAC
Organism: Ctenocephalides felis; assembly: GCF_003426905.1. Taxonomy (NCBI): domain Eukaryota; kingdom Metazoa; phylum Arthropoda; class Insecta; order Siphonaptera; family Pulicidae; genus Ctenocephalides; species Ctenocephalides felis. The sequence goes on along the minus strand of NW_020537646.1, from coordinate 45,150,710 downwards.
TCTATTGCTATTTGAAAATCGTTCTGTCCTTTTTCGTATAAAAGACATCGGTTACCAATTATTAAAGTATATACAGTGATTGATTATAAAAATGGGTAACACTGCCCCCAGGACAGGTTCGTGATCTGAGTTAATTTTCTACTAGATTCAGAGAAAAATACTGTTAAGGGTTTTCCATTGCTTTTTCACAATGTGCCTGAAATAGGCTATTTTCAATTGGAAACATATTTTTATGTATATTTTCAAGTGGAAATTGATATCACTACTGCATAACAAGTCAGAGTGGGGTTTCGACCTCACAACCCCGTCCACACGATGCAGTACGCTTAACTGTTACGCAATGAAATACATATAATTAAAAGTTAAAATTGACTGATTTTTTTAATTATTGCAAATATCATAAAACAATTTTATTACTTATTGTTCATTTAATTTAGAGCATATTAGGTAATTTTGCGTAAGGATCGATTATGGATCGATCAAACTGCTCAAATTATCAGCATTTTTTTATACAGACTGATCGAAATCGACCGTAGTCCCATTTGCATTATTTTATAATCAAAATATTTTATAGACTCTATATTTCGGTTATTTACATTATAATTTAATCTGTAAACAAATATTAGACTAGGTTTAAGTGGTATATTGCTATAAGGCAACTGCATTAAGTCTCCGCACTCCGGACACATGTAAATAATCGATTTAATCAATAAAAAATTTAATTTAAAAAAATCGGTTTTTAGCAACTTGATAGTATTGTGCTATTACTCTTCTAAATGCTCTTAAAATACAGCTGAACCGATTGCGGAAAAACTAATCAACGAGAGTCCTTATCGAGTTTCGGTTCAACCGTTAAATTAGCAAGAAAACATAAAATTAGCAAGAAAGATGTTCTGGCGATAACATAAACTTCTCTGTGAGTAAGTTAATGAATTAAAACTTGTACAATAATCTATAATTAAAATAAAGTGCGCATACACATTGTCGACGGTTATTTCAATCTTCCATAGTCTCTCCTACATGGCTGTACATATTTTACACACTTTGTTATTTAGTTAATACGTAACGTAACATATGTATTCTAAAACATTCTATTAACCGAATGGTTCTGGCCTGTGGTCTTATTAATGTGATGCAAATTCATTTAAATATTATTATGGTCGTCATAAAGTACTTCCTCAGCTCTCGGAGACTGTGACCCGGGTTGGTTACGAGAAAAATGTAACACGAAGTGTAATATCGTAGCAGCAGATATATTGCCTCAAGAAATTGCTTCAGGCTATAAAATGGTAATGGTTTCATCATTTTCGTTTGTACCGACTTCAGAATAGAGTGCTGAAATTGCTTAATTTTTTACTAGAGTGCGAAATATGTGATATGACTGATTTGGATTGTAGAATTTTTATGACACTAAGTTTTTTGACATGTACCCAAGAATATGTTAGGTAGCTTGTGAAGCAATTTAATTTTCTGAAAACTGACTTGACTTAGTTTGAAATGTTTGAGTGTCAAGGCTTATGAATAAAAAAGTACAATTGATTAAAATTGATAGAACAATTTATATGTGAAAAGCGACCGATGCATTTTTGTCATATTTACCTATTTATTACAGTTTTCTTTACTTCGAGAATAAATTCACCATTCTAGAAAATTTATATCGTTTTTATAGCTTTATAGTTGATTATTAGTTTTAAATTGTTAATTAATAATTTTACCAGCTACAACGTTGATATTGTACAAATTCTATAATTTTTGAAAATTTTGAACATAGAAGAAAACTAGTGGTGCATGGCATCGTGCCTTAAAGCAAATTGCTGGAACTACGCGTACCGCAACGCAATATTCAAATATTTGAAGAATATTAAATACATTCAAATAGATTATTATAAACACTGTAACTTTCGTTATTCGTAAATTGGACAACGACGTTTACATATAAGCTGAATTGGAGACTTAAAATTATTTATTTTAATTATATAAGCGAGCTTTAGAATTATAGCTGGAAATAAAATTAAAATTCGAATCATTTTTGATATTTAAAAAAATGGATATAAAAGAAAACTGAAAAAAATGTCATCCTCAAAAAATCGTCTTGTCACAAGCAAAATGTTTTGAATCAGGTGCTCTGTGCACTTCTTGTTTCAGACCTTCGAAACGACTGGACCCACCTTTTTAAAAAACTAATCTAAGGTTTTTGAATCATTTAAATCGGATGATCCGTACGCCTGAAATCGTCGTCGAAAAATTGTATCTACATGTGTATGTACACACAAACTCACACAAGCATACACACACATCAATTTTTTGTAAGGTATGTCAACATGTTCAAAAACCTCTGTAACGTAAAAATATGCAAAAAATTTCATTTTCTATTTTTGGACTATTACTATATTTTTTGCTATGGAAAGTTAATAAAAGGGCATAATAATTTTCTTGTGATCTTATTTAATCTTAACGTATTTTTTATAACTTCGTATTCTATGAGGTGTTATTCTGGCGTTCATCTTAGCCTATATATTTTCTAGATGAGACAACCCAGCGGTCATTAATTTTCCTTTATGTGTGTAAACTATAGTGCTGATATGTAAATCTAATAGTGTTGGACTACATATTTTTATATGCAGCTATGTCCCTGCAAGATTGATTTGATTTCACTTTTTTGATCAGCAAGGATTTTGTTAAAATACCAGTTAGCTGGGAGTGAAATAAAGTAAAGTTAATGGTTGAACATTTGTTTGCGTGGAAATACTTAAACACGATAAAATTATCATCGCAATTTCGACGCTATCGAAAATTTAGTGTAGTTTAGCTGTTACAAAATAGTTAAGGAAGAAGTTGAAAATTCAGTCTGAGATACTAGGAGAGAATACAGAACCTGAACATCATGGCCAAAAATTTAGTGAAGTACCATGACATCGTACCATGATATTCTTTACTAACATTTAGATACACATCATTCTATTTGTACTGTGCACTAATTTATAATACTACTATTACTACCGTAGGCTTTATTTATTTTTTTAGCATCAGTACCACTAATACTTCTATAAGCTATACATAATCAACATCGAAATAGATTACCTTTCGACCTTTTTTCCTTATATAATTAACTATTAAAATTATTAGTTATTTATAAATTACTAGTTGAAAACGACAGATTGTAATTCATAAAAGCAAAGAAAAAAAGTTTAGCTGTTATGACGACTGGCACCACTGTACCCTGGCAAAACCGTATCCAGTTTTTTTATCTGCTTCTGTCTTTAATTATTTCATCTACGCAAAGTTTTATTTAATTAATATAAATTAATTGTTTACATTACGTATAATTTCAGACTAAAAATACAAATTTCTAGTTAAACCTGGCAAAATTTGAATAGTTTTGTTTTGTGGAAATTTTTATGAAATGTAGATTCTATAAATGTAATTTGTTTAATTTTATTTAGGCATTTCTTGTTATGTTTATTTCATTCGAAGATGGAATATTTTTCAGCAGTATCATCTATATCTAGAGCAGAGACGAGAGTCCGCCTGTAGTTTTTTACTTCATCAGTATAGTAGTAGTAGGTGGGATATCGCCAGTGAACTGGAGCGGCTTTCTTGCAATTAGTTGTGAAATGAACGGGTTAAGACAGAGGAAGGAGGCGATGGCCAGCGAACCATATCGCAATCACTCCCTAACAGTACTCGATGTTTTATAATGTGAACCGTTTCTATAATTAACTCGGAGGTGCAAATAAAAATCTCTCTACTGCATAACTAACTCTCAGCGGTGCATCTGCATATTTATGATATTAAGTACCCACATATATTTGCTACCGAGGAGATAACTTATACAGAAATTAACAACCTGCGGCATTGGAACCGCACAAGTAATCAAATATGAAGATTTTCACTCCACTAATTTTTGCAATTATGATTCAATTTGCATTTTTTTTAACTTAACTCACTTGATTGGTAATTCTGACAATATTTTTTGATATTCATTAATTTTACTCTGAATGTGTAGAACGGAAATAAATTAATGTGGAAGGAAGAAGTTGCGAGATTATTTCGTGGTTCGAATTATATCATGGTAATCTCTTATTAATATTTTTAAGATTACATATTACTAATTTACTGGTAAATAACTGCAGCATAGAAACCGTACCCAAAGTACGGTTTGTCCATTTTTATCTGTGCCACAAAAATATATCAATTTTTATACTTCAATAATTTATATGCAAATAAGTAGTGCATGGTATCGTGCCTCAGGTCAGATTACTGGAACTACCCGTACCAAAAATTAAAATGTTTAAAAAAGCTTTAAAATTTTTTAAAAACATTAAAAAACATATTTTTAAGAATTTTGAAGTTTCTGAAAAATTTTGACTTCTTTCAAAGCAATCGTGCTGCGTGTTTTTAGAGAAGAAATATCGAAGCGCATAATCTATAAAAATGCACACAATTTTTATACAAATTATTAAAATTCATATAAAATATCTGATAATTTGATGTGCATGTATCTAATGATCTCTTTGATCGGCTTTGGCTTTTTTCCCGTATGGTAAGTTATTGTAATCGTCCAAAAGTCGGAACTGAAAATTTTTACATTTCTTTACGTTTTGAAGGTTTCTGAACATTTTGGCATACCTCAAAAAAATGGATGTCCACATTTTCGGGCGCACCGATGTTCAATCGAATGGTTCAAAAAGCATTCGATTCCTATTGATAAGGAGATATGCTGATTAATAATTATAAATCTTGTTTATATTTCTTTGGGTTCCGTAAATTGTTCATCCGTTACACTGCGACGCGGCGCTTACGCGCTTCAATATTTCGTCTCTATGCAGCTAAATCAGCGCGACTGCCTTGAAAAAATGTTCAAATTTTCCAAAATATTTCAAGATATAAAAAAATCATTTTTTGCAAAAAAGTATTTTTTTTCAAAAATGTTAAAATTCTCAGAAATCTTTTTTTTTTCAAAGTTTAAAAAAAGCTTGTCTAAAAAAATTAATTTTTGGAGCGGGAAGTTCTAGCTATTTGCCTCAAGGCACAATGCCATACACCACTAGTTCAAATCAATAATTGATGCAATTTATCAACAAAATATTATTCTTTTTTTTCCTAGTTTGCCAAATACTTATTGTTTTCCATTTTTAGTATTTTTTCCTCAAAAACTTCGAAAGAATTGGACTTGCCAAAACTAAAGTAGTCTAAGTATATAAATCGAATGTTATCTATACATATACGACAATATACGACTCGTACGTAGTTGCTCTAAATTTTCGAATTTAATAAGAAATTAAACTCAAAAAATAGGTTAAACTTTATTAACACAGGGTTACTCACCTCTGATCTAGCATATCATTACCGACCCGCTTATTGCGCTCTTATATAAACAGATATAGTTTTGTAACAAGTCTATAAAAAATATATAATTATTAGTTTAGAAAATATATGCGTTGTAAATTTTACGAGATTTCTCGTAGTACAAACGTGATTAAAATTTATGGTCTTGTATTAAAAATTATATCATATTCTTACTTGATATCTTTTTATGAATAATAGGGATAATATTTTTTACTATTTTTCATGCTAGAATGTTTAACAAATTAATCGCTACTGCAATTATCGCATTCATTCTTTTTACATTATCTACAGAAAAACAAACCGGACAATTGAAATATTGTTAATAAATTTGCTTAATATAAATAATAACACATTTTTAAGAGTTTCTTATGTAAATTTTTCATCCATGTTTTTTGCATTTATAATAGTGAATATTCAAGCTCATTTTTTTTTAATTTTTAAAATGGGATAAATAAAGATCTTTAATAAATTATATTAATCAATCATAAAAATTTATGATTCTGAGAATCAAATCTCCAGCAATACCAGAATTAAAAATATAAAATACTAAATTAGATAAAGAATTGTTAATTTGTAGAATATAAGAAAAAATTGTATTAGAAAGAAAAAAAGAAGTTTAGTTTAGTAGATAAGAAGAACATATTGAGAAACAAGAAGAAGAATGAAAAATCAGTTGAAAGAAAAATTGAATGGGAGAATTAGGATATAAAAAGAGATAGTATATATGATATATGTATAAGAAATATATATGCAAAAGTTGTATAGAATATACCGAAAAATAATATGAATAATGTAGGTGGTTAAAAATGCTGTAAAGCGGAGGCCAATAGAAAATTTAAGAAAAAAAATCATAAAAATTTCCTTATTTAAATATTGGTGTATTTTACTGCTAACTGTTTTATACTTGGTTAACTTGCATAGTCATGAAATAATGTTGAAGCTTCTCAACTAGCACTTATAATTATGTAAAATATTTTGGTAAACTATTCATAGTACTAAATTAATTTAATTTCGCCTATAATTAATGAGCCAAAGAAAAAATCGCGCTGATTTATTAGCTTATGCTGCATAAACGAAATAAAAGGTATAAAGCGAGTTGCATAAACTTCCCGATATGTGTAAATTTAACCCTCCGTCGGTCGGATATTTTTTCACCTTCGAATGGTCGGAAAGGTCTGGCTGGACCACCATTCATTTTACATGCATTTATATAGGATAAATGAGTTTTTGGTGTCTTATATATTAACGATTATTTTATATATATACGAAATATTTATAGTTTTGATTTTTTCTTTTTCTTACCGTCTTTTGCATGTGTTGAGCTTGCTTATAATAAAAATATTACATGTTATATTATATAAAAAAAATCAAAAAATATAAAAAATCGTTGCTTTTTTGATAATTTTTCTGTTTTATATCAATGAAAAACAATGTTTATTCTTTTTCGGCGCCTTTGAAATGGATGTGAAATTCAAATGAAAACGAAATGAGCTGCGTCGCCTTTGAAATGAGCTGTAAAACTCAAAGTGAAAATATAATTTCACTACAGCTTTGCTAAAAAAAAATTTCGAACGCAGTACGGGTAGAAAAATTTTTGATAATGTGTGCATTACTCATCCGATTTTCAGTGTTTGCGATTACCAATAAGTTTGGTAGGTTTTCAAGGAACTCTCGTCATGAAAATACTAACATTCATATTACAACACATAGCAAAGAATATATACAACCATAGATAAACAAGTATACAACGCAGTTTGAATAGAAAATACCATGAAAAAAGACAAAATACTGGTTTACATATATCAAAAAGCGTATATTTCATACAAAATGTGTGGGTGGTCTGGACAGACCTTTCCGACCGTTCTAAGTATAAAAAGTTAATATCCTTATAATTATCCTTCTGTACATTTTTTCGTCCTGATTTTTTCAATGATCGACAGGTAATGAAAATTTAGGAAAAGTCTTGATTAGGATTACTAGAAGTATTTTTTTTTAATTGAAGTCGAAAAAAGTCGGGCCAGACCCGATTATATCATTGATTTCATAAATAAACATTTTATTTGCATATGTCTACCTTTCTAACACTTACTTGTTTACCTGCCTCAATGTCTATCTGTTTAAGTGACTTCTAGTCTAAATATCTACCTGTCTAAGTGTCAACATGTGTACTTTTATACCTGTGCACCAGTCGACCTACTTGTTCGTCTACTTTTTCTCCTCTATACCTGGCACCTATCTCCTAATCCATCTGTCAACATGTCTACCAATCAAACTGCCTACCTGTCAAACTGCCTACCTGTCAATCTGTCTACTTTCCTAGCTCACCAGTCTACCTGCTTACTCGCCTAAGTGTATGCCTGTTTCAGTGAATCCTAGTTTAAATGTCTACCTGTCTAAGTTGCAACATGCCTATCCATTTGTATCTGCCTATCTGTCGTGTCTGTCGATCCACTTGTTTACCTGCCCACCTGTCTACACTATCATTTGTGTATCAATATTTCTACATGTATATGAATCAATAATAATGATTTTGATAATAATGATTTAACTTGATCATTTCATTCCACTAAATGTCTTGTTTTTGACTTTTTGCCAAATCCTAATCAACAGTTTTGCCGTCACTACGAATCGAATTCTTTTGAGTTAATCTTATCGGATGTTCCGCTCTTGCTAAAAGTAAATTTCCGTTTTTTACACTTTTTGTCCCGTTATTCCAAAACGATTGGAGCTGTCTTTACCGAAATCTAATCAAGTCAACAATAGCAATATTGTATCCGTCTAAAACACAAATGCATCCATGTCTGTGAATGATAGACCAAAATGCTCAGAAAGTCTTGAAACCTAAAGATATGTAAACGTCTCGTTTAATATAGTAATCATGCAAAAAATTGAGTCAGCAAAAATTCTACATGTAATTAGAATAATTATTGTTACTTGATCTACCAACTCTTGCCATTTGCATGAGACCTGGGATTAATAACCATTTATCACAAATTTCATTATAAATGCTATCTGATCTAAAAATCTTACAGATCCTAGCAATCTCTTAGCCGTGTAATAAATGTTCTCCGGGCGATTAACTTGAGTAATTATCGACAAGACATATGCGTATAAAATGTTAACTTCCATGTTATGGAGCGTGAAGTTAAAAGTGTTCGGGCTGCAAAGCTTCAAATTTGCATAAAATCGCAATGAAAGGGATATTATGTGATGAGTGCGTGTTATTATGCGTACAAGTACTTGCTTATCAGATCGCATTACAAAACCCTTTAAAAAATTTGAGTCATTTCAATTATGAGTTCTTAATTTTCGAATGATTTGTAGGCTCCATTCGCACAAAGATACCTATACAAGGTTTAAAATGCGGAAATTAAATTCTTTAGGTTTGTCTTTTACTGCAGTAATAATAGAGCTATTGAGTTGCTACTATTCAACTTTTTGGATAATAAATATGTGAAAAATGTTAATTGTTCTAATGGACAGGAAAGCTAAAAGTAGAAGCTATTTTTAACAGGGATAACTAGTAACAAGCGTTTTTTAATAAGATTTTAAACGATATCATCATTGTACGTGTTCTGCATGATATTTCTGATGATAATAAAATTTCAATTCGCGTCATTATTATTGACTAATTGTAGAAAATTAAAGTAAAGGACTGATTTGTCCTTTACTTTCATTTTCCAATTAATAATAATTTAGATATATAACAATTATAAACGTAATAGGTGGTTTGTTTATCATATAGTACCAAAATTGATCAGTTGTTTCGAGCAAACAAATCTGAATCAATCAGTTAATGGAAAATAAATATTTCACGTAATTAACAAAGATCAATTTAAAATCATTGCCAAAAAGATATTTAAAGACAACAAAACGGTTTTCATTTGGAAAACTGCTAACTATAATTAAGTTGCATAATTCAATTGAGGCAAATTATCTGTTTTAGCAGTCTTCGGATTTTAGAATTAAAATTATAGGACAAATTGATATTATGATATGCATTAGACAGAGAAATATTTTACTAAGGATACTGTTAGAAAAACAATAGATAACTTTATGTTAAATATTGAAATGCTGAATATAAACCATGTTTAAGCCCAAATCAGGAATTTGGAGTTAATTTTAATATATGTAATTAAAAAAAACAATATATAACTCCATAAGATACGGAATAGAACCAATTTAAACAAGTGCTATATAATAAATAAATGTAAATTAATGTTAAATTTGATTTCAATTTTTAATCTAAATAGAAAAGCAATATTTTACTACATGTTAAGCGCAAAAATTCTAAAAAGAAACAATCTTAAAGAACAAAAACACTTGTCTTTCAATGCTGAATTCGACTTTTAATTTTAATCTAATAAGCACAATCTTAGGTTTACACTTCAGGAAACTCAATGAAACTTTGCATGGTGATAAGGTTTATAGTCAAACAAAACACCTTAAAATATTATAGGCCTATGAGAAATGGCCCAGTTATAAAAATAACTAGTTGGTATTAGTATTTTGCCTTGAGGCAAGTTACATGAACTTCCCGATTTGTGTAAATTATCGACTTAATTCATAATAGATAAATTAATTTATGAGTAGTTAAAAATATTCGAAGTGGATTTATTACACATTATTGAAAATCGAACACGTCAACCCGGTCGGAGTATTTTTTAAAATTGAGCCAATTTTTTGTAGGACTTTAATTGTTTAGTATGTTCATTAAGACCAAGCATTTATCGTTGTACCAGGTAAATCATCTAATTTTAATTTTAACAAATGTCAAAGAAACTACCCATTTTCTCGAACTTTGATGAATTTTTAAAATTAAACTACTTGTCGTAAGGCCGTAATATTTCAGTAAGTTCTATAAGACCATGATATATATCGCCCAAAAAAGTTCCATTGGCTTAAATTTTTTTTTCAACAGTTAATTACAAGAAAACGGCTCGGTAGATTTTCACCTAAAACTAATCAGTATCATTCCCAACTAATATCTTTCGAACAGTTTTTGATTTTTTAAAATCGGTTCGGTAGTATGAGCTTAAATGTGGACGAAAGGTTTAACACTTTTGTCCAAATTACAAAAAAACGGCTCGGCCGATCGTCGCACAAAAACTGAGAAACCATAATCCTCATCGAGATACATCAAATAGTTTTTAAATTTCTGAAATCGGTTCAGGCGTTTTTGAGCAAACGTCGATGAAAGTTCTAATTTTGACAAATGCCAAAAAGACCATACTAATTTTTGCAAACTTTGACGTATTTTTAAAGCTAAACGAGTTGTCGTAGGGCCAAAAAATGACGAAAAAATTTTTTTCAACACCTTATTACAAGAAAACGGCCCGGCCGATCTCTACCAAAAACTAATTAGGTCGATTCCCAACCAATATCTTTTGAACGATTTTTGAATTTACAATATCGATTCAGAATTGCGGGCTAAAACGTGGACGAAAAACTTTTCACTTTTCTGCTATTTACGAAGAAACGGCTTGGCTGATCGTCGCACAAAACTAACAAACAATAGTCCTCATCGAGATACATCGAATGGCTTTTAAATTTTTGAAATCGGTCCAGCCGTTTTTGAGAAAACGGCGATTTACGGCAAAAAATCTGTTGGTGCACACGTGCACACACACACTTTTTCCAAATTTGGTCTCATTCGATTCAGAATGGCTTGAAACGTCGAGAAAACATAAAATAAGAGTGAATCGGATTTATTGATGAAAATATAAACTTCTTCTTCGGGAAGTTAAAAAAAAGTCGCAAAAATAATATACATGATAATGCAAAAATTTTGTAAGTAGAAAAGCAATATATAACATCAAAATGATGAATTGAAACATTGTTAGGAAATAAAAAAACGCTAGTTTGATCGCTAAATTTAGCTTTTTAATTTCATTCGTGTAAAAAAGCAATATATAGCTTATATTAAGCATCGAAATCGTATAAGCAATAAGGAATAAGAAGTGCTAATTTGGTTTAAATCTTAATGTTAAATTTGTCTTTTAATAGTAACCTAAGCAGAAAAATAATATAATAAAATAGAATAAAAAGGCTAAGTTTGGATAAATGTAATTTACATAAATTATATAAATAACAGTATTCCATAATATTTAATCAAAACAATTATCGATAGCAGTGATTAAACTAATAATTGCAAACTATTTATGTGCACAACAATTATTTGAAAAATTGGACACCAATAAAATTCTTGTTTTGCAAATCATATTATCTTCTTGTTTTTCTTATAAGATATATTTTCTATTTTTCGATAAAAAGTACAGTTTCTTACGGTTTTCGTAGTAATATAGCCGAAGGCATAACGATACGAATTTTAGGGAGGGATAATGAAAGAGTTACAATTTGTGTTCATTCGGGGACGCCACTCGTGGGAACCGGACGTGTAAGTTAAATTTGGATCTATGAAGGAGATTAGGAGGTCCTTGGTAAAAGTAAAAATAAAAACGATTGATTGCATCGTGCCTTAAGCAAATTGCTGCAACTTTCCTTATCGTAATTAAAAGAGTTTAAAAACTTTAAATTTTTTGAAAACTTTGAAAAATGATATTTATAAGAACACAATTTGAAAGGTTTGAAAACAAATCGGCTTTTTAAAAAATGTTACTGGTTGTGTTTTTTTTAAATTTCGAATATTTTGCACAAAATCCACTTTCTTAGAAATCTTGAAATTTATTTCAGTTAGTTGAATCATACTGTCAAAAATATCGAAAACATTTGATTAAACTAAATACAAAACCATGGCAATAAAAACAAATATTTTACTTTTTATTAAAAAATCGGTATAATATCTAATGATTTGTTGTGCTATGTCTAACGATCATTTTTCCTCGTCAAATTGCTTATTTTACTTTTTTTTCTGGATCTCCAAAACCCCTAGACTTACCATCCCAAAAATTTAATCAGTTCAACAAGTGAAATGTTTCTTGAATTATTCAAACCGGACCCTCCGTTCTCTCAATAATTGAATTGCTACGTTTACATTTTGCCTTATATCTTCGAAACGGCTGGACCTGCTTTTACCAAAAACTAATCAGCATGTCTCACCATCACAAGGAATTTAATGTTTTTTAAATTATTTAAATCGGTTAATCTATGTTCACAAAAGCGCCCATTTTTTATTAATATAAGATATGCCAAAATGTACAGAAACCTTTAAAACTTAATGATACATAAAAAATTTCATTATAGATTATTTTGCGATTACTTTAACTTGCCCTAAGTAAAGCAAGTTTGGGTGTGAATGTATTATGTGCTTTTACCTTATTTTTTTCTTTTTTGTTATTTTGATCAGCAATCAGAACCTAATAGTTCTATAAGCTGTTGTGCTGATTTTGACTTAATACTAGTTAGTTTGATAGATAGCAACCCAAGCAAACATTACATCTCTGTATGATATATTATAATTATAATTTCTGTAATATTTTTTATTGGTGCAGCAATGCCGGGTGAGGACTATTTTCACTTGGAAACATAATGCTATATATATATATATATATATATATATATATATATTTCAAGGGTAAATTGTTGTCACTGCTGCCTGACAACAGGCTGCTCGAAAAGGGTATCGAACCCTAGACTTCTGAATCAAGTCCCGTCGCTCCCGCTTATTCACGGGCGAGTCCATTAAAACTAGTTAAATTGTTAACTAATTGTAAGTCATTAAAAAAATTATACCTTGTCTTTATGACAAATGTTTCATTTTTCAGCTAATCAGAAAGAAATAGCTCGTTCGATCGATTGATCAATACGAGTTCTCATCTAGTTCCATTAAATAGCCAAATTTTTGCAACCGGTGAGGTCGTTTTTGAAAGAATGTCAAAAAGGTGAAAATTTTCACACATTTACAGATTCATAGTTTTTGGTGTCAAATGCTTCAGAGTGACTTGAAACGTCTTAGCAAAGCATAACATTTGCAAATCAAATTTTTTGGCGAACATAAACTTCTCCTTCGATTAGTGCAATAATGAGATATTGACTCAATGGTTCAAGAGAAATGCCCAATAATTCAATTCCGATGTTGAGTTTCATTGCACTTTATTGCTTAATTTTATCTCACGATCAGGATATATTTTGACTTGGCCATTACTGATACATTCGGTCAGTTAACTACTGAATACCTCGAAAACACATCTTCATATCGCTATCAACGAATTACTTAGGAGCCACGAATTGTCCGCTTGTAGTCACATGCGAAGTCCCTAGCGGTTGAGGATCTGATGAATAATTTGCTCGTATTACTTCTTAAAAAAGACAGTCACAGGAGTCACGTTTTTATTTGAAGTTTACGTACGGGCTTTTTATTATTTGGCAAAGTTAAGACCATACGGTAGGTCCGCGGGTAAAAAGATCCACCATCGATATCTTAAAAACAAGTAAAAAATTAAGTTAGAAATTTTTTCAACAGCACTATTTGAAAGTAAAGAAAAAAATATGTAAAACCAGCCATTACCTTGATTCTTACGACGTCCCTGTCGGAGATAAACGGCAAGGTTTGAAAATCCATACAAAAAGTATTTTCTCTTGTTTTTAGTTTTTTTGGTTAACTTTAATATAATTTTATGTACACCTTATTTCATTGTTGAAGAATGTATTGTTAATTTTAAATTAGATTTTACATTTACCATAAGTAAGTGGAGTGAAAAGTCTAAATGAAGCTTTACCTTGGGAAAGGTGTAAACAATAAAAAATTGTAAATAAAAACAGCAGTTTTACTAGCGATTAATTTAATAATGAGTTATTCCAATTCTGCTGATAAATATTTCTAAAGAAATACCAGATCATGGTTATATATAGTGCTAAGTCAGTAAAAAATGTACTTATAAAATTTATATTTTGCATTGGTTGAATAATTTAACTATTTCGTGAAATAGTTTCAAAATTAGGAACATAGTCAAATATGTGTTTGATTGATATATGTTATTTGATGTGATTTAATTAGTTTGGTTTTTACAATATAATTGCTCAAAGACATATTGTATTTTATTATAAAGTATAATTTTTTGTTATATTTTACTCAAAATTTATTGAGCCTATGGACATACTTTCTATTATTAACTTCCCGTAGGATATGTTATTGTAATCGTCTAAAAATCGAAATCGAAAATTTTTACATTTCTCGACGTTTTGAAGGTTTCTGAACATTTTGACATACTTCAGAAAAAATGGATGTGTGTGTATGTGTATGTATGTATGGATACAATTTTTCGTCCACGTTTTCGGGCGCACGGATCAACCGACTTGAATGCTTCAAAAAACATTCAATTCCTATCGATAGGGAGATGCGCTGATTAATTTTTGGCAAAGGCAGGTCCAGCAGTTACGGAGATAAAGAGCAAAGACTGCAGAAAATAAAAAATAAGTTTTTGAGAGAACGGAGCATCCGATTTGAATGATCCAAAAACATTCAATTTGTAATGACGGGGAGAAGTGGTGATTAGTTTATGGCAAAGGCAGGTCCAGCGGTTTCGGAGATACAGAGCTAAATGTGCAAAAAATGGTAGTTTTTGGGGGAACTAAGCGTCCGATTTGAATGATTCAAAGAACTTTCTGCTTGTTTTAACAAAATAATTGATTTTGAAAAAAAAAATTTTGTTTCAAAAATTGTTTTTTCAAAAAAAAATTTTTTCAATTTTTTTTTAATTTTTTTTTGTTTATCGAAAATAATTCAGATTTCTATTTAATTCTGTTCTTATATATATACCTTAAACAAATAATTTCAACTTTCCAATTCAGTTTATGTAATTCTTATAAATATTAGACAATGTTACAATAAATCTATTTTAAAACATTTAATATTTCTCGATCATCTCGTTACGCTACGGGAAGTTCCAGCAATTTGCCTCAAGGCACGATGCCTTAATTGCCTTAAGACAGAATTACACTTACAGCTAGTTTTATGAAATATTACACTTACTAGAAACTCATTCATACCATACTATATGCAAATAAAAATAAAATTACATTATTTTAATTAAATTAGTCTACAAATAAAATGAAATAGGTGTGATAATTGATTTAATCAATCCAAATTGAAATTTAGATATTTAGATAAAATTTTCACGATTACGTAAACCATGTATGTAGTTCTAGATATTATTTAATGATTTAATATTAATATAAGAGTTTTTGATTTTTTAAAATCGATTCAGGATTGTGAGCTAAAATATGAACGAAAAGTTTTACACTTTTTTGCAATTTACGAAAAAACGGCTCGGCCGATCGTTGCACAAAACCGTGAAACCTTAGTTTTTATTGAGATACATCGAATGGCTTGTAAATTTTTGAAGTCAGTTCAAGCGTTTTTGAGGAAACGTCGTTGAAAGGACTTATTTTAGCAAACACCAAAAAATGTCAATTATTTTTGCAAACTTTGTAGAATTTTTTAAATTTGAATGTGATAAATGCTAAATAAAATTGCATGGAATTTGCATTTCGCTCTTCGTCTAAGAGTGAATACATAAAAATAATTGAGCAAATACAAATTATTTAATTTTAATGCATTTTATCATTTTGAGAATTACCAGTAATTTGACAATTTTTTTATATTACATCTATGTTATCAGAACAAAAAACATCTGCAGTTACACAAAAATTTAATTTTCAACACACGAGAATACCCTTTTATTTACAAAATAAGATACATATAATTGTTAAGAATTTAATAGAATATAAAAAATATATAGACATAAATTTGTAATGCCATGTGTCCAGATCCTTGGCTATAATAATGGAACAGCTAGTAGGTGTGCGTGATGAGACCCATTAGGTAAGAAGTATTACGGTTGAAGCACCTGTCATAGGACGATGTGTTTTGTGTTCTTTTGCCATCAAGCTAATTTAGAGGCGGCTTTTCGGTATCGGACACTTTTAACAAATTTGTTTGTACAAATTATTTAAGACAACGTTATGCTTTTATTTTAGTCGATGCCGAATTTAAAACGGTATTGTCGCAGGAAATGTAACCAAATAGTTACTTATCAGTGTGTGCCAGATTTTACTAATTTTGGTTTCACCTTAAGTGAAATGCATTACTTCGCAGATAATAATTATATTATATATATATGCTTGTGTGTGTTTATATATATGTGTGTGTGCGTGTTTGTGAATGTAACCAAATATTTTTTAATTATATTTAATTCATTTAGCATAAAGCCCTATCCCGTCCCGGTTTACCATATTGACAAGTTGTTGTCTAGGATTTGATCTATAAAAATATGGTCACTTTATTTATAGTTGAACAGCAATCATGTCCATTTTATTTTAAAGTATAAATTAAAATCATTGTTCCAATTAAAAACAATTTGGGGGACATTACAGTGAAAATCTTTCACTTAACCATTGTTTTTGATACCTTGATTGTGGAATGTTTTTCACCAAAATATCACTTCAATGTAATTAGAGTTAAATTGGTATATTGGTATTTAAAAATCTTCATTATTAAGTTCTCGAATTAGAAGTTTATGCTTCACTAAAATATTAGGTACTTATATGTTTTTTTAAATTTTTTAATGAAAGTGTTTTATTTCATAGTTGTGTTTTTCCGTTTTAAGCACTGTTGTTTAGTTTATGATACCTGAATATAATTTAAGTATACACCATTCCATTGTTTTATAAGGTGTCTCATTAGTTTTGAATTATATTCAACAGTTTTCTTTTATATAACCTCTAGAAGAGCTTACGTGTAGTTGGGGTAAAAACGACCAAATAAACCAAAGGTGTAAACAAAAAACAATAAAAGTAATAAAGCGAATTAAGTTAAAACTAGTGGGGCGCATGGCTTTGTGCCTTAAGGCAAATTGCTGGAACTTCGGTACCAAAAATTATTAATTTTTTAAAAACGATTAACATTTTTGAAAAAAATAGATTTTTGAGAAACTATAAATTTGACAAAAATATACTTTTTTTGAAAAAAAAACTTTTTCTTTATTTTGGCATATTTTGGAAATTCTGAACTTTTTTTCAAAGCAATCGTACTGCTTTAACTGCATAGAGACGAAATGTCAGAGCGCGTAAGCGCCGCGTCGCCGTCTAATGGATGAACATTGGTACGGAACCCATAGGAATGTAAACAAAATTTATACTTATTGTTAAAATCTCTATAAAATATCTAATAAATTGATGTGCATATGTTTAATGAGCGCCAAATGGCATTTTTATTTACTTTTTTCATTAGATTTCCAAAACCGCTAGACCTGCCTTCATGAAAATTTGAACAATTTTTCAATACAAATAAAATGTTTTTTGAATTATTAAAATCGGACGCTCCGTTCTCTCAAAAACTGAGTTACCATTTTTGGCACTTTTTGCTCCGTATCTTCGGAACGGCTAGACCTGCCTTCGCCAAAAACTAATCAGCACGTCTCCTTATCAATACAAATCGAATGTTTTTTTTAATAAATCGTCGACGAAAATTTGTATCCGCACACACACGCACATACACACACACACATACATCCATTTTCTCTAAGGTATGCCAAAATATTCAGAAACCTTTGAAACGTAAAGATATATAAAAAATTTCATTTTCGATTTTTTTGCGATTACTATGTCTTACCCTACAAATATAATTTGACTGAAATAAATTAAATTAATAGTTATTCCAACTCTTATAATAAATTCTTTTGACAACTACTCATATGAAGTTTGTGTGCAGTTGTGATCCTTGTTAAAAATGTACCAATAAAAGCTGCATTTACTTTATTTAAAATAATTGTTTGTTAAGAACATTTTAAGAAACAATAACCTTGATTATGATGAATTAAACAGAAATGACAAGATTTTTGATAACAGTAAGAGTTATTGATAAAGATTTTTGCTTTTTAGGTTTAATAACATATATTTAGATTGAAATTTGTAATTTCAACCTAATGATTGAACTTCATCGCATTAATGGCGTAGCTTCAAAATTAAAAATAAAATGGAGGTACTTTTTTAACCTGATTGTGGGGTGAAAAGTACCGGCTGGCAAAATTTTGATTAGCAAAGAAACATATTTCTACAATGGTGAATTAGCTGGAAGTTTTACTTATTATTGCAATGTACTTGGTTTGGTTTTGTTTTGTTTCAAAGTCAAATAGGACCTTTATCATCCCAAGGATTTTGTTAAAAACGACAGAACTCGTTGGATAGTTTTGTAAGACGAACAATCGAACCGTTTCTTTGTAATTAGCAAATAAATGCAAAATTTTGCATCCACATATTAGCCTAAAATTCTAGACAGATTTTAAAAATTCAAAAACTATTTCAATAGTACCTCCCAGTTGGGGATCACGATGATTAGTTTTGATGATAGAATCATGACTTACCTTCTAAAATACTTTAGGCCTACGAAAAACGAAGTACTATTATAATCACAATATTAAATCTTATTGATTGGGTCGATCTATTCAATGTTTGTGTAATATAACTATTCAAGTGGAAGCGAAGCATTAGTGTACAATTAGAGGATTATTCTTATAAGTCTTTGCAAGAAGTTGTTTAATATTTTTTTTATGTGTGAATCATTCATAAAGTTCTACGACAGTCTGTGCCAAAGTTCCTTCACCATCCACGTACTTTGATGAAACAATTGACCGATGTTGTTATTTATTGTTGTTAATCCACGTGCCGTCTATGATTTTCTAAGACAACAGTACGTAATCGGCACCTGTTCGCATAAATTATAATATTATAAGTTGTTAGTTAGTTGCACACCATACACACGATATATCCGAAAGTCTGTCCGTGGTTGATTTGAATATTCGAACACGGCGTGAATAACCTCAAATAAGCGACTCGCTATATACTGCCGCTGCTGTACAATACATTTCCAGAATATTAATTTGGGTTCTACATGAATATTTCAACGTTATAATAATGAATAGTTGATAGTACACATTTGTAAGGACTCATATGTCATTTTAACTGGAGGAAACATAGCAAAATAACGTAAAAATTTGAGGCATATTTGAGAAGCTTCGCACATTTGCGGGTTAAATTTTTATTGTTGTTGTTTTGATCATATATTCAAATATAGCAATTCCAATAAGAATTGGGATGCCGATAAGACAATTAAGAATAACATGAACATACTGTTATTTTAAAATTGGATTTAAAATTACATCCAAATAAAATATAAGTATTGCAAAAATTCAAAATGTAATAATGATATACCGATAATTGACGCTAATTTGTATGCCGATAAGTGTAATATTGGATCACTTGCTTAATTTCTTCAACATTATTGTATCCGAACAGACCCTATTCAAACTAGTGGTGTATGGCATTATGCCTTAAGATAAATTGATAAAAATTTCCGTAATAAAAATAAAAATTGTTGGATAATTTGAATTGTTTTAAATCAATCGCCTTGCGTAGCTGTTTAGAGACGAAACATGAGACTATCACGCACCGTACGACGGGGTAAAATGAGATATCTTGTCAAGATATTAATTCATAAGTAATATTTTCCAAGTCAAAATAAAGCTAAACTAGTGGTGTATGGCATCGTGCCTTAAGGCAAATTGCTGGAACTTCCCGTACCGTTTAGAAATGTTCGAGGAATAATAAATGTTTTCAAATAGATTATTATAAATATTGTAACATTGTCTAATATTTATAAGAACTATGTAAACTGAATTGCAAAGTTGAAATTATTTATTATATTATTATATTATATTTGTTAATTATTTGTTTAAAATTTATTGGATCTTTAGTCAGAATTAAAATTAAAATCTAAATTATTTTCAATATACAAAAAAAAATTCTGAAAAAAAAAATTGAAAAAAAATTGATAAAAAAATTAAAAAAAAAATTTAAAAAAATTTTTAAACAAAAAGAAAGTTTTTTGAATCATTTAAATCGGACGCTTAGTTCCCTCAAAAACGGCCATTTTTTGCACATTTACCCCTGTATCTTTGAAAATGCTGGACTGCCTTTACCTAAAACTAATCACCTCTTCTCCCAATCATTACATGTTGAATGTTTTTCAGATCATTTAAATCGGATAGTCCGTTTTCTCAAAAACTCGATTTGTATTTTCTGCACTCTTTGTTCCGTATCTCCGTAATAGCTGGACCTGCCTTTTCCAAAAACTAATCAGCACACCTCCCTATCAATAAGATTCGAATGTTCATTAAATCATTCAAATCGG
Organism: Ctenocephalides felis; assembly: GCF_003426905.1. NCBI lineage: Eukaryota > Metazoa > Arthropoda > Insecta > Siphonaptera > Pulicidae > Ctenocephalides > Ctenocephalides felis. The sequence continues at coordinate 45,130,213 of NW_020537646.1, read as the reverse complement.
TTGATCCGTACGCCCGAAAACGTGGACAAAAAATGCAGACATACTAAACACATACACACACATTTTTTCTGAGGTATGCCAAAATGTTCAGAAACCTTCAAAACGCCGAGAAATGTAAAAATATTCAATTTCGATTTTCGGCCCATTACAATAACTTACCCTACGGGAAGTTAAAAAGTTGTAACTTTGGAGTATTCGCAGAGCTGCAAATTGGTACATATATTAATTAAGTCAGTATAAATGAAATATCAAAAGTCTTCATCGGTCCGACATCAGCGTTTTTTTTCATTCAAGGTTAAAGATACAAAATTCTGGTTTTTCCCATTTTCCGCGGAAACCATGATCTATATAAAAAAATATTGGGCAGATTTGTATATTATAAAATTCAGTACAAAATTGTTGTTATGCTTTTTTCCATTAGAATCATATTTCCTGAAATATTGTCATTTGAAAAGTTGAAAAATTCATGTTCTTAATAATATTACTTTATAAGATGCCTTTATACGTCATCAAACGTGCAATATAAATAAATAATAAGAATTCATTGGTTTGTGTATGGAGTACAAATTTAATTAGTCTTTTGAAGTACCAAAATAAGTGTTGGCCTATCCTTTACCTAGTGTGAGTGAATGAGTGATAACACTTTGATTTTAAGAAATTATAGCATCTTAAACAAACTTAAAATTAAATAAACTAACTACATTGTAACACATTACAAATATCGAACAATAAACTAAAATGGAACAACCAAAGGCTAACAGATCCAATGTCTTATTTATAATTTTAAAGTAATTTTACAAAATAATATCTACAATATTGAGCCAATGCAAAATACATATGTATTTCATGGGCAAAGTTTTTACGACGATAACACTCTGTATAACCTTTATTTAGTATTTTCTTAGCAGAATTGAAATAACTTTTAATTTAATATATTTCCTGTAAAATTGGGTTTTCAATACAATGTATATTTTGGCTTACTATTCTTTAAAAGGATCAATTGGTGCTTTTTATCCTGCCCACATATAAGCTATTACAATATTTACATAAAAACGTCCGTTAAATCTAACTTAGAAAAATTTGTTCACACGGACGCACACACACACACATAATTTTTCCAAATTTGGTCTCATTCGATTCAGAATGACTTGAAACGTCGAGAAAACATAAAATTAGCGAATCGGATTTTTTGATGAAAACATAAACTTCTCCTTCGGGAAGTTAATTAACAATACATCTTAACGTATACTTACAAATTATATGAAGGTCTCGTAAACTAAACAATAGTGCTCGCAATTGTTATAGATTTTCAAACATAAACATTTATCTCCTGATAACAACGTTGCTTGATTTTATGCGATGGCTGATTACATAGCTTTTGTCCTCTACATTCGAATATTATTTCTAAAAATAACTAAACTTTACTTGTTCTTGAAATATTAGCGGTATACCTTTTCACCCGCGGACCTTTAAGCCCCGTCCAACTCTATACAATGTATTACTTGTAACATCCTACAAAAATGTATCGATTGATTTAAAAATTATTGATAAACAAACCCCTATAGTGATAATCAGAATATAGTTAATGCACAAGGATAAAACAAAGTTTGGAAACAGAAGGCACCCATCGAAATTCTACTCCTAGCGCTATAAGAACTCACCAAAGTACAGGTGTTAAACATAAGTCCATATTATGTCTGCAGGTAAAAATAACATATCTTTATGCGGTGCGGACAGACGTATGTTAATTGTTCGCATCGGACGTGGATGATATTTTGATCGGAACAAGAAGGGCGAGTGACCGGAAACGAACACACTGAACTGGAAAAACCGTGAGACATAGGCTCGAAGTCTTCGAGGAACACCGAACTCTGTCAGCCGTGAGGTCAGGAGAAGCCAAATTTATAAGTCAACTATAATTAGCTGATAGTTTAATATCTTATTCACAAAATGTTCTAGGATCAGGTTATCGTTCTTTTAACTTCCCGTAGGGTAAGTTATTGCAATTGTTCAAAATCCAAAATTGAAAATTTTTGCATATCTTCACCTTTACCTTTCAGAGGTTTCTGAACCTTTGAGGATACCTCAGAAAAAATTGATTTGTGTACATATGCTTGGATACAATTGTTTGTCAACGATTTTGGGAGTACCTCTCAACCGATTTGAATGCTTCAAAATGCATTCGATTCCTACTTATAAGGATTAGTGCTGATTAGCATTAAGAAAGGTCGGCCCAGCTGTTTCTGAGATACGAAGAAAAGAGTGCAGAGAATGTAAATTAAGTTTTTGAGAGTTTTGAATAATTCAAAAACATTCAATTCGTAATGATGAGAAGACGTGGTGATTAGTTTTTGTCTAAGCCAGGGCCAGCCGTTTCATAGATAATAAGGAGTTAAAAGTGTAAAAATGACTGAATTTTTGAGAGACAAAGCATTCCATTCGAATGTTTCAAGAAACGTTTTGCTTGTGAAGAAACGAATAGTTTTTGGAGTTATGCAAAAAAATATAAATTGTCATACATCAAAAAAGTTTTTTTTTTGAATTTCCGAAAATTAATGTTTTTTGAATAGACTAATGTACGTATATACAAAGTCAATAATTAAACAATAAAAAATGTTATTTGAATACAGAAAATAATTCGCATTTTAATTTTAATTCTGAAACTTAGATTTCTAAAGCTCATTCATATACTTCAAATGAATAAATTTAACTTTGCAATTCAGTTTATATAATTCTTAAAAGTATGAATTCAAGTTTTGTTCATTTATCTTTCAAGTGAGCATATATGAAAGACATACGTATATTATTGTCTAATCTATAAGCTCTTATATTTTGTCTATAAAGTACGAATAATGGAAGCTACAGCATTTATAAAAATCTATTTGAAAAAATTTAATATTCTTCGAATATTTCATTACGGTACGGAAAGTTCCAGCAATTTGCTTTAATTTAACCCTCTATGAGCCAAACGTTTATTTTGAATCCAAAAAAAAAACAGGGAAACAAAAAATCAGTAATTATAAGGCTTTATAGACAAATGATAAATAATCGGTGTTAACATTTTTTTTCATGAAATATGCGTCTATCAAGTCACAGCGGCCTACAATGTTCATAATTTTTTGTAAAAAAATGTTATTTAGGTATTGGAACTAATTCGTAACGTTTTTTTTTAAGATTCCTCATTTATTATAAGAGAGTATCATTACAGAAGCGTTAATCAAAGTATTGTTAATCGATAAATATTACTTTTAGTTAATTTTCTGTTACAGCTCCGATACCACGTCAAAAAAAACCTTCTTTTTTATAATAGATAAATAAATTGATGCAATTTTTGGCTCATAGTTCTTGAAGTGGTGCTCTAACAAGCCAGACACCATGAATCGGAACAGGTGATAATCGGCTAGAGCCATCTAGTCAACATAGTGCGCAGGCATTTCCAAAGGAACTTTCCATTTTAGCATTTCCAAATGAATTTTCACATATTTTGTAAGATTGGTTCTTACATTATCATGAAGCAAAATTACAAAGTCAACTTTCGATCGAATGTTCATCATATTTTGTATTTTAAGATCTTGAGAAGTGTTTGACAGAAGTCTTCATCGCGAAACAATATCAAAAATTCATTTTCGAACTTCTTCGGTTGCCCAGAACGTCCTTTTCTTCCAAGTCAAGATATCCATTTTTGAACCACGCAAACCACTTTTTGCATGTTTGCTCAGATAGATAATGTTCACCGAATACTTCCACTAAAATACGATGACGAAAAATGTACTATATCAGTAGTTTTCGGCAGAATATTTATCTTTGTATATGTGGTTATAAATAGTTAGCTAATGCCGTATTTTGTAAGCCTCTATATAATAATTATGAATAATAATAGGCGGTACTGCCCTAGGGTAATTCTGTGAGATGAGTTGAACTCCAACTTGATTCAGAGAAAAGTAGAGTGAGAGATTTCCCATAGCCAATTCACGACACAGTGTCCGAAATGAGCTTATTTTCAATTGGAAACATATTTTTGATCTATATTTTCAAGAGAAATTGACATTGCTGCTGCCCTTGCTATAATCTAGTAAAAATGTACTATATCAGTAGCTTTCGGCACAATATTTACTTTTGTATGTGTGGTTATAAATAGTTAGCTAATGCCGTATTTTGTGAGCCTGTATATAATAATCATGAATAGTAATAGGCGATACTGCCCTAGGGTAATTCTGTGAGATGAGTTGAACTCCAACTTGATTCAGGGAAAAGTAGAGAGAGATTTCCCATAGCCAATTCACGACACAGTGTCCGAAATGAGCTTATTTTCAATTGGAAACATATTTTTGATCTATATTTTCAAGAAAAATTGACATTGCTCCTGCCCAATGTCAGGTTGGCAGAGTTGTCCTTGTAAATTGGATCAGTTTTTATATTACTTTATTGAATCATCAGTTGCAAATTAATTAAACTCAACTTTGAATTTATACTATTATTATTTTCTAGCTATTATTTCTCATAAAAATATTTTCTCTTTACGAAAAACAGAAATGTATATTCCAAAGCTCAACTGTTCATTATCATATTATTATCCTGTCTAACAAAAAACAAATGCCAATTTATATCATTTCCTTATGTTGTGAACTCAGCCAAGCGTTCTTTTGTGAACTTAAGTTTTATAGAGCTAGATTATATATGTCCTTAATTATATAAAATACTTGCATAAAATATCAAGTAAAATCTGACATAAGTGAAATTGAGATAGTATATTGATAAATTACTATGTCAATTTTGCACCTATATTTTATTAAAATTATTAAAGACATCATCAACAAGACATCAAATTCGTAGGACAAAAATGAAAAATAACAGTATAATTAGGTAGCCACGATTTCTTCACATTATTAAATATTCAATTATTTTGCATGCGCTGTGGAATATGCAAATTTATTGCGATATGAAAAGGTCAACGGTATATAAAGTTTTAGTTATTCTCAATTTAAATTATTTCAATAAAGCAGAATAAATAATATATTTTTATTGAATAAATAATAATTTATTTAAGATTGCCTAAGATATAATTTATTAGATAAATAATTTAATTTTACTCTTTTAATTTGTTTAATAATAAGTCGATGTATTTACACTACATTTGTTTTTTTTTCTGAAACTAATGCAGTAAAGCCGAAGAAATGCTATTACGACTTGAAAAAGATGAGAATTAGCTTCGTCTTAAATTTATTTAGTGAAAACAATTTTTGATTGTTATATTGAAAGAAAATATATTTTTCAAAAATCATAATTGATAAAACTGAATATTTGAAGATGCATTTCGATAGCAGAATATGTTTGAAAATCGATAACAAAAGTACTTTCTTTCGTTGTTAGTTTTGTTGGTACTGAGCACTGTTGTTTATTTTACGAGATCTTAATATAATATGTAAGTAAGCTTTATTAAATAGTTTTGTGAGATGTATGGTTAATTTTAAATTAGATTCAATAGTTTTAATATAAACTCTATAAATGCTCGCTCGTGGGTAGGCAAAAAGGACCAACAAAACCTTTACCCTGGCAAAGGTGTAAACAATAAAAAATAGCGAATAAAATAGTAAATTAAGTTAAAAAAAGACATTTTAGGAAATATAAATTAAATAAATAGTTATTCCAACGCTGACAAAGATTTCTGACAAAATTCCAGATCAAGATTATATTCAGTTTTATCTCTATGTTGTACCCATAAAATTTATAATTTGTGTTGGTTGAGTAATGGAGCCATTATTTTGCAAAACTCTTTTAAAATTAATAATAAGGCATTGGACCTGTTTGTCCCCTGGCCGTCCCATTTTACCCCGCTTATGACCAAGTGTGACCAAATTAAAAAAACAGCTAATTAAATTAATTTCTACAAAGATGAAATAACAGGGAAGTAACTTCCTCTACTCAAACTTAAAAAAAAAGAGTTTCAAACCCTAGAAGCCACAAATTAAAGAACAAAAATCTTAGAATTATTATATCAGGCTTTAAAAACAATTAAGCATTATTTGGCCGTAAGTATGAGAGTATTTTCTATTTCAGGAAATATTGCGAGTACACAGAGGACATGTATAAATAGCAATTCGATAGACGTTCTAAGTTTTTTTTAAATCATATCTTATTAAACAAAAAAACAATTAGAATGTTTAGAATGAATTTAGCTCAATTGTTTTTAAAACTAAAATTGATATTAACAAGTTGTATCAACATGTATCTAATTTTTTTTTCAATTTAATGATTTTTTTTTTATTTAAAAATTTATTATTTTAATTTATTCGAAAACTTTCCTTTCACTATCATACAAATATTTTTATCTTTATATGTGAAAATGATGCATGAATAACGAATAATTATTTTCAAATTTACTTAATCCAGATAAACTATTATTTTTTAGTTCTACTAATTAAAATTAAAATATTTTTTTTACTATCTATAAAGTTGAACAATAAATAAATTCAGTCAAATACTGCTCTAAATTACACTAAATTTGCGGATAAATTACAGAATATTCGAGCAAAAATTTATTTTCTATATAAAATTCGAAAACCGGTTAAAACCGTTTTTTAGTAAAATTAAGATTCGAAAACCGGTTTCCTGAAATGCCGGTTTTTGTATAAACCCTAAATATGATATATAACTATTTAGTAAATATCATAACAATCCAAACTGTAAAATCAATCTGTAACAATCCAAAATCTGAGAAGTCCAGCTCTAATTCAGGAAATGTTTAGTACGAAATTTTAATACTATTGCTATTACTTAATATCTTCGATAACTGGAAAGTCTTAGGGTATAACTGCGAGCGCAAATTACAAATTTTTATAAATTTGTGCTAAAATTACAACCCCATTTCATATGTTTGAATGTGAGTATAAAATACTGCTAAAATTCCCTAGTATAAATTAAAATATCAAAACACAAAAAAATATTTAGGCTTATTAACAGCAATTAATTCCTCTCTCGTCCCAGATCCGTGACATAAATTTTTTCCCAAAATAACAAAGCTAATTGTAAGTATCAATTGCCGCTACAAGGCGGTCGATTTTAAGTGCGGCGGCGCGCTTAAATATCGGAACAAAGTTTATATGAATAATTAACACTCTGTGACTAATTATATTTCTAGTTATGTGCCAGTGAGAAAGACAAAGGTACAAGCCGCTCCTGAATGGGATATATCACTCAATGGAAGGGTTAAGTCAGAGACCCGATGTATATTTGTTATTAAATGATGAGATGTTATACATCTTCCAGATATGAAAAGATCGCAACGACTGCAATAGAAAAAGAAGATTTTATAAAAACACCACTTAATAAGTCCGTAGGATTAATTATATTTGGATATTAGAATTTTGAATAAATCGTATTTAAAACGCGGACTTCAGTATTTCCATATTTTTTTCTGGATACTCTGTACTAAAGTAAGATTATGAATGGGGTAAAAAAACAGGAGACAAACTTGTGAACAACAGCAAGCAAACACATTTTTATAATTATGATTTAGTTGAAAGTTTTACTAAAAGTATTCAGATAGTTGTTTGTTTGATATGTGTTAATAGTTGTGATATAATTGGTTTGGTTTTTACAATATAATTGCTCAAAGTCAAATTGGACCCTTGTGTCCCAAATAGTTTATTTTTCCAACAAAATCCTAAATCTATCTAAAAAAATCATTATATTTCTGAACATTTAATTTGACAACTGTTGCTTGATTTGTTAGTAGATACTACAGGGATTTATAGTTCTTGATTATAGTTAGTATATAGTGCTTGAATAATTATTTGAATTAACAGCTAAAACAATAAACTTGAGATGTGTAAAAATTGATACATATTTTTAAAAAATGATAATTTAATTTGGAAGATTTAAATATTGTGATCAGATATGAAGAATAACGGATATAGAATGCGTAACTTTAGTTTTATAATTTTTTTTTTAAATACATAGCATATTTTTTAGGTCCATTGCCATTATCTCAAGAACAAGTAAAGTATAGAATTTTTTAACTATACTATTTTAAAGTAGGATGCAAAAGATGTCTAGCAAGCTATCACCTCAATTCCTACGAAGTTGTTATCAGAAGATAAACAGCCATATAAGAATATACATAATAATTATTTCTTTTCGTTGGAAGTTTTTTTTATGTTTTGAGCTCTTCTATTTAGTTTATGGTACCTGAATATAATTTTTAAGTCTATTAATTTTTTTTTCAACATAATATAATATCATTTTTAAATTAGATTCAGAGGTATAACATTTACAAAAACTTGCATGTGTGTGGGGTAAAAAGGACTACCTACTCCTTTACCGTGGCACAAGTGTAAAAATAAGAAAAAAGTAAATAAAAAGTGATTAAGTTATATAAATATATTTTACAAAAGATTAAATTATTAGTTAATCCAACTTTGATGAATATTTCTGATCAAGGTTATAAACAGTGTAATTTTAATAGAAAATATTAAATCATTAATATTAATACATTAATATAAGTGCATATGTTGCAAAAATTATTATTTGCTAGCATAATTTCTTGTATACCACAATATTTTCATATAAATTTTTATATTTTTACTGAATACAATTTCAAAACTTCAATGATCTTTACCCGTCCAATACGCTCAAAACATTTTCCAGCTCTTGTGTTAATTATAAGATTTGTACTAAAAATGCATATTTATTGAGACATCGTAAATATGTAATACATAGTATAATAATAATGTGTTGTTCATAGAATGTGTTGATGTATATTACCATTCATAATGTAATAGCCGTTTAATTTATGTATGTCGAATGCGGTTGAACGGTGCTTCCACTCCTCACAATACTGTTTTATACCATAACAGTCCATTTTAAGTAATTGATTTACTATTGCTAATTAAAACACTATACACAATAATATTTTAGTAATATTGTTTAAAAAATTGCACATTATTTTACAAAACGATTTTTTTTACGAAACAAATTATTGTGTAAGATGTCCAAAACACCTTAGTCAACAATTGATGGTTTTTTATTTTGAACTCTAGCCATTTAACTAGTCTTATCTTATACACTATAATATTTGAACAAATATTATAGTGTATAATATAAGACTAGATTATTAATAAAATTTATGACCATTTTCGTGATTATTTCCACATTCTCAACATTTTGCTTCTGAAAAATGCTACGCCACCATTATTGACATATGTGATAAGATGCCCCAAATAAACATTATTTCTACTTCGTCGATACTATAAATAAAGCGCAATAAAATAATTTAATAATAAGAAGTAAGTAGAATTTTGTCCTAAGACAAGTTGCTTAATGTTCGAGACCAAACAAAACTAGACAAAACAAAAATAACAGTTGATTCAAAATGAGATGTAGCGAATAGGTTTGCCAAAAATGCCTAAAAAAATGTTATCGACTATAATAACGAAAAAATTAACAGATAATCATCACAATTTGTTAACGACTATACAACGCAACCCCCAACACTTCGATAAAATTTACAATATCTGAAATTGATTTGCAATATTCGTGAATAGAAATATTCTTAGCTGTTACTTATGAAAAATTGGCTACATGGTCATTACTAAAACTAATTTTTTTAATTCGAAATAAACTAGTTGTAAGAGGTCTTTTGCTTGTAGCAAGTAGGTAGCATAAACTGACCGATATGTGTGAATAATAGCTTTAATCAATAATAGTTTCTGTAATTTTTATATGATCTACATCGATTCTCGTCTATATGATTAACACTCTACCTATCTATTTGATAATTTGTCTAGCTGCATACATGTATATAAATCTACTGTCTGCCTGTCTAGTTCGTAACATGTCTTACTACTGATCATCTGTTCACCTGTCTACGTATCTGCCTGTTTACCTGACAACCTATTCACTTGTTTACCTGCATACTATTCTGATAAACAGATTCTACTTATTTATCAGATTTTGCCTAATATCAGACTACATTCTCCTTTTTTACTGTTTTATCTGTTCTCCTGTTCTCCTGTCTAATTGTCTAGTTGTTTACCTGTCCACATATGTCAAAGTTATAACTACCAACTTTCTTACTTTCTACTTCTCTTTTTTTCTATTTTTCTACCTTTTGACGTTTATGCCTGTACACCTGTCTACCTATTTACCAATAATTCTGTTTGTGTAATAAGTACTAAAGATGTGTAAATAATTATTTTTAAAGTTCATATTTCAACAGGTCAAATTTTGAAAAAACCTTTCTGTTTCTCCAAAAGCGATAGACCTATCTTCGCCAAATGTAGTCAATTCTTCATTCCATCAACGCACAAGTAATAATTTTTTTAATAATTTAAATCGAATGCTTCGTTTTTTTAAAAGCGATCATTTATATCAATTTTTGCCCTGTTTTTCTCAAAACCGGTACCTGTCTTTGCCAAAAACTAATCAGCAATGTCTTCCCATTAATAGAAATCGAATGTTCTTTGAATAATACAAATCGCTTGGTCTCGAATCGTGCGCCCGAAATAGTGGACGAAAAATTTGCAAAAAAAATAATTTTAAACATTCTTGCGATTACTATAACTTACTCTACGAGAAGTTAATAATTACAGAAAAAAATGAAAAAATATTACTATAAATTACTTACATTCATCGAACAATATTCATTAGTTTTTATTGATTCATGTGCATTACCAAGTTATTGTAAATTAACTTTCAAACAAACACAAAACAAATAATTGTATAATGGTAAAAAATTTAATTAATGCAACATCTTTTGAAAGAGATAAACTCTGATAAAAATAACTCTTTTTTCTTCTATATGGCTAATTTTTACTAGCTATACTAATTTGACGTATTCATGTAAATACAACCTAAATGAACTTAATATTAAAATTATATTCAAACAACTAAACATTATAACTTCGCCCTATCTGTCTTTTTTGATAAAAACACAAATTAAAATATCTTTGTAAAGGATTTTCAGCACATGTCAATTTTAAAAATAAACTTTAATCTATAGTACCTTCAATATAATAAATCGATAAAGACTTAGATAATGAGATCATAACTCTGTTTATCAAAAATTTTCCGTAATTCAATATTTTTCCATCGTACGCAAATATTTTTATCTAACTGGGTTCAGTTGAAGATAATAATTAAATATTTCATCCGTTAATAGTAATATTTGTTATGTAGCCGATGTAGATGTCAATTTCAAAAAAATTCAGATGAGTTGTATAAACATTCAAAGTAAAAATTCCAGGAGCAAATGGAAAGTTAGAAATTTTTAACAAGAATATTTGAAAGTAGAGGAAAAAAGATGTATAATAAGCCATCAACTTGATTTTTCGACGATTCTTTAAAAGTATCCTATTTAGTGGTTAGTTTTTTGTTTGTGGGCACTGTTGTTTAGTTTACGAAATACGAACTTAATATAACTTTTAGGTATACGTAATTTTATATATTATAAGATGTATTATTATTTTCATGTTAGATTCGACATTTTTTTATATAACCACTATAATAGTTTAGACCTGTATGAGGTAAAAAGGACTAACTGAACCCTTACCCTGGTGTAAAGAATAAAGAATAGTAAATAAAACTGTAATTTAAGTTAACAAAAAAAAATTTGTAAGAGATATGTTAAATAAATAGTTTTTCTAACTATGCTGAATATTATTTCTGACGAAATACTAGATGACGGTTTTTACAGTCTTATCTCTGTAAAAATATGTAGGTACTCATAAAATTTGTATTTTGCATTGGATGAATAATGTAGCTATTATTTCATAAAGGTCCTTTAAAATTAAATATAAGACATTGTATCTATTTGACCGGTTTTTACCGAGTCTATGTTACCCAGTAACAAAAACAGCAAAATTAACATACATCTACAATGATGAATTAACTGGGAGTTTCACTGAACAGAGTCAGATAGTTGTTTGTTTGACGTGTGTTATTTGTTGTGATATAATTGATTTGGTTTTCACAATATAATTGCTCGAATAATATTAGACCATTGTGCGCCGCCCTAGCCTATATGAATGTTTTGTGACAATTTATCAAATTCACCAAATTTTGTGATCAAATCATATAGGTTGATCAAATCGAACCAATTACTTTATTATAAGATTTGGCTATAATCAAACAATCTAAAACATTGTAGCATAATTTCACGATCACTAGTTCCAATATCTTAAGACCTAACTGTTATTTTTAAACAGCTTTTTTTTCCTTTTAAAGACAATTGGTGTATAGTTAAGCGCCTTGAATAGTAAACCATGGAGCGTGGAGGTCATCAGCAGAACAAACCAGTAGCAGTTGACCCAGATAATGTTCCATTTTGTGAGTATATCAGATAATTCCTTTACGAAGATTGCAAAGAAGTTCACGCCAGTTTGGCTCCGATCTATAAATGTGGTGTTACTAAACTTTTATTACGTGCGATGTGATTTGCGGATGAAATAGTTGCTCAGTCTACGGAAGAGAAACCAAACAATTCCTAGTGAATCAGAGATCAACCCATAAATTTTTCAATTTGCCGAATAAAGCTTTTATGCCGATATAAATTTTTAAATGCACATATATGCTTAGTTTTCTTGCAAGATTATTTTCACCACTTTTGGGATTTCAATACAGTTTTAGATCTGCCGTTATAACAGTAACAGATAATATAAGAACAAAATTTACTGAATCTAATATACTTGTGATTAGATTACGTATTATTATTTGATTGTTATCAATTATTTTTAGGTATTATTTAGTTGTTTGGTTGTCAATTAACCCATCCAAGATAACACTTCTAATCGAGCCCATAACGAGTATATTCGTCAAGCACAGAGTAAGTTGCGCTTGTAAAATATTGGCTGAAAAATTTGGGCTTATTTTACAAAATCCAAAAATGTTATAACTACACTTTACTTCTATGTTAACATAAACACATAATTCTTATTACATATGTAGTCAACTAAAAATGGATTAAATTCAATGAAATATTAGTGGTGTATAGCATCGTGCCTTAAATCAAATTTTTGGAACTTTCCGTTCAGGAATAAAATATTCGAAAGTATTAAAAATTTACAAACGTTATTATAAATACATTAACTTTAATTATTCGTGTTTTATAGAAGAGCTTATAACTTGGACGATGACGTTTATATAAGTTCACATGAAAAGTTAATAAACGAAACTTAGCGGAGTCAAAAATTCTATTTCTATTTTCTGCACTCTTCGCCTCGTATCTCTGAAACAACTGCCAAAAACTAATCGGCACGTTTCCTTATCAATATCAATCGAATGGTTTTTGAATAACTCAAATCGGTTGACCGTTGGTCCCGAAAACGTCGACAGAAATTTTTATCAATACATACATACCTACTACATACACACATCAATTTTTTGGAAAGTATGCCAAGATATTCAGAAATCTCTGAAACGTTAAGATATGCAATTTTTTTTAGATTACTATAACATACCTTAAGGAATTATAATTTTAGTTGCAAATGTTAAAATGTTTAATTTGATTACTATTTTCAAAATAAACAGTAGAAAATGTTACTTCAATAATAAAATCTTAATTCTTTTTGATTTAGTATATTATTTCCAAATTTCGGAAAGTTCATGCAATTTGCTTAAGGTAAAATGCCGTTGCAAGTACATATTTATTTCATAGAGTCAACCTCAAAATATTCTAAACTTGACATTTTAAGAATCCTTTTGTTTTGCTCATAAATTTTTATTTAAATATTTAATCCTTATTTTATATTGTTAATAGTCTCTGCTCATTGTTTATCTAATATTTTGCAGAATAAACTGAATTAAAAACAAGAACTTCTCCAAGTGTTATTTGCAAAACACTTTATTGCATGAATTTCTTTTTAATAAATTAACCAAATTTATTATTATTATTTTATTGACAACAACCTACTTTATCACTTTTACTTACCGTACATTTTGGAAGGCCACCCAAGAATTTTATTTGATAGATTTTTATGATTAGAATTTATCGAATGTTGATATATTTTTCGGTTTTCTATTATTACTAGGAAACAATACATTTGATCTGTGGCGGGAGGTAATAGCTCAGTCAGCAGCATACCCGACTCACTCGGTTCCAGACGTTGTGTTGATATAATAATAGCCAATTAATTTGAATTAGAAGAAAATTAAAAGTATGAAGAAATAACTACATTTGTAATGGAGAAGGTTAGATTTAGAAGAAAAAAAAGAATGAAAAATTTAATTGCAAATAAGCAAGTATAAAATTAGTATAAAATATAAAAACGCAATGTTGTAGGAAGATAAATGCTCTAAGTAAGCAATGCCAATAAAAAAAATAACAAAATTGATCTATTTCAACTCCACATTTCAATAATTTTTACACATAAGTAGAAACTCCACATTTCATAGGCTAAAAATTCGACAAAAATGTAGAAACATATAAAGTAAATACATTATAACTCTGCAAATGTTTTTATATCATTCTTAATTATAATTATGGATATAAGAGCTTGAGAGAACAACTATTACCTATTAACCCACCTATATATTTTATTATTCTTTTACTCTAATATCACAAATGAGTTTTAAGTAAAAGTTTAATTTTTGAAAATATTTTACAAAAAAGGAAAAAATTTCACTGGAAAACCGATCCAAAGTATAAGATTATTATAATTTTAATTCGTAATACCTTCATTTGCAAGTTATCGATATCTATTATAATGTAAATGACAACGAACTCTTCAATAAATAATCCGTAATTAGTTTAAACAAATAAACGATATCGTGGTTTTCCTGTTTTGATTATTTTTCTTGCGCCACAGTTGTGAATCAATCAATGTGTGTGCATTCGTTTTGAAATTGCTCTTCGAGATAAAGAATTCTATCTACGCATTTAAATTATGAATAGCAAGTGCTAACGCGAATCCTAAACCATGGAAAAATGTAATATGGGTCAGATCCATCACTTTTAAATAACATTATTTAATTCTCATTTAAAACAATAAGAACTTTCTATGGTATCGCAATATAATAACAGTATTTTACGCTCTTTTTCAACTTGAATAACAATGTCTAAATTATCAATAAATAATCATTACTGAGCTTGCGAAAATTACTCGTGTTAAAACCAAATACTAAATAAAATAAATAAATAAATATTACTAATTTAAATATTTTTTTGAAAAATTAAAATTGGGTCCAATTTGACTTTCTAGACACAAACGTCAAATTTGACTTTAGACAATTATACTGTGAAATCCAAAAAACCATATCAAAACAAATAACACATATTAAGCAAACAACTATCTAGCCCAGTAAAATTTCCAGCAAATTTATTGTAGAACTACGATTTGTTTTTATATTTATTTAAATTTTGTCAAATATATATTTTTACATAATTATAAATAATAAATTATTGCAAATAAGATAAATAAACTGATGTATGAAATACTGCGTATGTATGTAAAATTTATATGTTTCAACAGCAATATTTGGAAGTAAAGGAAAAACGATTTTGAATGAACAGTCACCTTAAATTATATGACGTTATTTAATTTATTTAATATTTAATTATATTTCAATGTTTGAAAATCCATTACAAATGTATTTTATACTTTTGTTGTTAGTTTTTTGGTTGTGAGCATTTTTGCTTAGTTTACAAATATAATATAAGTATACGTTGTTTAATAAACTATATTTAAAAATTTAGGCAGTAACTGGGAAAATTTTTAAACATTTTTGTTAGTTGGTTGTTTAATATGCTTTGATGTATGTTGTTTGGTTCTTACAGAACAATTACTGAAAGACAGATGCTTATATTGTTATAAACTTATTAATTGCGAAGCTGAATGGGATATTTCACTCGATGATGCATTAAGTCAACAATCAATCACGAAATACAGGGGCGTTATTTTTTATCTTAATAACTATATGCAACAGAACCTCATTTTTGTCCAAATTTTTTTATATGTAAAACACAGCAACACATGATCGAGTATAGCTAGTAGTAAATAAAAATGTAAATGTAGTTAAAGAAGAAATTTAACAAGAAATAAATTAAATAAATAGTTATGCCAACTCTGCTAATGAATATTTCGGATAAAATAACAGATCAAGGTTAAATACAGTGTTGCAAAAAATGTACCTATGAAATTTATATTTTGTAAAATCTCTTTAAAAGTAAAATAGGCTCTTGGATCTATTTGCCTCCTGCCCATCCCATTTTACACCTCTTATCTCAGTGGCGTAACTTGACCCTCCGGGGCCCGTGGCAAAGTCTTTCGGTGGGGCCCCATCGTAGTACTCAATTTTTAATTTATCTAATTTTGTTTCACTACTGACACGCTGTTTTACTACTGGCTAAAACAATTTTAATCAATTTTATCACAATTAGCAAACGAACTTCAACTAATTTATATTTTATGGCTTTAAATCATGAAATCATACAAAAGGTAGAAAAGTAAAGTATTAATTTAAAGGTATAATGATAATTTAGTTGTAATTATATAAAATTAACAAAAAATACATAAATCTTAATTTTGCTTGAAAATCAAACATAAAATATTGGTGAATATTTTCAACGTTAGAATGAATGGAAAATATAATAAAACGTATTTTTTAATAAAAATTTAAAACAAATACCACTTTAATTGTAGCATTTTAAAATTTGTTTATTCTGAATTTCTGATATGTCTTTTTTATCTAAACAAATTATAGAGCTTTATTAATTGATCAGTATCAATGCAAACTCCTATTATTGTAGCAAAATAAATTTGGAACATATTAATTCATCGGAAGAAACAAGATTCAATTTGTTTAATAATAATGTCCAATACTCGACACTTTGTACAAATATCACTTTGAACAAACTTTCAGTATCTTGAATATGAATTCCCAAAGTTTGTCAAAATAGGGTATTACCTTCCTGTGACGAGTTTTAAAATGAGATTGATTTTTCTACTACAGTAGTGGCGTCTAATTTTAAATTTCCAAATTCACGTCAATAATTTTCTAATTCTTAACAAATGTTTAAATATTTATAGTATTTGAAAGATCGGTGGTTTTAGATTATAGCGCTTTAGATGCTGCGTCGATAGTAAAATATTACAATGAAAAACCAATAATTAAATAATTGTAGTTTGCAAACTCTAGTAAGCTTAAATATTTTTAATGTTATTTCGTTATTAGATTCAAATCTCGATAAAATATTCCATCTTTTTATATCATGGCCAATATAATTAAAAATTCATAAACTGTTAAAAAACGCGAAAAAATATGAAGAAACTAGTGGATGTGTTCTAAAACGAATTAAAATCCTTTCGTTTAGAATGTGTTGAACCGATTATAATAAATAAAATTAAGAAAGATTTGGAGTCCACGTGTCAGAAATATAATCTGCTTCTGAAAGTAAACTTTTAATTTTCAAAACCAAAAATAATGTTTGTATTTTCTGCGATAAAAAACCTAAGGTAGCTCTTTATTTACTAAAGGCTTTGATTGAATAACGAATAATAATGAATGATGTCATTGTATATACATATAACTCATGCACGTAGCCGTTAAATGATTAATATTAAATGACATAACTATAACAATAATGTATTCTTTGAATATTGAGCAGGAGCGTAGCTAACGCCGTATCAGCCGTATCAAAAATACGGGGCCCCGAGCCAGAGAGGCCCAACGAGCGTAAGCTGAAATTGATGAAAACTCTAAAGCAAAACAATGATTTATAAAAAATTAAATAATTTGGACGTAGTTAGCATCTCATTTAGTTATCAACCTTGAGAGGTATTCAACTTCAACTTGTAAGCTAATTGTAATGCTTTACGATGTTATTCAATATTAAAATTTAAAATAAATACGTAAAAACTTTAGGACATAAATTTCTACCAGACCGGTCACTATTGTTCCTAGAGACAGAAACTTTAGAAAATCTAAAGATCAATTCAATTTTTCGAAAAAAGCTAAGGGGAGAATATTTTTATCAGAAACCATTTATGAAAAATTCAGAAAATTATAGATTCTTCTATTTTTATATTTTGTGATAAAAATTGCTTCTTAAGGGGGCCCCCAAACAAATTTTGATACGAGGCCCTGCGAAGGCACGCTACGCCACTGATATTCGGCTATTCGATATTCGGCCGAATGTAAGTTAAGCTTGGTTGAATAATTAACTTCGATTTTGAACCTAAAACATATAAAATATAAATTTCAAGAGAAATGAAATTTATGTACTATTTAAAAATGTATTTCCGAGTCCGCGGTTTCCTGGGCCGGGGCCCCCTTAGGTCGGGGGCCCGTGGCATTTTGCCACCCACGCCACCCTATAGTTACGCCACTGTCTTATCTATTTTTTAAAAACAGAATGTGAGCCTTGCATATTATTTTGATTAACTAATGTGTCTTGAATTTGCCAGTATTGATTCGAGTAGCATTCAAAACAGTTTCAAAGCAAATATTTTACGATAATAATTTTTACATATTTTTGGAAAAAAAGATCAGAATTGAAAGCGTAGAAATTTCCCTTTTTAATGTCGATATAGTAAAGTGCACAATTGCTCGCCTTGCCATGTAATGTGAACATTTTTTTATGCCTCTGTTAGACAAAGTGAAACTCGACATTACTTGTCATTGGATCTGGTTGACATGCGTTCATAATATAAACTAAACTCTCGCAAATGTTTTAATATAAATATTTACTCTTGAAAATAAGTAAAAAGAGAAAGGCGCTTTATTGCTTTTAGATAATTTAAGAATTAAAGAATGTAAAAGTGTCACCAAATACAAGTAAAACAACATAATTTGTGGGTACAGGCCAAGGTTTATTTTAATTAAGACATTTTCCAAATCATATTCGTATTTGTACGTACTGTATATTTCAAAGATTTACATTATAATGTATGTATAGAATTTTTTCTCAAAACACCGACTACAAGTGTCACCGATAAAAATCAATCAGAGAGTATTTTATCGAATTTCTTGTCTTATTACTTTCATAAAGATTTTATATTATGAAAGATAATCCGATTTGCCAATTTTGTTTTTTCTTGAAGTTTCAACTAATTAGAGACAAAATTTGGATTAAGTATTTGTGTATGGGAGACGATATGTTTGACCTTTTCTAAGCGTTATCTCAAAAACGGCTGCACTGAATCCAATTTAAAAACAATTCGATGAGACTTTGCAAGGACTCGCGTTGATTAGTTTTGAGCGAGCAAATTGGCAGAAAATTGCAAATTTTTTTGTCCACGTTTTAGGAAATAGTTTAAAAATCCTGATTCAATTTAAAAAATTTTTCAAAAGATATTGGTTCTGAATCGTGTTTAGTTTTTGGCAAAAATCCGTCAGGCTGTTTCTTCATATTTAATTTAATTATTGGAAAAAACGATTCTGATGAAATATTTTCTGATAGAGTCGTAGTATTAATAAACAAATATAAAATATTGTGGTTAAATTATAAACAATCGTTATAGTTTGGTATAGTTAGCCGTGCCAAAAATTCACATTCTATCGTCCCAGTTCTAATGTTTCTAAATCTCAATTCGTATTCATTATGTCCACATGTCATTATGGCCTTAAGGCAAAATGCCACGTAAACCTTGTTAATATTATATTGTAAATCTATTCTGCATAATCTTACGTTTTAAGAGGTCTGAATTAACAGATTTGGATGATTCAAAAAGCATTTGTTTCAAATCGGTACTATAAAGGGGCCATAGTAATTTGATAAACTATAATATCTAGAATGGTGTTACTATGCATATTTTTCAAAATTACTTCTAATCATTTTGCCTTATTGCAAAAAAAATTTTGGTCGTCGATCATTAATATTACATATGTAATATGTAAATTATATTGATGTAATATGTTAATAATATTGCATATTTTTCACATATTTTGAAACTTGTCAAGAGAGTCAAAACATTTTTCAGTTGTTTTAGATTGTTTTGACCAAAATCTGCAAAATTATCAGCAATTTTTAAAAATCATTGGCTCAAATTTTGGATAATTCCAATAACATTTTCTACCTTGCTCATAAGAATTTATGATCTTCCCAATTATGTAAAAAGCTTTAATCATTTGATTATTACTCATATAAGGTTGTCAAATATCTCCCTTCCGCCAAGAGCAAAAAAGCGGAAGGGAGATATTTGACAACCTAATATTTGTGGTAGATTACATAGAGGGGAGCTATGGGCTATTTATAACAAGGGTAATTAGTAACAGGCGTTTTTCAATCAGGATCTTAAACGATATTAAAATATTTTTTGTCTCCAATGGAGTCTACAAAATATTATCATAGCTACTGTCCTACAGGCCGACCTGTAGGAACTGTGCAGGTCCGTCACTTTTGGCAAGTAATTTAATTGGTAAAATTTTAGTTTGGGTTATTATTATCGACCAATTTTAAATTTTATATAGATATTTTATTTTGTTTCTTTATCAATCTTTGATAATGTGTGATAATTTTTGTGATTGCTAAATTGTATAAATATTTATCTTGATTGATAAAATCTCACCTCAGGCTAGTTGTAAGATTCAAGAATTATATATAGATTTAAGTCAAGATGATTGTGAGGAATGTACAGTTTGTAAGATGTGGGCACATGTAAGTTACAGGAGATAAAATAAATAAAACTATATGTTTTATTGAAGTAAAACTTCTTTAGGCGCGACTAAGGTGTAAATACGTTCAAATGCAACGGAAGTGCGTTACGGCCGAGTCGAGTGCCAATAATTCGTCATGTGCTCTCGGTAATATCATTTCTATACGGGTCGATTGTGATTGGTCGACGTATCATGTGTCGATGAATGCGTGACTTTAGACTTGCGTACAGCGTACGTCACCAAAAGCGTGAAGAATATTGTTCATTTTTCGCTGTTTCATGCCATTACATTTTAAGGGTAAATAGTAGTACAAATCTTGAGTTAATAAAAAATAGCTGGATCGGAAGAATATTTTTACTCGTCTCCCATAAATAATTATAGTGCAAATAATAAAACAAATGAAAAATCTGCAATTGACTAATTGTTAAATAATGAAGGAAAGTGTATGCAACTAACAGTTATAATTAAAAGAATTCAAACTTGAAAACTTACTTTTGACTCTTTAAAAACAATGCGGTCTACATATGGTTTTATTTTAAGGCACTGTCTGAAAGCAATAATGGAAACTTGTTCGAACAATCATACTTCACATTTCTCCTTTTGGACCCTATCTCAAAATCAATATAGTTTAGCTGTTATTACGACTGTCACTACAGTATTCTGGCACAACCGTATCCAGTCGCCCTACTTCAAACATAAATTATATTGTTTGAAAATATTATATTATTTTAGTTAATTGTAATTATTAACTTCCCGTAGAGTAAGTTATAGTAATAGCAAAAAAATCAAAAATGATAATTTTTATATATCTTTACGTTTCAAAGGTATTTGAACATTTTGGCATACCTTAGAAAAAATTGATGTATGTGTGTGTGTGCGGATACAAATTCCAACGATTTGAATTGATTTGAATAATGAAATGAAAATAAATGAAATAATGAAATTCGTGCAGCTACTATGATTATTATAAAAGTACTATCCTTTTAATATTAACTATGAATAAGCTTGACAAGAGCCTGAAATAATATCTATTATTATTGATTACGGCTTGCTTATGAATAAATAAATAAATAAATAAATAAAAAACATTCGATTCGTATTGATAAGGAGACGTGCTGATTAGTTTTTGGCGATGGCAGGTCTAGCCGTTCCAAAGATACCGGGCAAAAAGTGCCAAAAACGGTAACTCAGTTTTTAAGTGAACGGAGAGTCCGATTTTAATCGTTTAAAAAATATTTTACTTGTATTGACAAGATGAAGAACTGATTAAAGCGGGTATAGACTCTCAACAAAAATAAGTTAAAAGAATGTCATTTGGCGGTCAAAAATGTTTATTGGACATAAGTACATCAAATTATCAGATATTTTATAGAGATTTTAATAATGTGAACACAATTTGTTTGGGTTTCGTACCAAGATTTTGAATTACGGTACGGGAAGTTCCAGCAATTTGCTTTAAGGCACGATGCCATGCACCCCACCAGGTTTAGTTTTCTATCAGTTACACATGATAGAGATATGAGGTAACTAATCCTTGATAAGTTACATGACTTGCCAGTTATGCATGGCATACGTTAATTATCCTTTTAGCATGGCGAACTAATCAGCTCTCATTACTCATTAGCCGCGACCCATGTCCGGGTTACAGTGTAATAATAAGTCTACGTGTACGATATAATTATAGCTGGGATTAACGGATGAACCTACACAGGTATAATATAAAGTATAAAGCGCTTCCTGAACACACTGTTCGCAGATACTGTGTCTTTTCCCACATCACACTTCGGACGAATGCGCTCTTCATGTTATTTTTATATTCTTTAATTAATCCATTTCTACTTCATACAACTGGGTCGACTTTGTGCTATCACCCACATTATAAGAATATTATTTGAATATTAAAGATTTGTACGAAATTTGAAAAGATGTGGAAAAATTTTCTTAAATGCTACAGTTCCAACTGTACTTAATGACCTCCTGCGCAAAGATTTTATGAATACATATTAATTTTAAATAGGCAATAATACAAGTATGTGTCAAAAATGCGTTGAAGTGGTCAGACTTTATTCACAATCTCATTGAGTTGTCAGATGAATTCTTTTAACAAATTTAGTTGCTTGAAAATACACATAAAATTAATTAACCTGATAACTAATTAGTATACCTTCGCTTTTGCCAAACGTCGATTTATCTGAACAATTATGGTTTTATTTAAACATTGCAATAATGCTACAGGTAAGAGTAAGGTACAGGTAAATTCTGTATTTTGTTATTAAATGCATTGTATATTTTTAAATTACTATATCTTGCAATTTATCCATATTGTATATTAACTGTATGTATATTAATTGTTATCCATAATGTATAATAATTATATTTTTAAGTCCTTTTGGAACTAATCTGTGGGCTATATATTAAAAAAAAAAAAATGGTATGACGTAGTATAATTTCATTATTCTTCTTATTGTCTGCTATTTTCCAAAATTTCAGTACGTTTTCTAAACACAAGTTATATAGACTTAGGTGTCATATAGGATAGGAGGGTGGCACAAAGGTCAAATTTGACTAATAATACTGTCTAAACCAAATGAACTACATCAACACATATAACATGTATCAAACAAATAATGTTCATTATAAAAATGATTCCTTATTATAAAAATGTGATTTTTACTATTTTACTAAAACTTGCCATCTGTCTCTTGTTACCCCATAGACATCATAAAATGACAGTCAGGGAGAAAACAGATTCAATGTCTTATTTTTAATTTTAAAGGAATTTTACAAAATACTACAATATTCAATCAAGGCAAAATATGAATTTTATGGGTACATTTTTTGCAGAAATAACACTGTATATAACCTGGATCTGGTATTTCGTCTGAAATATTTATCAGCAGAGTTGAAATAACTATTTATTTATTCTATCTTAATAATAACTATTTATTTATTTTATCTTATGCCAGGGTAAAGTTCAGGTGGTGCTTTTCATCCAACACGCATGTAAACTTTTATAGAAATATAAAAAAAGCTGAATCTAACTGAAAAATATCAATTCATCTTATAAAACAATTAATTAAATTATAGTTAAAAATTATATTAAAGTGTCGTGAACTGAACAACAGTACTCACAATACTCACGATTTCGGGCGTGCGGTTAGACCGATTTGAAAAATTTAAAAAGCAATCGATTTCTATTGACAGGAAGATGTGCTATCCATATACTATATCGAAAAATAATTCGGATTCTAATTCTAATTCTATCTAAAGTTATATCACTCATATGCTTTAAATAAATGATTTTAACTTTGCAATTCAGTTTACTTAGACAATGTTTTTCATTTTAAATTCGATTGAGAAGTTTAGTTTATTTACTATTTATAAAGTAAGAATAATGAAAGTTACATTATAATATTTATTAAGATACGGGAAATTCCTGCAATTTGCCTTATGCCACACACCAGTAGTTTTATAAACTATATTTTTCAACTTTTCTATACTGAGGATAATACTTAACCTACTCTATACATAAATATGACATTATTGACCAATACTCGGGGGTATCAAAACTTGAGTACCTTGTGGTTAGACTATCATAAATCTCCACGAATAATAATTATATGAAATATTACAGATATATTTAATACACATAGAATTGAATCAGGTTTAGAAGTAACAATAACTAACAAGCAATTTAGTTTAATCTATTATTAACAAGTTACACTATAAGATATTAAATAATTTGTAATATCCAACAGATAGTATTTTTTTATAGCAAGTGTTTGAAGATGCGAGTAAATTGTATTGGCATTGATTATTAATTCATTATATTAGAAACTTCAAGTTTCAAGTTTGATCGAAATCTTGATTTTTGTAGAGTACAATTAATAAAATATAACTTCTCGTTATTAGTCCGATATCACACATTAGTCATTAGCAGATCTAAAAGACCGCCAAATACATTTTTTTTTAAATTATTTTCAATTGTTAACTAGAAAGATTATACTTTCAAATATCTAAAAAAAATTTCAATAGTTTTTTCCTAGCATGTTCAAAAAAAGTGATTTGGCAGACTATGTACAAGAAAAATATTTATCAATCAATGCTATAAATTTTTAAAGTACTTACTTCAAACACTATTCCAATTCAAATTAAATATTAGATGCAACAAGTAATTATTGCAACAAATATACCACAAATGATACACTTCAACCTGGTTCGTTAATTAAAATACTTTTTTATTAGAGTCATATTTTACACAAGGTCCTATGCCACCAGAAAGTCGTAAAATGCAAATTTTGAACCTTAAAAGTTTGTTAAGACAAAACAACATTTTCCTGCAGTCGTGCTAATTAATTACTGCATTGATTATAAAAATATATTGCCCTTGAAAACATATTCATGTTTTCGAAAGTGATTGTATGTAAACAATTAAAATACTCGAAATGGCAATAAAACTCACGATTTCAACTGTAATATATTGAACAAATAGTAGTATAAAGTAATATAAAACTAATTTTTTGCTCCTTTATTTTGAGAAGATCAATGATATGACGCATAAATTTGTTTTTTAGAGATTTGTCATTGTATGGAGGCCTGCCTGTCTATGCACCACAAAACTTTTGAATTTGCAATAATTGTATACATTTTTGTCTATTAGTTATGCAGAAACAAACTTCTTACAAAAAACGAATACGTTCACATACCCTCAATACATTCACTCATTTTTTGTGTAAA
Organism: Ctenocephalides felis; assembly: GCF_003426905.1. Classification (NCBI taxonomy): domain Eukaryota; kingdom Metazoa; phylum Arthropoda; class Insecta; order Siphonaptera; family Pulicidae; genus Ctenocephalides; species Ctenocephalides felis. The sequence goes on along the minus strand of NW_020537646.1, from coordinate 45,104,887 downwards.
AATGGTTTAGTTCAGTAAAATCAGCGAAAAAACGTGAAGGTAGTAAGATTTTATAGAACTTGCAGGTTGGAAAGTTGTGAATTCTATATATAATTTTAACGAATTATAAAGAAGAATTACCCAGAATATTTTTAATTTTCAATAAAACAGTCCCATTCAACAAGCTCGTCATATTATATTGTTAACTTTCCGTAGGATTAGTTATAGTAATCGCAAAAAAATCGAAAATGCAATATTTTCATATCTTTAAGTTTCAAAAGTTTTTAAACATAGCATACCTTAGAAAAAATAAATGTGTGTGCGTGTGTGTGTATGTATGATTTCGGGCGCGCGAATCAACCAATTTGAATGATTCAAAAATCATTCGATTCCCACTGATGGAGAGATAAAATAATTACGTGCTGATTAGTTTTTGGCGAATACAGGTCCAGTACGAGGCAAAAAGTGCCAAAAATGATATTTGAGTTTTTGAAGTAACGTAACGCCCGATTTGAACTATAAGGAAGCATTTTACTTGTATTGACAAAATGAAGAATTGATTAAATTTTCGTTTCGTACAAAGATTTTTAATTTTTAAAGTTTACTTATACTAACTAATTTCAAAGTGATTCGTGGATGATATTTAAAAAAAATCTCATTAAACTAGATAATATTTTCTGTAAAATGAACTACGATAAAAAAAAATAGAAATTGACAAAATGGCGGCGTTTTAAAAAAAAGTCGAATTTTACCCAAAATTTTGGTCGTTTTTGGACTGCCAAAATTCGATTTTTGATCCGATCAAAAAATCGATAGTTTATTTTACGGAGAACTATATATAGAATATGTATAAAAATGGATAGTAATTGGATCATTTGTTTTTGAGTAATCGCTGCAGCAAATTCGGAAAATGCTGTTTCGAGAAAAACGCGTTTAAAGATTAAATGATCGTTATACTAAATACTATAATATATATATATATATATATATATATATATATATATATATACTATTTAAATGGCAGTAACTCAAAAACTATTTAAGATATCGATTTAAAATTTCAATATGTTATTTTTAAAGGTATAGCATAAGCCTATCGAAATATGGAAAAATTGAAAATTAGATTTTTTGAAAATTTTACATTAGTTGTGCCCCTTAAATATAAATCCTATTAAAAAATTAAATATGAGTTGTTCTAATTATAAGAAATATATCCTCAGATGGATTCATTCGGCATCTCTTCTTTTCTCTATTTTAAGTGATTTGAGCAATAAAATTGTCACTGAAAATATTTAAAACAATTGTTAATAATCATTGATAATTGTTTATTAATTATTGATTTTTTTTGCTCGAAGATTTGATTCTGGTACGAGAAGTACTGGCATTTGCCTTAAGGCACAATGTCATGCACCACTAGTTTTAGTTTTTATTTTACAATATGCTAATTTAAATATATAATATTCAAATATTCCTATCAGGAAGAGAATTAGTTAGTTGTAAGTGGCATTTTGCTCTAATAAGACAAAATACATGAAATGATATATGTGAAAATAATCGGATTAATGAATATGAATTAAGGATTACTGTTTGAATGAAAATTTCAAATAGTATTCAAAAAATAAAGTTTTACTTTCACTAATAAATAAAAATGCAAATGTCAATCGATATCTTTAAAACAGACTTGTATTTGTTATCTGTATTTATTTAATTATGGTGCGCTACGATCACAACAATATTACAATAAACATTCAATGTAAAAACTGTTTTCTTTTAGTTTTTTTAATTTAATAGTTTGTTTTAGATATTTTAAGAACAAAATTCGAATAAATTGACTACAAAGCATATTCTTTTTAGTTGTACTACTTAATTAATGAATAATATCTGGTTAACTAATATCTTAATATAACGTGAATGCTAATAGCAATATAACGTAAATTCATTGAGCTTCCTGGAAAATTGCATCATGAAATTACGTAATGTTGAGGTATTTTTTACAATAAAAGTTCGGAAAAAAATCTATATTCTTTTCATTACTGTAGACAAAATATAAACATTTTATGATAGGCAAGTAAATCGAAATTCCTTAGTAGAAATTTTGTGAAAATATGTTGGGCGACGTATTCCGACCGAAGACTTGACGAGCACGCGGTACACCTGTTCGCTTCCTGCCAGGTAAGTTGGATTCGTGGGGTCGCGACCTCGTATAATGCGCTCGCGGGACCTCTGATGCGTTGATATACAAAAAACATCAAAATATACAACACAAATATTTCAACACATGTTTTGATTATCGTATCGTATGCAAATAATTATTAAAATTAGTTTATTTTAAATTTAATTTGTTCATATGATTCAGTAGACATGGTGTGTGATTGTAACCAAGCGTATGATTTTCTTTTCGCAAGACAAATATTTTTTATTTCAATACTTTATATTTCTATTTTTTTTGTAGAAATAATTATTTTTATTTTATATGCATTTTTTTATTAACAAAGTTTAATAATCGGGCATAGCACCAATAAAAAACAAATTTCTTTTAACAATTTATTTACATCCATACTTCTCAGATTTAATCCTAACCTTCATTCAATGGAAACTAGAAATAAAATTTTAAGACTAAATCAATTGAATAGGAAAAATATATATAGAGTAAAAAGTACTTACAATTATAGTTATTCTTACATTAGAGTTAAAACAGAAACTTCAAATAATTTATGGTATCAGGATAAACATTAAAAGCGTAATTAAACAATATTTCACGAAATACTAACTTAAAAAATCACAATAAATAGTTTGTAATTTATGTGTTGTCCGTAAGCTGGTTGATGACATAATGGAGAAATGATTTTTAAAAAATATTTTTAATTAGGATAAAGTGTGAAACTAATTGCGAATCTTTTGCGCACATTTTTTAGTGTTTTGTGAGAAAATTGGAAATACTATTTAAATAAAAGAGATTCGTGTCGCACAGCGAGTTGAGTTCATTGCGTTCATGTATTAATGTTGTTTTTTCAATGTTGTTTTGATTGAATTTTACTTCACTTTTTGAAGGACCAATTGTAAAACACTTTATTGATAACTGTATATATTTATTTTATAAGTTATAATAGTATTTACAATAATTTTAATAAGTTTTTGATTACGTATTGATTGATTTGATTTTGGTTAGATTATCGATCGATGATTTTTTTGTTTATATATATCAATATAAAAGCATGCTTTGATTGGCGAGAACAAATGTATTAATACATGATATTGTTCTATTTATAGATATAAATATTTAAAAATAAATTCTTCTTTTGTGCGATTGTGCAATTGTGCAATTTAAAACTATGCTTACTGACCACATTAAAATTTTAAAACACTATATATACTTATTTAACCCAATTGTACTTTAAAGTAAAATAATTATTTCGAGAAAAATTTGTTTACAGCCGAAGTGTATGAATGTAAAATAAATTCTTGAAAAAATTTATGTTTTTTATTGATACTATGGCCAATTATTTAAACTAATCGTATGTCGACATCAAATTCAGAATCATGCAAAATATTTTTATATATGATAGTGTATTATCTAGCTGACAAATTTACAATCAAACCCATAAAACGCATTTCACTTATGATTTATTTGAGTAATAAACTGTTTTCAATTCCAAAGTCACAATTTAGGTATTTCTATTTATTTAATAGTGTTGGCTTGAGATTATATTTGAGATCATTAACTTGAAGTAAAAATTTGACATAGTACTGCTTGATATCAAGCTTGGCCGAGGTAGGAAACGAGCCCGGAACTGATTTGTGCTAGCCCATGTCCTTACCGGTAAGGCCACGCTGGTTCAATAGTATGAAACTGCAATCCATAATATATAAAATTGAATTTGTCACCAAAATGTGTCTAATGTTCAACAGAAAATTAACAAACATGGAAATAACGCAGTTCATCCTTGAATAATATCAACTTGCATTTCGTATTCGAAACGCTCTGATGAACTCATGTTTTTGAGACCTCAAGGACGAGATTATGCCAACGACGACCGAATTACTCATACGACGTCGTGAATTAGGTTTTTAGTAAAAACATTTAAAGAACAGAAAAACATTAAGATAACTTAAATAATTATCAGAAAATAAATCAATCAACAGATGGTCAGTTATATAGATATCTATTTAAATTTCTTAGATACACACCTTTTTATCTGCCAAAATTGATAAATAAGTATTTATAGGCACACACGTTTTATTTATCTGATTAGAATTTATGCAATTGGATTATCGTATGTTATTTTAATTGATTATTATATTTTTCATTATAATTGCCATGAAGTCCCCATTCAAGACGAAGAAATATAGTGTGAATATCATAATAGACAAATAAAGGTAATTGTTCCATATCATTTATAACAGAAGAATTAGATATCCTAAAGACCTATTTTAAGTATACTAGAAATTCCTTTTGTTTATTATTCATTTTTGTACTGCACTGTAATACTGAACGTGGTTTTTAAATTTATTGTTTTATACATTATAAAAATTGGATATATGGTCATATAATATAATATATTATAGAAAGATCTATATTTATAGAAAGTTCAAATGATACATTTAGGAAAATAAAAGTTTTCAATGTTCTTAAGAATTTTAAAATTTGCATTAATTTTGAAATTTAAAAATCTAAAAAATCAACATTTTCCAAAATAAGAAAGGATAAATATCGATTTAATAAAAAAACATTTTAATATCGTCGAAGACTCTATTGGAAAACGCCTGTTACTTGTTACCCTTGTTACAAATAGCCCGTAGCTCAATATTTATTTAAAGTAATAAGAATAATTATTGTTAGATGAATATTTATTTAGATAAATTGTAAATTATGTTATTATTCGCTGAAGAAACTGATATCAAGTATTTACTTAAGCAATCGCAAAAATATATGTCAAAGCTGCAATCAATTCCAGAACAACCAAACACAAAATTTCCAGGAAAATAATAAACATTTATGCGGAACATTTAATATTTCATAATTATGCGATATTGTTACTGATCAATGCAATGATAATTGAGATAAGTGTAAAATTGCTCTTTCGTGATAAGAGCCACGGGTGGATGGTCTTATCGATGACCTTGTTTACTATGTGCGGCCCTTGAAAATTATCAAAGAGAGTTCAATCAACTAATCACTTATTAAATTAATCGATCGATTATGGAGAATGCATCGATCTCTTAATAGAAATTAATGAAAGTTGGATTGTTTTTAAAAAATCACTCCGATAATTGAAATACTCAACTTTAAGTTGAAAACATCTATAGGCACTCTTATATTCATGATAATCATGCTTGACTTCATGATTGAAATGATTCATACAAAGATTTGATCATTTTAATTATGGGAAAAATCCTATGCAAACGTGCATTTTCATATAAATTTACGCAAATAATTTTTATTAAAGCAACCTTTACCACAAAATATATAAATGTGTCAACTGTCATGAAAGTAAGTTTTATGTTGCCTGAAGAAGATTTACATATAGGGTAAAGGGGCTCAAAGGTCCGCGAGTTAAAAGGTTCACCACCGATATCTCAAAATCAAGTAATGTTAATAAATTTTTTACAATATTTAAAAGTACCTAGAGGAAAATGATGTACAACCAGCTATCACCTTGTGTTTGCGCCAGAATCTGTTAGATGACGCCAGAGAATATTTTTAATATTCAGACAACACTTTTTCTCTGGCAATCCTCAAAGATTTGGATGTGATAGCTAATCTGACGGGTGAACAAGCTCTCGCGTTGGCTGGTCACGTACACCGTTTTGCTTGTACTTTCCATATGAGTTTTTTGTGATATATTTCGATCATTAGTTATTACTTTATGAAATAAATACTTTTTTAATCAGTGCAAGTGTTACTTATTTGTGTTTGGAGTTCATTTCTTCCTCAGCATCCAAATTTAAAGCGAACTGAGATATCCGAACTCGAAGCCGCCATACGACTGGACCGCCGAGCACGTAGAGAACGTCAAATATTTTACTTAATATATTCAATTATATCAAATCCTCGGAATAGTTATTGAGTCAATTTCAATTAGCTATTCCGAAGGGGTCTAACTAACCCCCATTCGTAACATTGGTTCTTCGAGCCGAACACCTTGTTTCTAACGATATTGTTATCGGCAGATAAACGGCAATGTTTAAAAATCCATAACAAAAGTACTTTCGTTCGTTATTTGTTCGTAATTTATAAGTATACATTATTTAATTGTTTTATGAGATGTATATTTAATTTTAAGCTAGACTGAACAGCTTTTTTAATATAACCTTTATAAAGTTTTACAGGTGCGTAGAGTAAAAAGGACTAACTGAATCATTACATTCATCATCGGCGTAAACTTTAAAAAATAGTAAATAAAACATTAAATTAATTAAAAAAGCAATGTTATAAGAGTAATTGAATAAATAGTTATTGCAACTCTGCTGATGAATATTTCATGAAAATTCAGATCAAGAGTATACACTATAGTCACTATACCATTTAGAACCTCTGAAAATTGTAGTTTGCATTGGTTGAATAATGTAGCTATTATTTTGTAAAATTCCTTTAAAATTAAAAAAACACAATGGATCTGTTTACCCCCTTGCCTTTTTACCCTGCCCATAGAATAAAATGGACTAGGTGACAAATTTTTGAAAATTAACAAATAGAACAGAATTAGCAGAGAGTTTTACTGCACATAGTCAGATAGTTGTTTGTTTGATATATGTTGTTTGTTGTGTTATAATCAGTTTGGTTTTCAGAATAGAATTGACCTTTGTGCATACCCTGCCCTACACAATTAACCCTTTCACTACTAAAATGTTTCCCGCTGCTGTACGAGCTTCCAAGGCTCTTTGTAACATTATATTTCAAGATTTTCCAATTACTATCAAAAAATATATTTGAAGCTACACATATACATAACTTAAAAGCATAATAACAAATTAAAATTCTGAATTTACTCATTATCAGAGGGATAAATCTTGTACAAATTCGACACACAGGCTAATTGGTAATATTGTTTAACAATTTTGCCATGGTACTTTTCAGTGAGAGAAGCTCAAATATAAATATGCTACAAAATTATTAACAAGTAGATCACACCGCGCAAATAGTTAATAATATTTTCCAATTATATAAATATATATGTATAATATATATTATGCATAAATGTATATATCACTTACCAATATATCAGTTTACTCCAGTGCACAATCAAAAGCAATAGACATGAATACGAAATCTGTATGAAGAAAAAAAAACAGTTTGTAAAATAATATATAATTTTTTTTAGTATTACTATTTTTAATATAAGAATATTAAACTTTATTTTCCACTGAATGAAGACTAGCATGATGGCCGAAACGTAACAACAATTTTTAAACATTCTATAGAATTTCTATCACTGTAAGGCTCCAACAATGAAGTCGCAGTGTAATTTGCAAGAAACGTGTTATATGATCCATACTATATAATTTTATTCCCATAAATCGAAGCTTTTGTTATATGAGTCTGACCCGCATATTGTAAGTTTTTTTTGAACTCAAGTGTTGATTTTCTTCTCTTGAATATTTACAATGATTAAATTACAAAACATTATAAATACCTTTGTTTGAAATGACTGTCATGCATCAAAATTTTTACTTTTGGTTTGGCCATTGTGCAATTCAAAACATAATTGTTGAAATTTGAACTCAACATTGCCAATGTTTATATTTATGGAAAATACTGATCTAAAGTTACACGAAATAGAAGAATTGGTAATTCGATAAATTGAAATTATAAGATAAATATTTTCAGTTCATAGAACTTGAATCGTGAAAATAAAATCTGAATACATAAATATCGTTTAAGATGTGAATATGATATTTAAAAACATATATTCAATAGTCGGCCTAGGTCATTGTAGGTGTAGGAATTATTATCACAAAATATTTTGTCAATACTGTAAAATTCAACTTTTGCTATTAAAATCTTGCATAATAATTTATTTCGTTAAATTTTTTTTTTCTTTTTTCTTTATTTTATTAATAATAACAATCAGAGTCAAAATGACTCTATGAGTTACAGAGCTGATATACAAAAATAATATATAATAAATTAAAATAAAAAGTAAACAAAAAAATAATAATAATTACAACTCATAACATAATTAAAACTAAAGGTAAAATTATAATATAAACTAAATAATCCGTGAAACTGTTCCAATGAGCAGCTCAATATGTTATGTTAAGTCCAATGGAATTTTTCGCTTCAACCTTCTACTAGACGGAGTCATAAGTAGAGGTGCTATAAGTTGATTTGGATGGTTTTCAAGCTTGGAGTGATGGAATAAACTTCTGCTGCTAATTACATCCTTAATAAAAGGAACATTGAGGTCGTCGTGGATGATTTTATTGCTTACATACCAAGGTGCGTTGGTGATCTGCCTTAGGATTTTGGATTGCATCCGTTGCATTAAAACAATATTGGACATGCTGGCGCAACCCCAAAGCTCTATACCATATGTCCAGATGGGCTTTATTACAGATTTATAAATCAATAGCTTGTTGTCAAGCGATAAGATTGATTTGCGCCTCATTAGCCAATTCAGGTCTGCAATCTTCTGTTTGATTTGTTTAATTTTTGCCATAATGTGGGTTTTCCATGTTAGTTTTCGATCTAAGTATATTCCCAGATATTTTACATTTTCAGCTGGTGGAATTTTCTGGCAATTAAAGTAAACTTCAGGACAGGTTACTTTGTTTAAAGAAAATGTAATATGGCAAGATTTGCTCTCATTAATAACAATGCGCCATTTTTTCGTCCATCGCTCGACAGCATATAAATGTAACTGGAGCTTGATAGATGCAACCATTGGGTTGATATCTGAGGAAAGTATTGCAATGTCGTCAGCAAATGTAGCAATTGATGTAGTTGGCAATGAAGGAAAATCGCTAGTAAATAGTAAATAAAGGAACGGACCCAGCACACTTCCTTGTGGAACGCCGGCACTTATCGGAAAAGAATTAGAAGTTTCACAGTTAACCCTGACTTTGAATGTTCTGTCTGTTAGGTATGACTTAAGAATTTCATAGTAGGATGACGGAAGGTTATATTTTATTTTTAAAAGTAATCCCTCATGCCACACTTTGTCAAATGCCTGCCTTACATCCAGAAACACGGCTGAACAGTATTCCTTGGCTTCGAAAGAGTTATTAATAATATTAACAAGTCTGTGACACTGTTGTGTTGTCGAATGTTGCTTGCGGAAGCCAAATTGATGGTCTGGAATATTATTTGATTCTGATAATATATCTTGAAGTAAAAGTTTTTCGAAAATTTTTGAGGTAATAGGTAGAAGGCTTATGGGCCTATAAGATGAAACCAAATATGGATCCTTTCCAGTCTTTGGAATCATTTTAACTATAGAGGTTTTAAAGGATTTAGGCCAAAATTCCAGTCTTAATATAGCATTATATATATATGTTAAACAAATAATACCTTTTTTAGGCAATTCTTTCAACATTCTCGACGAAATTAAGTCGATTCCTGGAGATTTTTTGTTTTTAAGTTTAGAAATTTCACCGACAACCCTTCTCAGAGAGAAGAATTTTTTATTATTTCTAACAGGAATCGTTCGATAAACCATGTCACAATCAGGAATTTGATTATCAGAAGGTAAATTAGGCTGAAACACAGAGGATAAATACTTGGCAAAAACTTCAGTTTTATCCTTATCACTTCGTGACCAAGTCGAGTCGTTGTCGGCATCCCAACGAATTGGCGGGTTTCGCACACATGGTTTGAGTCGGTTTTTCACTGGTTTCCAAATCGAATTATCGAAGCGGTTAAGGCTCGCTACATAGTTAGTGAAATTAATATTGCTCATTTCTTTCAATCTATTCTTCAGCTTATTACTGATGTTGTTAAAGTAGGTTTTATCTGAAGGTAAATGGCTGTTATGCCATTTTCTTCTTGCTCTCCGTTTTTCAGCGATAAGCTTTTTGATTTCTAAGGAAGTAGATTGTCGATTGGATTGCACAGGTTTAGGCGTAGAGGATGAAGCAGCTTCAGTCAAAATGTTGTTGAAGTTTTCGATAGCTGTATTAACGTCAGTTTGCGTTTTCAATCTCATTTGCAAATTGATTTTGTCCTCAACTTTTTTGCGATACATATCCCAATTAGTTTTCGCAGTGTGAAGGCATGGTGCTCGAGAAATATTTATTATAGATGAGCAGATGCTGGCAATTACAGGAGTATGGTCGGATGAAAGGTCAAAATTAGTTTCAATTTCAGTGTAATTTGTATTGATGCCATGAGAAATAAAGAAATCCAGTAGATCTGGTTTCTTTTTGGGATCTGAGGGCCAGTAAGTTGGAGTACCCGTCGACAGCGTTACATAGTTATATTGGGAAATTACACTGTATAATTGTCTGCCCTTGGGATTAGTCAATCTTGAGCCCCAGAGAGGGTGTTTGCTATTGAAATCACCTCCCACTATGAACCTGGGTCCTAAAGAAGAGAAGAAATCATAGAATTGAAAGCTGGTAATCGCATGGCGTGGAGGGCAATATACCGCAGATAGTATGATGTTACATGTAGCGAGTTTGACTTGGATTGATGTAGCTTGTAAGAAATCCTTGCTATATTTGGGAACCTCGTGGTGTGTTAAGTTGTATTTAATAAGTATAGCTGAACCTCCATGAGCAGAGCCATCTGGATGCGGAGTGTGGTAGATGTTGTAGTAGGGTATGTACATATTGGAGTAATTAGTAAAGTGGGTTTCACTTACTAACAACACGTCAATTTTGTTTTCTTCCAGAAAAATAATTAGTTCGTTCCTATGTTGTAGAAGGCCATTTGCATTCCAAGCACATATTCTAATAAATCTAGCCATTGATACTAGTTTCTTTTATTGATTAGTGTTGATAGCATGTTAATTATCACACTATTCTGTTGCATTAGCTGATTAAACATTGCTTTAAATTCCACAAGAAATTGAGAGATAGCTGAATTTTGATTTTCTGAATTGTTGACTGGGTTATGTGATTTTATAGCTTGCGCATACGATAAGTGCTCGGTGTTGGTGAGTCTGCCAAAGCGAGACCTGTCTGCGTAGCTTTGCGAAGCGGTAGGCTTGTTTTGATTGACAGAAAATTTACTGTTAATTCTATTTTTAGAATTAACTATCTGTTGGTAAATGACGCAACCTTTGTAATTAGCTGGATGAGATTGAAAACAGTTTGCACAGACTGCTGGAGATTCGCGCGACTTGGAACAAATTGAAGTGGGATGATCATCACCGCATTTTACACAAATAAACGGTCTATTACAATAGGATTTTGTATGGCCGAATAATTGGCAGCGACTGCATTGGGAAATTCCTGAATTATTAATCGGTGGATGAAAATGAATTATTTGATTCAATATCTTGGTTATTTTGAAAATTTCAGTATTATTTTTATCAGGTTCCAAGTCAATGTAAAACATATCAAGTGGGTTTTTATTTCTGTGATGCAACACATTAGTGATATTTCTAACTCTATGACCCTTGGATTCAATTTCCTGCTTTAATTCGTTGATATCGGTTTTATAGTGGATGTACTTTAGTACAACACGATATGCCCTTTCCGATTTGATTTGGTATGTATGAAATACGATATCTCGAGTTCGAAGAAATTTGACAAAATTACGGTAATCTTCAACAGATTGAACATTAAATCTAGTAACTTTATCTGGCAAAGTTTTAATCGTAAAAGTATTTTTTGTTAACACAGATTTCAGATCGTCTAACATTCCTTTAAAATCGTCAACTCCGTAAATAAATACGGGAGGCGGCAATGCTTTTTTAACTGAAGCAGAGGTTTCAGTAACAGGTACTGGTTCTTTATTAGTAAGGACACTAAATCGATTACCTAATGCTATCGAATTATCAGTTTGAATATTCAAACGTCTTCTTTTAACGCCGGCAATCGGGACAATTTGCCATTTGTTTTTATTAGAATTGTTAGTATCCGTTTCAACTTCCATAACGCTAGTTGACGGAATGGTAGCATTAGTTGTTATGTTGTTGACGGTGAAGGAGCATTAGTTATTGTGTCTGTTGATGAACAAATTGAATTTGCAGACTGATTGCGTAGATGTTCAGTAATAAATTCTGAACTGGTATGTGAGTCGTCGGCAATTACATTTGCCGACTCCACAATTAAGTTGTTCATTGCGAACCCCAGAGGGGTCCACAATTAAATTGTTATACAATGTGACACTTTTTGTATTAAACACTATTAAGTATTTGTTCAATAAATATTACAATCACTTTGTTATAAAAGTCCGTATGAAGAATGTGTTTACATTAATTTTAATACACTGAAATGTACCCTTGCGGGTACATTCGATTGTTTTGATTTATAACACTTGGGTATTATGATTCAACTGATAACAATACCTTTTACAATAACGCACGAATTATACCTGAACCTGATAAGGTACGAAGTGCACTGCACGGTAGCTCGAAGCGAACGACGTTAAATTTGAGATTTTAAAATTTTGTGATAAGGTGTTTTATGTGAGAAAAAAAATATTAAAGATAATATTGGCGGCTGCAGCTCAACGCTTCAAAATGTAAAAATAATTATAATTTGTATTATTCATTTTATATAAATCATTTTAATTTTAATCTCTTATTAACTTCCCGTAGGGTTAGTTATAGTAATCGCAAAAAAAATCGAAAATGAAATTTTTTATATTCTTTACGTTTCAGAGGTTTCTGAACATTTTGGCATACCTTAGAAAAAATGGATGTAGTGTGTGTGTGGTGTGTGTGTGTGTGTATGTATGTATGTGTGTGTATGTATGTGCGGATACAAATTTTCGTCGACGATTCCGGGAACACGGATCAACCGATTTGAATTAATTCAAAAAAACATTCGATCGTATTGATAAGGAGACGTGCTGATTAGTTTTTTGGCAAAGGCAGGTCAAGCCGTTCCGAAGATACGGGGCAAAAAGTTCCGAAAACGGTAACTCAGTTTTTAAGAGAACGGAGCGTCCGATTTGAATAATCAAAAAACATTTTAATTGTATTGACAAGATGAAGAATCGATACAACTTTCATAAAGGTAGGTCCAGTGGTTTCGAGAGATAGAGATATAAGAAAAAAGTAAAAAAATGAGCCATTGGCGGTCAAAAATGATCATTAGAATATGCACATCAATTATCAGATATTTTATAGAGATTTTAACAATAAGTATACATTTTGTTAACATTCCTATGGGTTCCGTACCACAAACAATGCTTATGCGTTAGACAGCGACGCGGCGCTTACGCGCTTTATATTTTGTCCCTATGTAGTTAAAGCAGTACGATTGCTTGAAAAAAAAAGTTCAGATCTTCCACAATATGTTAAAATAAAGAAAAAAAATTTTTTTTTCAAAAAAAAAATTTTTTTTTTTAAAAAATTGTTTTTTTTTTTTAAATTTTTTTTTCAAAAAAAACTAATTTTTTGTCCAATTTTAGTTTCTCAAAAATCTTATTTTTTCAAAGTAATTTTTTTTCAAAATGTTAATCGGTTTTAAAAAAAATAAAAATTTTTGGTACGGGAAGTTCCAGCAATTTGCCTTAAGGCACGATGCCCTAATTGCCTTAAGACAGAATTCCACTTACAGCTAGTTTATTATTATTAGTTCATAAAATTTAAAAATTATTAATTACTGCATTACTAATTGTCTATTCTCAAATAAGCTTGCACTCTTATACTACTACTTGTTCAACGTAAAATAAATAATAAAAACACAAAAATAGTGAAAAAAAATTCATGGATCTTCAAATTTAGATTATTGCGCTTTCTTAAGTAAGCAATAGCTTAATTATGTAGGGTACATTGAGAAATTTATTTCAAGTATAAAATAGAAGTCAAATATTTTAAGTACAGAATAAGAAAAATAAATTTTCCATCTATGGAAATAGATCCATAAGATTTTGACTATGATATAATACATTGCGTTACGCTATAGTAGCTCAATAGATATATTTTACTTTTATAAAAGTGAAATTTTGTAAATTAGATTGATTTATTATAATCGATTATATTCTTACGTGAATTTCTTTGTTTTATAAGACTAAAAATTGCGACAATGGGCTATTCATTACATTACGGAATAGCTACATTAAATTAACCATTACATGAGCCCAGATAATCATATTTTATTCTATTTTCATTTTTTGTATTTGTAAATCATTGCCGCCTAATTAAATATGTCAAAATATTAAACCCCAATTATTAATGTTATGTGCACGGCTTCGTATCTCTTATATATATATATATATATATATATATATATATATATATATATACATTAAATAAGTGATACAAATAAATAAAATATAACAATAGTGTGTCTATATATCTATAATATTTAATTAGATAGTTATTGATAACAATTTGAATTATTATCATATATTACTATCAAATACATACGTGATAATCTCACTCGTGATAGCTAAACTATTCAAAGATAATATTTCATGTAATTGTTATTAATGAATGTTTATGTAATTGTTATTAATGAATGTGATAATGAACTTTACATCACCTTACAGTCCAAATTAAAAAAAAAATATTATAATAAAACTTGAAGATCTAAACTCTGGAAATTCATTAAATCTTCATAGGGTATGTTTTAGTAATTGAAAAAAAATCGCAAAAAATCTATATTTTTTAAGTTTCAAGACCTTCTATGCATTTTGACAAACCTTAGAAAAAAATTATGTATTTGTATGTGTGTGTTGTAAAGGTGTGTATAATATGGGTATATGCAGATACAATTTTTAATCTACGATTTTACAGAAACTGTTTGAATGATTCAAAGCACGGTTTAACCGATTTGACAGGCTTTATAAATAACATTCGATTCTTTTTGATGGGGACACGTGATGATTTGTTTTTGGCGAAGGCCAGTTGTTTCGAAGATGCGGTTCAAAAAGTGCCAAAAATGGCAATTCAATTTTCGAGACAACGGAGCGCCCGATTTGAATGATTCCAAAAACATTTTTGTTGTATTAACTTGAAATAAGGTCCAGTGGATTCAGAATTCTAACAAAAAGAATAAATAAAACATTTGGCGGTCAAAAATCATTATTAGACGTGTGCACATCAAATTATTAAATATTTTAAGAGATTGTAGTAACAAAACACAAACTTTGAATGGGTTCCGTCCTCAGATTTATAAAGTTCATATGCGCTTCGATATTTCGTCTCTGAAACAGCTACGCAGCGCGATCGCTTTGGAAAAATTAAAAATTTCCATTTTTTCAAAAACATTCAAAATTATCAAAAATGTTGAAAACTTCAAAAAATTCACAAAAAACGTTGTTTCAACATCTTCAAACAATTTTAAAACTTTGCCTTAAAACAAAATGCCTTACAAATATGAGCATTATAATAATAAATATTAATCTACCTAATACTATCTAACTCCAGATCTGAATATGGTAAATGTTAGGAATATTAAAAATTTTAAGCCCAAATATCTTTCAAAGAAGTCACATGATAAATTTCATCAGTCCTTTTCTTACATAAATTGTAATATACTGCTGGTGAAATAATAATTTTCATAATTTTCATATTACTTCACGTTTTAAAATTTATGAGTTCTCGGACACTTTAATATACTATTATCTCGGAGGACCCTTATTCTGATTTCTCCGTCGTCCTTTATATCAATTGATTCATACGCACAAGTTGTGCAGCGGCTGTTATTTATGTTTGAATAGCAATCCTGGCAGGACATTAAATACGACGTTGTGATTTCGCTTTTAATATATATCTTCAGAAACGTTTGTAGAGCAAAATATATTACGAAGTGCGTCAGGATTAAACTCGGCATAATGTGGATCCGAAACGTGTAAAATGACAATAACAATACTCCCACCCGAATGTCAAGCGTGGTTGTAATAAAATCCATTATCAATTCATAACATAAGACATATATATGTTATTATAAGTCACAGTCACTAAGTATACTGAACTGTATAAGGGCTGATAAATATTTTATTCAAACACTTACGTACATTTGGAATTACAATTAGTTTTAATCAATAGAAATAAGCAAATTGTATTACGTAAAAACACTCTATATTCACCACACTAGCGTGTATG
>NW_020537646.1:45058367-45087742 GCF_003426905.1 Ctenocephalides felis | reverse complement strand
TTTTTATAATAACCTGTTTCTCTATTTAGTAAATATCACTATACCAAATTTGTAACATTTTTTATTTTTTATTGGATTTTGCGTTTTACATGTATACAATAAAAAGTTAGCATTATTTACGTTGGGGTTCGTAAGTAAATTATTAGAGCGATGGGAGTTGATTCAGAGGAGTGGATTTTGATGATATCAAACAGTAACAGACATCGGTTTTTATTTAAGAACATCGATAGCAATATGTTTCCAATTGGAACTAGCTTTTACCTGGCATTTCTACATTAATGAAAATTCATTATTTTATTATTAAAGAAATGTGATAATAAAATTAATCACATAGGGATGAGTCAACTGTTTGACTTACCATATATAAAAAAAAATCTATGTAGTAGTAAGATAATTGGTAGTCCGTACCAACATACTATAATTTAATTTTGATCTACATAAAAATTACAATAAACAAACGATTTCACCTAATTCTACATATGATACCACATATGTCACTCGATGCAATCATTAATAAAATTGCAATCAGTTTTGATTATTCCTGTTATTTCAAAAACTTTTGGATATGAATTTTATAATGTAGCTTCAATATAAGTTTATAGAAATTTTAAGAAAATGCTTAGCAAAAAATAAAATGTTTATGTAACAAGTTAGGTATATAATCTAGAAATTTTCTTAAAAAAGAATAATACATAATTTTTGTGAAAAGTGTGGTATAACTGATTAACCAATCTTTCGAATTAAGTTCAAAGTCATTATTAGGATAAACAAAAATATAGTTGATAACTTTTCTTGATGCATATTTAAGGAATAGTTTGTATCATAACTAAAAAATCTTTCATAAATACTCTTGTTCGTGAATCAACATTCAAATTATTGCAGTTTAATTTACTTTTCTTGGATTGATTTTTTAACTATCTACAATGAGAGCATAATCATCCTTCAACTTCAATTTTATTTCTTTTAAAAATTTATTTTGTTAAACTCATTCTTAGGAATTTATATTTGTGTAAAATCGGATATTATAGTTTTAACAATTAAATTCACTTCTTCATTTATAACGAAATATGCGTTTATAAGTACTTAATGTTGACGAGTTAAAAGTAAAAGTGAAGTCCTTCAACGATTGTGTCGGTACCTGTACATTTTTATTATGATCATATGTCATTTTTATTGCAAAATTATTTATGCGTCAATATCAATAACCGTTAATTTATATTATATAAAATATAATTTGATTATTAATTTTATGTCACGTTTTCATTAATAATACAATTTAAAATTTAATGATTGGAAATAAAATGTGCGCAACTCACAGTACCTATATCAAAAGTCGTAGGTTTGATTATTACTTGTTTCAAAAAAATTATTAATTTTCTTGTTAAGTTGATATTCATTTCTGCTCTTTTTCTTACAATTGCCTCATATATGAATTGATTTATACAATTTTTTTGTTATAGGGTAATTATTAAAGATTGAATTTTATAATTAATTCAGGCTAGAACGTGGACAATCGGTTTCACACTTTTTTCAAAAAACCGATCGGCTGATCATCGCGCGAAAATATTAAACGCTAATAGTCCTCATAGGAACTTATCGCATTCCTTTTACATTTTTTAAATCGGTTGAGCCGTTTTTTGAGAAAACGTTTACGAAAAGTCAAATACCGGCACACATACACACTTAGCCAATTGAGCCGAAGGGGGCTCATTCAATTCAGAATGACTTGAAAGTTCGAGAAATCTTAAAATTAGTAAATCCGATTTTTTGGCGTAAACATGAACTTCTCCTTCGAGAAGTTAAAAATTTAATTTAAATTGATTTTATCAATTATTGGAAATCCTATAACAATCAATGTTAGTAACAACTTCACCAAATGTGTCAAATTCATATGTTTATGATATGAATAAATGAGATTACAAAATGATAAAAAATATTTACTTAAATTATTACTCTCGGCATATCAAGTCATATCTTAAAGGGAGTCGCCGCCAGATATACTTCTCTGTTGTGTCCACAAATCTCGAGAATGACAAAACGTGCGGAATGTGAGGGCAGTTTGCGAATTATATGTGGACCGACTCGCTTAACTTTATTTGTCGTGCACTGAAAAAAAATAATATGCAACTCTTCCAAGAAAAATTTCAAGAGATGTTTTTTTTTACCGGCTTTGGCATTTTCCAAGTTGTACTCATTTTATTTCCCGTACCATACTAAGGGCACACAAGAAACTAGTGGTGTTTGGTATTGTTCCTTAACGCAAATTGCTGGATCTCAACGTAGCATAATTGAATCCAGAATTTTTTGAAAATGTTTGACTTTTTGAAAATGTATTTTTTCAAAAAAGTAATCATTTGCTTTTACAAACTCGCACCAAGATGGTGCACCGCAAAATGACACTACTACCTTGGTACACAACTCAAACAAATGGAAACAAAATTTGTACTTATTATTGAAATTTCTATAAACTATTTGATCATCTAATTTGCAATTCGATCATGTCTAATAAACATTTTTGCCGCCGAATGGTATTTTTTAATATTTTCTCTGGATCTCCGAAACTGCTGGACCTGTGTCTCCAAAAAGAGAACCAATTTTTCTTGCTATAATATAAGTGAAATATATTCCAAATTATTCAAATCGGACGCAACCTTATCTAAAAAATTCAATTATCATTTTTGCTTTTTTGCCCATTGATATAAACTTTAATGTAAATGTATAATTAAACTTAATAAACCAAAAATTTTATTATCTCTTACTGCTATTATAAATCGTTCTGCTAATTTGTAGGTATGTTTCTTCAATTTATCATGGTGAAACTTATTGTTTCTTGAAATACAATTATTAGAAATAATGTAAATATACAACTTCTGTTTGAAATACTTTGTTCATAGGCACATTTTTTTTCAAAGATCGCACTGCATATAACTTTTGTGTGGAACTTTGTCAAGAGAATTCATCAACAAATTTGGAATTTATCTTTTATCAAATTGTCTCTTTTTATCTTATTTGACTTTTTTATTCACTATTTTGTTATTGTTTATACCTTTGGTTTCGTTGGTTTTTTTTATCGCAACGATATGTAATATTTCTTAGAGGATATTTAAAATGTTAAGTCTAACTTTAATATAACGAAATACATTATAAACCAGCTGTATAAAGTATTTTTAAAAATTATATTCAGGTATCAAAAACAAAACAACAGTGCTCAGAACCTTAACGTCACGTCAGACTTTTTTTTTAACTCTGTATTATTTAGCAATCAGAAATACATAAAGATTCCAGTGAGCTAAATTGACAATATTTAAGAGCGATGCCTAAGAAAAACCCCAATGAGATCTTCTCAGTTTAACAATTAATATGATAATATTATATTAGACTTAATCTAGGCTAGGTCTAAAGGCCAGTGTCGTTTCAATCTCCTTATGCCAAAAGGTTGAGTAATGTCAACTATTGATGGGTTCGAATGTGAGTCCAGTTCCGTTTGTACTTTTTCTTAAATTCTTTGAACGTTAATAGCACCGTTTTCATGTTGAGGTCGCTGTGAATGGTTTCATTTGTCACGTATGTAATTAAGTGTTGTTAGTAAAATTTTTGACTGAGTTCTCTGCATTATAGCTATATTTGATTTGTAAGCACATCCCCAGAGCTCAATTCCATAGGTCCAGATTGGTTTAATTATTGATTTATATAGCAGCAACTTATCAACAGAGAGCTTAGACTGTTTACGCAGTAGCGAATCAAATTCTTTCATTTTGATCATTATTATACGTCAGACTTAGATGCGTAATCTGTTATAGCCTTTTCGTAAACACTTATATCATTTTCTAAATATAGTTTGCTTCTATTTCATTAATTTGCTAGGAAAAATTTATTTGCATATCACGAATATCATTGCGAGACAATCTTCCGCTCGGTTGATTGTAAAGTTACTATAGTACTTTAATTGTTCAACAATTTACTGTTCATATCAATTAAAATTCATATCAACGGTAATTAAAAATTATCAGTATGGTTCTCATTATTAATTGCAGAAATTAAATAATTTATTTTATGCATCGCATACTAAATAATAGTTATGTGAAGTGTTATCAATCTCGTTTATAATGTACAACAAAGTATGCAGATGGTAAGAATGTCCTTCGAACATTGGTTCTTCCACGTCTGGTGGCAGAGAGAGAGTCCTCTTCGAATAAAGCGTCGGTGATTTATGTGAAGCCGATGCCGCCGTTTGGTCGTTACGTTAGTTTAACTCGCTCTCAAACAAGATCAGATATAGATTCCGAACATATCCTACTCGATACGCCGACGATCAGATATACGTGTAACCCATGCCAACTAATGCTGAATTTATCTTTTATCTTTTTCACGTACATGGCTTGTTATTTGATATTATTAGCAGAACCGTAGAATTACATTTGCAACATTCAAATTGTTATTAACGGCGTAAAAATAATGTGATTTATTGAATTCTATAGTTAGTAATCGTAAATTTACAGAATAGTGTTTTCAACAACTATTCTACTTTTAAATCATCAGCAATTTTTTTACCAGTAGAACGAAAGTTCTATAACGTTTCAATTAAAATTGGGTAGACCGGAGCGTAAAGGTCTGAGAACAAAATGGCCCACTAACATTATCATAAAAATAAGGTATGGTTTCAACCGACGCTATTTTAAAGTAGAGAGCACAAGATGTGTAACCGGCATAGTCATGAATCGAGCGACGTCGCTATCGGGAGATAAATCAGTAATGTATGAAAATTTATAACAATAGTAATTTCTTTCACAGTTAGTTTTTCTGGTTGTGGGCACTGTTGTTTAGTTTATGAAACCCTGATACAATTTTTAAATGTACATTATTTAATTGTTTTATAACAGATATGGTTGCTTCTAAGTTAGATTCGAACGTTTTTTATACTACTTCTAGGTCAGCTTACATGTGGTTGGGTAAAAAGCATCATCTAACACTTTGATACTGGCAAGGGTGGAACAATAAGAAAACAGTGAATAAAAGAGTAAATTAAGTCAACAAATGTAACTTTACGAGAAATAAATCAATTTAATAGTTATTCCAGCTATATTAATGGCTATTTGTGACAAAGTACTAGACCAAGATCATATATAGTGTGATTTGTGCAAAAAATGAGAGTTTTTTCCAAAAAAGTTCGCATTAATTTAATCATGTATAGCTATCCATTAGGAACTTTTAAACTCTTTGCCCAAAGACGGGATAAAAGGACAGATACAAAATTTGAGAAAACCAGAAAAAGAACATATTTCTATAATTAGGAATTAATTGAGAATTATACTGAACATAGTTCGATAGTTGTTTTTTATATGTGTAATGTACTATGAGATAGTTGTTTGGTTTTCACAGTATAATTACTGTGAGTCCAATTGAACCTTTGTGTCCCTACTTACACTATCACAACATTTTAAAATATAATTTGTATTTTTTTCGACACTATTTTACTCTATATCATGTACAATTTTATATCTCATGTAGGTATTTGATCAAATAAATATAATAAAAATAAGTAAAAAATATATATAAATTTCAAGGGGGGATTTAGGATTGAAGGTGAATGCTATACAAAAACTGTTATTAATATAAAATTTTGAATTGATTGATAATTTTTCATAGTAAATCTGTTTTAACTCCTCGTTCATATTAAAAGTAAATCTATTTAATGATATTAATGATTTGTGTTAATGTCAAAGAGCTAATTTTGTTCATTTTATCTAAATAAATTGTGATAAAGAATTCTGTATATAGAAGTAGATGATTTAAATATTATCCATCTTCAACTTGTATATTGTTCTATATCTCGTGGTATACAGGTTGTTAGTAAAAATTAAGAAATTTCAATTTAGTTTCATATACTTAGTGGAAAAATTTTATCATTTTTTCACGTAGATTTCAATATGTTAAAACTCGATAAAAATGCCCAATAATTACTTATATCTATTCTAAATCAACAACTGTCGAGCTACTGTTCTCGTTTCATGGTTCCGTAAGCATTTGCTTGAAATTTTCGCGGAAAATGCTGCCGGCACCGATGTAGTGATACATCACGTAACATTTACATTACCATTTTTAACAAGACATTTTGGTTAAAACAAACAGTATAACACAATCTCATTTCAAAGATACGGCACAGGTAAAACTTAGTAAAACCAGTTTACGCTCAGTTTGTAATAAGACTGCAGATATAAGTCGTGTTCAAGTTTATGATAACGTCTAACGAGATGTCACATGGTTTAGCAAAGAAGAACGAGTTTTTTTTGCCCTTCTTTGAAATATGCGTGTTGGTAAAATTAAGAAGTTAGTGAAAATTGTGAGTACAGGTATCGTTTTGGAATTTTTAAAATCATACGAAAGACTATATTCGTTGATGATCTTCTTTGTGAATAATTGGCAGAATACAATGATTTAAAATTATTAGAGAATTCTCACATGTTTCAGTTTCTTTCTTTGAATGTGTTTCATATATACGAACAAAGTATCTACTTGTATAAAAAGAAGGGTTGCTCTCAAAATTAAAAAAAAATGCTACATGTTATAATTTCTTAACAGAGAATAATATAGGGTAGGGGCGGACTCAAAGGTCCAATTTGACTTTAAGTAATTATACTGACTAAACCAAATTAATTACATCGCAACACATAACACACATTAATAAACAACTATGTTCACTAAAAATCCAGTATGATTTTCACTGAACTATGTTCAGTAAAAATCCAGTTAATTCATTTTGTAGGAATTTGTTGTTTCGTAAAATAAATAACCAAAAAACTAACAACAAAAGAAAATACTTTTGTTATGGATTTTTAAACATTGTTATTCAACTCTTGATAAAGACGTCGTAAGAATCAAAGGGATGCTTGGTTACACATTTTTGCCCTCTACTTTCAAATATTGTTGTTAAAAATGTCATAGCTTTTCATGTTTTTAAGATATCGGCAGTGGTCTTTTTTATCCTCTAACTTTTAAGCATCGCTCTACCCTATTCATTAAATTTTGAAGTAATACAGCAAAGTAAATTATATGATTTTCTTTCGCAAAAACTATCAAGTAAGTGTCAACTAATACGAGCGTTTTTTCTTTGCAAGACAACTTCAATCTCTGACCATTTCTCTGTATTACCTTTAAATTGAAATGCTCTATTTTTTGCTAAAAATCTATTTGCAATTACTTTTTTATTGAAACATGAGATAAAAACATGAGAAGATCTACTTGTCAAATTTTGTCACTTTAATTGAAGGAATTTCATTTAGGGGGCGTCAATTAATCACGTGAGGTTTTTAGGGGGAGGGGGAGTTTGAAAAAAAAATTGCGTAGGAGAGGGAGGAGTATAGTAACATATCACGTGTATTTATTTTTCAACTGATTTAAAAAAAATCAAACATATTCAAAAAAAAAATTGTAGTTATATCACGTAACTAAAAATACACATGATGTTTGGTGGGGGAAAGGGGGTAATTTTGAATATCACCATGTGTCACCAAGAGAAAAGGAGGTTCCAAAAATCCTTAAAAACTTAACGTCCTCTTGAGAAGTGTTGCAAATACGAGTATATGTACCTGAATATATATGCATTAATTGATAATACCTGTAGATGTAAAGTTATGCTATTAACTAGTGTTTTTGATCATACTTTTAATATGGTAAACAATCATCCTATGTAGCAATATCATATTTTATGAGCAAGGTGTTGAAAGTTATTTTTTATAAAATTTTATCAATAGCGCTAAATGCTACAAGTTTTAAATTTTATTATAGAAAGAAATAACAACTGCTTCAAAAGCGTTTTCAACCTCTTGTCACAAATCGTTCAAATGGTTCAACTCTCAAAATTATGTTTTTGAATAAAATTTGAATTGACATGTACATCTATATCGACGAAGCATATATCGACAGTATAGACTCTATGATGATAAAGAAACAGTACAACAAAATACATAAATTATTTCATTCTTACCAAAAACACATTTTTAGAAAACATAGTTAAATTAATTGAAACCTCCTCAACGGATATCCGTGATGTTTTTTCGTATACTTCTCTCGACAATAGATAAAGATCTAATTTTATATTCCTTGTACCTCAACCGACGCGACTTGCATACCAGGTAACATTTTAATATCTGATATGATCCGGTGCTAGTAGTAGAGTTAAGCAAGTGCAGTTGACGTAAAAACTTCAGAAAAAATATCAAAAAACAAAAAGCATAAAAACAAAAAAGTGGCCCCGTCTGACGGCTTCCGAAATCTTTTGTGTGGCCCGCGACAACTGACAGAAGACGTTTTCCGAGAAGTGAGCTAGTAGCACGTGCCGTACGCGCTACCGTTAATCCTAACGCGTGCTGCGTTTATATGTGCACTTCATTCGTGAAGTATATATTGCAATGCGATAAATACTGGCTGCACTACTCTCCATCATAGTATTAATATACACATTTTGTTGACTAGTCTTGTTTCGTAGTAAAATTACCATAGTCAATTCTAGTTAAACCTAAAAAACTGGTGCGCAAGACATCGCGGCTTAAGGCAAATTGCTGGTACTTCCAGTACCGTAATTAAACATTAGAGGGATAAAATAATCATTTCACAAAATTGAGCAATCAATAGATATTATAAATACTATAATTTTCATTACTCGTACTTTATAGACAAAATAAAATAGCTAATAAATTTATAATAATTATAAATTTTTTTTGTAACATTTAACTATATAAATATAAAATGAAATTAAAAATTATAAAAAATATCCGCTGACAGAATTTGAACCCGATCAATTTTAACTTTCTTACCTATGAGAAAATGCTACTGAAATATAGTGTAACTATATCGGCTTGTGATCGTGTTTTAGCACTTTTTTCCGAATTTTCGAAACGGTTGCATCTGCCTTTGCCATACATATTCAGCACGTCTCCACATCCTTAAGAATCGAATGATTTTGAATCAATCAAATCTGATCGTTTTCTCACAAACTGCTTTTATTTGCACTTTTTGCTCCGTATCTTGAAACGACTGGTCTTACCTTTGGCAAAAACTAATTAGCACGTATTCTAACCAATACGAATCGAATGTTTTTTGAATCATTCAAATCGGTTGATCCACGTGTGTAATCGTGGATTCGGATACATAGGCACACACACATACATACATAAATCAATTTTATAAGGTATGCTAAAATGTTCAAGGAGTTTTGAAACGTAAAGATATGCAAAAAATTTCATGTTTGATTATTTTGCGATTAATATAATTCGAGGAAATTCCCCAATAAAAAAATAACGTTCTATCTTTATACATCTAGATTAGATAACTTTTTTGGCATTAACAACTATTACTATTTAGTGTTTTTATATTCTCCCGACTGTAATGTAGGTTAGTGGTTAGAGCTATGGGATTTAATTCAGAAGTCCCAGAAGTTCACATAACGTGATGTTAAGCACTGGAATTTTACTTGGAAATATAGAGGCAATATGTTTCCAAGTGAAAATAGACTTTACCAGACTTTGCTGCATCAATAAAAAGAATCATTACTATTACAGATATTGAAAAAATACATTACATATAGATGAGATAACGGTTTGTATTGCCATCTATAAAAACCAAGGTAGTTAGTTAACTAAATCAGCACAGCAGATCATAGAACCCTTATGTTCCGATGTCAGTTCAAATAACACAAAAAAAGCTTCTTTTACAAGACAAGTTAACTTAATTCGATTATAATATATGCTTATTACAATTCTTCTTCTACAAATTAACCAGCAAACATGAAACATATATCGCCTTTGATTGCTGTATATGAAGTGTTGACAAAAGTATATCGTTGGTCTTAAGAAAATCTATAATGTATAAATTTTAAGATTGATTTCCAAGCATAAAAACTTAAATTTCCTCATCTAAAAGAAGTATGTGTTATTTGCAAGACCTGTGACATAAAACATAATTCCTCAATGAGTTACATATTATTTTACACATAAGTACCGTATGTAAATACGAGTATACAACATGTTATATGTGGCACATTATGGAAAATTCGACGATGTTTTGATATGGACTTGAAACTAGTTTGTATTTTTAAATGATACTTTTGCTCTAGATATTATTCAAATTATATATAAAGATATAGCTATATCTATATAGATATACTTACTGTACTTTTTGGCATGGGGAAAAATATTTTGATTGGTGCGTTTAGATCATTTTTACCATCCATTTTCTCTTTATGTAAAGCAGTAGTGATTATCGTATAAGTTGATTACATATCGAATTTATTGATCGGAAAAAGAACCAAAATTATGAATTATATTACTACGTCATTTCTACTTTGGGAACAAGTATTTAATATGATTTTTATAAACTTTTACTTAGATTATTGTGGTAGCCATATAAAATCCTAGACTCTCGAAATTGGAAGATAACTAAATATCAAAGGAGACATCAGAGTTTGCAGCTTATATAACATAAAAATGTATTAGGTTGAAAACTAAGTAATTGCAGCTTTCACTTGTTAATTACTTTAATTGAATTTTTAGGATTAGCGTAGGACATGTTCAGATGTAAAACTTATTTTATTGTTTAGTATAGGTTCTGGTGATTTTTCACTTGAAGATAAAAAACGCTTGAGTTGCCCAGTTGAAGTTGATCGCAAAGCATTGGTGTACTTTTACTAGTATCACCACTCAACCAAACAATCAACTTTTATGTCTGCATTGCACAACTAACGAAATTAAATAACTCAGAAAAAATCGTTCCTAATTGAAATATTTACAAAATAATTTATTCCATTATTGACATCACATATTTTTGACCACTTGGCCTGGTTTTGGCATATTGGTTTGGCTTTGGTATGTTTTGGCACTTCCAGCATATAGTACCTGCTGACCTTGCACCTTATGATTACTTCTTGTTTCGATCTTCATAAAACTCTTTGAATAGTAAACATTTCAATGATTATGCTGGTGTCTAATTGTTCTTGATTCAGATTTTTGCCAATAACAACCAGAAGTTTTATGAAAGTGGTATAACGATGCTGCTTGAAAGATGACAAGAAGTCATTGATCCAAATGGTCAAAGCATTACAAAATGAAGTTATTTAGTTCATTTAACAAAAATCTGCACTTACTTTGTTTCCAACGAATCAGTTGTTTCTAATGGCTTAATTTCTAGAACTTACGAAATACATTGCATAATTTCAATCTCACAAGCGCACATTTCTCAAAAGTCGCCGGTACCCAATATATGCAAATGAGATTAATATTTACTGCTTTGTCAAGCAATTTATTAAGATCTGCTGCAACATGCATCTACTGAAAAATCATTTGCAAAGTTAAACGTAATTCGAAACGGCCGAGGCAGTAAATATGATCTCAGTAGTCAGTAGTATTCTTTCGAGAGTTTCTTTCTGCGATGGCGCAACGCAAATGTGTGTGCTCACCGCCAGAGCACGTGGAAACCCATAAACACAATTTATATTACATGGTAGGTATATCTGTTGTGTACATTATGCTACGAGAACAAACATTTTGTATTCGGATTATGAACTGAGATATGAAGTATGACGTCTGGAAGCGTCACACAAGGTCCGCGGGCGCAGATCACTCGCGCCGAATGCAGTAGTACAGTAATGTCATTTTTTTAGTTGAAATACAAGAATATTTTTCGAAAGTTGCTTTAAATTACCAGCTGAACTTTTTATAAATCTTTCATGATAAGTAAAATTAAATATTCGACAAGTTCGCGGAGAGTAACTGTTTCTGTAAGGTAAAATATTGGCAGACATTATATTTCAATTGGTTCGTACATTTAAAATTTGATTAAACACCGTTTGTAAGGGTAATCTAATTATCATATTTTAATTGTTATATATTATGAATGCTATAGCATCCACGTGAAGTATTACGATTTTACGCAAAATACCTCAAGCCTCAAGAATCGGTTAGTCTTTACATTGACAGATATGTAATTACAAAAACGTGAAGTTATATAAAATTAATGTCAAAATAATTGACTTTAAAATTTCAATGCTATAGCATTCATTTCATTCAGCATCACAATACAATATTCACACATTTATTACGCTACTCAAAAACGGGTAGTCCTACATAAATATTCTGTTTGGTAAAAAGATAAGCAACAAATGAATAAAACGATGTATAATTCGATAAGTATTTGCATATACTTTTTTTAGATTTCTCATATTCCGTAAATTTTAGGTTTTAGGTGTCTTACTGCTTCAATCGAATTTCTACTTAAAAATATGGACTAATCATATAGTAAAAGTAATTACTATTTTTATTAACTTATGAGAATGTTATTACCTTCAAAAAATACTCTTGTAAACTGTTTAAACAGAATTATAAAAAAAAAATTACTGGAATCTCTTGACTTGTTTTTATATAAAAAAGTTGGTAAGTGAGTGAACAAGTTTTTGCACATTGAACATTAAAAACAATTCTTTCATCTTTGTGTGATAAACTTTGTTATCACAATTTTGAAACATTGCTATCTCTTTTTTTTTCAAGTGAAAACAGAAGTCACTACTGCTTGACATCAAACGTCTTTCAAGCGAGATAGAACCAGAAAACTGCAATTCAGGTCCAGTTGCTCCAGCCAATGAGCCTGACTCGCCTCAGTATGAAAAATTGCGATTATTTCAATTTATGATATGACCACGTATGATGAAAATTTATTTATTCCTAATTATTTCAAAAAGCATAGTATTCAAGAACTCTATGCTGTATATAAAAACGGTTTTGACTTTTGAGCTATCAAACTTTTATCAAGCATGGAATAACTTTGACTCGCAATTTTATTGGTATCCATTTGGAACAAATGTATGTGGGTCATTTTTCATAGGTACATAGTACATATACTGAATATATAAATATTCAGTACGCAATCGCTATATGTCTTTTTTATAAAAAATATTCTCTGCATAAAAGTAATGTTCTTCATTAATTTAAGCAAAATTTGTATACTGCTAATGTAAGTATGATTCTTTCCTAATACTTAAAAATCGTACCGAATGGAAAAGCTTTATAGACAATAATATCAAATACGTTAAAGTTTCAAAAGTTTTTACCATTAAATTAAAACTTATATACATTGGTAATAGACTGAATTAAAATATTGATAAGTATGTTATTACAATATCGTTTATTTATTTTTATGAAATTCATTTTTAATGATATGTAGAAGTTCAGACTACAAAGCTGTGTGCATAAAGTTAGAACAAGATTTAGATACTATTTTGTTATTTATTTCTTCTGTACTCCATTTAAGCAAACTATTTCAAACATGATGACGGTAAAAATCGAATGCTTTATCTAAGTTAATTCATTATTTTCTGTATGAATATAAAAATGTATTTTTGAAACATTACTGTAAAAAATAATTAATTGAATTTTTGCTTAATCATGTTTTGAAATATCAATTAACATCAGAAACCTCTTTCGGTGAGTTGGAGGCCAACAATTACAGAATTACAAACAAAAAAATCAGGCAGATTGCACGTTCAATCCCCGTCAGGAACAACTGAGATCGAGCAGTAGTGATATCAATTTTCACTTGGGAATATAGATCTTAAATATGTGTCCGAGTGAAAATAGCCCTTCCCGGGCTATTGATGCACCAAATTTTGATCAGTCAGTAAGAAAATTCTAAGAATGAAGTATGTAATCAAATATGAATGAATCAACCGCTGGGTTACCATCTACAAATGCGTCGTAAGGAAAAGCTTCAGTCCAACAGCTTATAGGACGTAAGGTTCTAATTGCTGTTAAAATATGATCAAAGAAATTCGTGGTTTGATTGTTTTTGATCAAACACCAGAGCCAAGGATTTCTCATCGATTTGAATTAGCGTTTTAACACATTTAGCAATTTTATATTGATATAATCATTAGCAATATTGTTATTAACAATACTGCAATCTACCTGGGTGTTACTTATTGCAATCTTACTTGCTAGGCAACGTAATTTCAGCGTTTATAGGATAATTCAAAAGTTTTAGTATAATGACATAATATTTTTAAAATGATATTCGGTGTTATACAAAAAATACGAATTTAACCATAAACTTCTATTATCCTGCCACCTACCAGTTCTCTATGACTATTTCGACGTGTTTGCCGCTGGCGATGGACTTTGTAATTTTTTTCGAATTTTCAGTCGGCCTCAAGTCAGGCCTATCCCAAAGAAGATTTAGTGTTTCGTTTTAAGTGTGTCGTAAATGTTGCAAGTAAAAGAGGATTTTCACAGTTATTCGCGTCTGGTGACACATAAGCCTTAAGAGTGAGTGGAGCAAGGAGTTAAGTGCGCTCAGCCGCTGTGGCCGCTGTGGAACGTTATCGCGTCCCTAGCTGCCAGCGGTGGCAATAAAGTGAACATAAGACGGAGATTAGCATGTCGGAGCCTGAGGTATTACGCACTTTAGAGCTGCGCACAATTTAAGAAAACACCTTGGATGATGATTATTCACTATTTTAAACTAAAATCTTTAGACGCTAAAGTCGCATAGAAACTGGTGAATGGCATCGTGCCTTAAATGCTGAAACTTTCCGTACCGAAAATTGAAATGTTTTAAAAATCTTTGAATTGTTTTTGAAAACTGAAAAAAAGGTTTTTTGTGAATTTTGAAACCCAAAGAACTATGAACAAAATTTGTACTCATCATGAAAATTTTTCTTTTTTCATTTTGGATCTCCGGAACCGCTGAACCTGTCTTCCACAAATATTAATCAGTTCTTCGTTTTGTTGATACGAATAGAATGTTTTTGGAATCATTTAAATCTGACCTTCCCTTCTCCCAATAACTGAATTACCATTTTTCGTACCTATAGGTTATTATAACTTTTCAGAAATATTCATGAGCAGATTTGTAATAGCTATTAATTCAATTTCTCTTCTCTTGTAAAATTGCTTTCTTTAACTTAATTTTCTAGTTAATAGCATCGAAATATCAACTCAACAGAACCTTATATAGCAATTGTGTAAAAGAATACGTTACTTATTTTACTTTTTTATTGTTTACACCTTTACCAGTGTAAAGGTTCAGTTGGTGCTTTTCACTCCAACCACAATGTAAGCTTTTATAGAGGTTGTATATAAAAAAAACTGTTGGAACTAACTTAAAACTAACAAAACATCTTAGGAAACAATTAAATAACGAATACATAAAAAATATATTCAGGTATCATAAACTAAATAACAGAGCTCAAAACCAAAAAAAAGTACCGACGAATAAAAATATTGTTGTTATAAATATTGCCATTTATCTACTGATAGCGATATCGCACGAATTAAGTTTTCTTTTTTTTTTATTACCTCTTTTATTTACAACTGTCCAGTAAAGGACATTTAGTAAATTTAATGAATTTACAATAGTCCGCCGAGAAGGGACATTGTATACTACATTGTCATGTTGGAAAAAACAACTCAGTAGTTAACGAATAAGCCATCAACGAATTAAGTTGATGGCTAGTTACACATTACAACGTTACAACGCACATTTGGCCATGTACTTTAAAATAGTATAGTTTAAATTTTTATAGTTTACTTGTTTTGATGGACATTTATAACCGCGGATATTTAAGCCCCGCTCTACCCTAAAGAATCCACAAATTCAGAAAGTGTAAAATATTTTATGGTTCATTCACCATTAACTACTACACAAATTATATAGAATTCATAGAGGCATTTATCGAATGCAATGAATTTTAAATGCTTGTATGAAACGGTCATTGATTTTTGACAAATATGTTTAAAAACAATATACTTTTTGTATATGGAAAATAATAGGTGGATTATCCTCTGTAGATGAGAATGAATTGTTCAAAGAACACTACAGTAAATTTCTAAAAAAAAATTACGTATATTTAGATAAATATTTAGAAAATTTAGAGAATTTTCGTAATGCTCCTGCAACCTCTTTTCTGACCAAACATTATCAACAGCTTGCTATTTTAACTACATAACATTTGAATAATTACTTCAATATCTTGTAACATTATAAATTATTTCTAGAAGAATTGCTTATTTATTAAGAAATTAAGCGATGGTTTGTTTATGAACAAGCATTTTATCTTTGACGCGATAGGCAAATTTTGTCTGTCATTGTATCTACAAAATATATTGCCAAAATAACGCATTTTAATTAATCGTTGTAGACTTAATGATAAATTGACAAATCTAAAGCTGATAAAATTTTAATGCAATACGGAGACAAATAAGATTAAAATAGCAGACGATGCGACTACTTGATAATATAAAAATATTACAAAGATTTAGATTTCGGAATCTATAGCAATTTCTTTCCTGGTTTATAAAAATATTGTGATAATAAATATAATATATAGCTTCATCAGTATCAAAAATTTAAAAGTGAACGTTATTCTTATACCGTTTCGAAGGTATGGAGTAAAAAGTTCTAAAAGTGGCTATTCGTATTTTGAAAGAACGGAGCATTCGATTGAATGATTCAAACAATATACGCCTTGTATTGACGGAATGAAGAATTGATAAAAGTTTGGAAAAGGCAGGTCCAGCGTAGAAGCAATAAATATAGTAATGTATAAAAAAACATTATAAATAATGTAGAAATAAAGTTAAGAAAAAATTGCACTCATTTGACATACGTACATCAAATAAGTTATTTTATAATGATTATAAATTTTCAAGATTTACTATGTTTAAACCTTACTTTCATAATATATTTTTATATATTTTATATATACAAATGTCCTCGAAATTTTAGACAATATGGATCAACCGGCTTGAATGGGTTTCAAAATTTTCAAAAAATTTCAATAATTTCAAAAAACTTCATAAAACATCAAAATTTAAAAAAAAACAAATTCTTAAAATAGTAGTCTTTTTCTCTAAAACTTCAAAAATTCCCAAAAACTTTTTTTGATTTTCAAGTATTTTTAAAGTTTTTAAACATTTACGGTTCGAGATGTTTCAGCAATTTACCTTAAGGAACGAGACACAAATTACATTTATGCTCTTTTTCTTTAATTTTATTTTACCCAAGTTTAAATTTATTTTATTACATAGTACATTTTATTAAAATATTTTAGTTTTAAATACACTTGAATAATAGATTAAAGTTATTGCTCAACATGTAATCTAATAAGAAAACCCGAAAAATACTGCATTGAATATTCAACATATTGAATTATAATTATACCTGAATAGATTTTAATGTATCTACTAATAAAAACTACAGTGGAAAATTCTAATTTTAGTACTGATACTTTTTTTAAAATTAATTTAATAAGTTAATTCATGAAGTTAAATTTCTTAAAGTTAAAAGTGTTTACTATTCATCTTAAATATTAATCTTCTTTCACTTATTCCTTAATGTCAATTATTTTGTTTTCAATTTTAAAAATTTTCTAAATTAATTTTTGGGGTGTATTCATTGTCGGAGAAAGAGAAACAATTATTAATATAATATCAGCTATTTTCGAAGCAAGTAAAGTAATTGGAATGTTTCACCACTCATATTGTTAAATTGGGTTATATTTTGATTATTTTCTAATAAAGTTCATATTCGAACGTTATAAGTTTCCCTATACGTGATTGTCGCGTTGTGGGCTGATAAGATCCCACGCGGAACTATCGGGCGCAATCGCATTTTACGACCTTCTCGGCTACCGCATACAACTTGCTCGGTCGCGACGACGACACTAAATGTAAAATTGTAAAATTGTAAAATTGTAAAATTGCAAAATGTAAGTCGCGAGTGAAACTAAACACTATTGTAAAAACTGCTTTTTAAAAAAAAAACTTTTTAGGCCTTAAAATTTAGGGGTTTGATTATTACAATAAAGCGCCGACTAATAAGATGACGTAAAAGCTGAATTTTTTTTTTTTTTTATTACCACTCATTGAATGGGTCAAAAATCTATTTATATAAAGTACAAAAAGTTATCGCAACATTTGCTCTGCAGAAACCACCAAACCAAATAAACATTTTATTTAAAGAGTTTACGTCACAAGAAACCGTAGAGTAGATATTTAACTTTGATAACCATACTAATAATGCCAATAGTATCCATTTTTTCTCACATCAGATAAACTATCATATGGTAAGAACAGATCTAAATGTTGTGCACGATACAATCATTTTTTGTCAATTTACACATAATTGCTCAATTTAACCCTTTGCACTTGCGAATTGCATAATTAATATGTATTTTGCCGCCAGAGCGGCGGCATCCGAGTGGAAAGGGTTAGTTTTCATTTTATTTCGTAAAACCAAATATTGATCATAACCATTCTCAACTTTATTTTATTTGCATCAATATTTTAACTTCTAAGTAAAATTTCCATTTAACTTAAAACAATTTTTGGAGTGTATCTTAGAAGTCTAAATTAATAATAAAATTTACAATGAAATGCATTTTTTTTTTAATTTGGCTATGATGAGCTCTTATAAAAGGTATGCTGTGACTATAATTATAGACATGAGTTGTATAGAATAATTATAGATCCACTATCATTTTATATTTAGTAAAAATATTTTAATTGTTTAGCGCATATATTAAAAATGTTAGAACATTATTGAACATTGTACGAATCATACTTTTAATTGGCACAAAGATCCAATATGACTTAAAGAAATTATACTGTTTATACCGAATCAACTACATTAGAACAAAGAACACGTATCAAGCAACCAACTATCAAACTATGTTCAGTAAAATTCTCACTTAGTTCCTAAATTAGAGAAATATGTATTTTTTACTAGTTTTCGAAAATTTGTCATTAGTCTCTTTTTATCCTATAAGCGGGGTAAAATGTCAGGTAACCCCCTGACAGATCAAATATCTCATTTTTAGTTTTAAAGGAGTTTTACTAAATAATAGCTAAAACATTCAAACAATGCAAAACATACATTTTCATTCTCATTTTTTAATAAGATAACACTGTATATATAATCTTGATCTGGTATTTTGTCTGAAATATCAGAAGTGGAATAACTATTAATTTATTTAATTTTTTGCAAAAATGCGTTTTTTAATTGGATTTACGTTTTTATTAACTAATTTTTATTTGTTTACGCCTTTGCCAGGGTGAAAGTTCATTTGGCTCTTCTTGTACCCTATGCACATATCAGCTATTATAGAGGTTATATAAAAACATCTGTTGACTTTTATAGAAGAATTCTAACAACAAAAGAAAATACTTTTGTTATGGATTTTCAACCATTGCCGTTTATTTCCTGATACTGACGTCGTAAGAATTAAGGTGATGGCTGATTAAACATCTTTTACACTCCACTTTCAAATATTGTTGTTGAAAACATTCTAACTTTACTTGTTTTTGTGATATTGGCCGTGGACTTTTTAATCCGCGGACTTTTAAGCCCCGCTTTATCCTATGCATTATACTACAAATTTGTATGAGCCTTTGGTGCAATCTAGAATACCTACTCTTCCAGTTTTATAACATATTATGAATAGGATTTTTTTTTTTTTTTAATTTTTTTTTTTTTTTTTTGAACAGCGATCAGAACTTATGGGTTCTATGAGCTGTTGTGATGAATCTCTTACAAACTACGTTTGTTTTATTATAGATGGCAACCCAAACAGTTACCTCATCCCTATGTACTGAATTTTTATTATTACAATTGTTGTAATAGTGATGACTTTACTTCCAAGTGGCATGTTGCCACTACAGCTATGCCCACGAAAGGCCATTTTCACTTGAAATCATATTTGAAATCTATGATTTCAAGTGAAAATTTGGTATCAAGCTGCTTTGATACCGAACCGACCGAGGTTGGATTCGAACCCGGGACTAGGATTTGCTAGCCCACTTTAAAAGAAAATATAAACGAAGTTTTTGCTCTTGAATTATATTTCAATTTTTAGTGAATTACAATAACTAATAGGAAATTGGCAAAACTATAATCATGAAGAAAAGTATCTTCTCGAAATAAATGTTTATTCACAAAATATCATATTTCACAACTTTGGTTTATCTTGGATCAATATTTGTTAATTAAAAAACAAATAAAAACAATCTATTTAGATTCTAACTAGAACAATCTGTTTAGATTCTGAATCAAACAAGAATCTATTTAGATTCTATTTCAAATAAGAATTCGTTTAGATTCTAATGATAAAAATCAATTTTAACTCTATATTTTAATTTTCAGGTTAATTAGTTAAACAGAATCAATCTCCAAAGGTAACGAAACGTTAAAATCAACATTTAATTAAGGTACTCAAATATGTTGCAATCAATGTATTTAATAACTCTAATTGGATTATCAGTAATGCCTCATTAGTTACAGCTGAATAAATTTAAGTGGTTTTATTTATCTAAGCGCATGACAATCACAAACAAATGAGTTGAGATAAAGTATCCATAAATAACTATAGGCCAACAAGATAAGAACACCTTATTCGAACACCCGAAATAAGCACGTGTGTGAATTTCAAGTTTTTGCTTAGATAAGAGAGTACATTGTTAAAGAGAGTTCTAATATCTATATCTTTATTTATCTAGAGAATACAAAGCATGTAGTTCTTTGAAATGAATTGAAATTTCCATAAGAAAGTCTTAATTATAACTAGCACTTTTTTTCGTTATTTAAAAACATTTAAAAATTTAGTTTCAACTACGTTGTTTCAGAACGATTGCATTTTGTCTTTTTAAAACTATAAATTATAATTCAAATGTTTAAGTAAATAAACCTAAATTTTACCTGTACGAGCAAAACTGCGGGTTATCGGTTTCAGTATCTGACTCCATTTCATGCTGCATGTTGCAAGCAAGTTCTAAAAAACTCCTTTAAGTGAAAATAGTTCTGAATCACTAACACAAGTCTTTATGTATAAGTTCTAAAGATGTATATATTAATAAATTGCCATTGTTTAATATCGTCACATGACAACAGTCTTTCTAAAAACACTGTTTTCTGACACCTCAAGTTTTACACAAAAACTCTGTACATAAAAGTTTAAATAAATCCAATTAAATATCACATAAAAAATCAGCACTAATGAAAAGTCTAAGAAAATAAGTCACCGACACTAGACACTCAATGAAAAGGATTACACACATAAAATTAAACACAAAGAAAATTCGCTTCAGAAACCAATTAGAAAATTAAATAAAATTAAACGAAATGAAAATAATTTCAAAACGGTTCAATGCGCTACATGACCGTTCCGTTTGACAATGAGAATCCAACTGAGCGCAGGTAAAAACACAACCTGTGGAGTTTCGCGTAAACCACCTACAACGGTGCGTAGACAGAGACAGAAACACAATCTCCGACGTTGGAAAGACAAGAAAGCTACATTTATTCTCAATATTATACCCCTCCATGAGAGCATTTTACCCGTGGGGCGTGGCTTGCCTTGTACTCCGTAGGAGTGAAACGGAATGACAGTTAATGATTTAATGTAGAAGTGGGATGGATGATAGCGCTTGAACCTGAAAGCTCTCTCGTAGAGATCGACTCTGGGTAATGATGATTTATAGCTGAGCTTTGAAAAAGATGCTTTTTACGATTTAGTTTTGCAAATGCTTTATGGAGAAAATACAAGTAGATCGTCGTTTGATAGGATATTTTACTCATTGGGATATTTAATTTTTATAATGTTTTTAGTATTAACTTTAATACACAGTAAAAACGTGTAAATAACACGGTAATGGACCAATTGCAAACTTGTTCATAATTGCATTCAAACATACTTGTACTGATTAGTAATATTCTGCATTGTATTTTATTTTACAATTAATTTATTGCCAGAATTTGTTATAATGATTATACAACGATCAATGATCAGAATTACTCTAAGTTGTATGAATAAATAAAATAAAAAAATATAAAATAAAAAACAAAATTATGAAAAAAACTGCATAACTTTGAATAAATTTCAGAATTCAGTTACTATTTTAAGTTTTGGAAATTTACAAAAATTAATTTTTTTTATCACTATTATTCAGTACATATTTGTCATAATAAATTTCAAACTGAAATTATAAGGATTGATAATGAGTTTTCTAGTGGTTCAATATTTAAAAAATATATTAGACTAATTTCAAAAAATTGTACGTTTTAAACAAAACTCAGGAAACTCATTGCTTATGACGAACATAAAATTTATTTAAAGTTGTACATTTCCTGTGCACAGATTGTCTGCTATTGGAGTTTTTGAAAAATTTTAATCAATCTCCCATATTTAAAACTTATGATGATAATTTAATAGTTTATGTAGGGTAGGGTAAAAATGTTTTTTTTTCTGTTTTTCAAAAATTTGTCACTTATCCTTGTTGTCCCATATTCAGTTTAAAATGGGGCGACCAGGTTGCAAACAGGTTCAATATTTTCTTTTAAATTTTAATGCAATTTTACGAAATAATAGCTACATTATTCAACCAATGCACAATACAAACTTCATAGGTACATTTTTAGATACATTTTTTGTCGACGATTTCACAGAAATGATTTTAATAATTTAAAGCACGGTTTAACCAATTTGAATGAGTTATAAAACATTCAATTTCTTTTGATGGGGAGACGTCCTAATTATTTATGGCAAAGGCAGGTCCAGCCGTTTTGGAGATACGCTTCACAAAGTGGCAATTAAGTTTTCGACATAACTTAGAAATATTCATCTACAGAGTTGAACATTTGGTTCAACTATTCATCTCTGGTAATTTATATCAAATGAAAGAAATTTAAAATAGACACAAAATAATCGTCAAATATAGTGTGAACTATTATAAAAGACTATACACTATTTCTTACGCGCTATCGTAAAAATCATAGAGAATTTTTACATAAGGCAATATGCTCATTTCAATGTTAACTTCAAAGATAAAAGCAATTGTCTTATGTATTTCGATAAAAATAACTTGTAATTCCAAATGTACGTGCGAGTATTTGAATAAAATATTTATCAGCTCTTATACAGTTCAGTATACTTAGTGACTGGTGACTTATAATAACATATATATGTCTTATGTTATGAATTGATAATGGATTTTATTACAACCACGCTTGACATTCGGGTGGGAGTATTGTTATTGTCATTTTAGACGTTTCGGATCCACATTATGCCGAGTTTAATCCCGACGCACTTCGTAAATATATTTTGCTCTACATACGTTTCTGAAGATATATATTAAAAGCGAAATCACAACGTCGTATTTAATGTCCTGCCAGGATATGCTATTCAAACATAAATAACAGCCGCTGCAACTTGTGCGTATGAATCAATTGATATAAAGGACGACGGAGAAATCAGAATAAGGGTCCTCCGAGATAATAGTATATAAAGTGTCCGAGAACTCATAAATTTTAAAACGTGAAGTAATATGAAAATTATGAAAATTATTATTTCAACAGCAGTATATTACAATTTATGTAAGAAAAGGACTGATGAAATTTATCATGTGAGTTCTTTGAAATATATTTGGGCTTAAAATTTTTAATATTGCTAACATTTACCATATTCAGATCTGGAGTTAGATAGTATTAGATAGATTAATATTTATTATTATAATGCTCATATTTACAAAGCATTATTTTTCGGGGAAAATTGCTGGAACCTGACGTATCGTAATTTAAAAAGTTTAAAAGCTTTAAAATTGTTTAAAAAATTTGATTTTTTTTTTGAATATTTTGTTTTCTTTTAACGTTTTTGATAATTTTGAATTTTATGAAAAATTTTTTTTTTTTTAAATGTTCATTTTTTTTCAAAGTTTCAATGTTTTTTTTTCAAAGAGATCGCACTGCATAGCTGTTTTAGAGGCGAATATCGATGCCCGTATATAAACATTATAAATATGGGTATGAAACCCATAGAAATGTGAACAAAATTTTTATTTTGTTATATAATCTCTATACAATTTCTAATAATTTGATATGCATATGTCTAATAATCATTTTTGAACGCCAAATGTTATTATTTCTTTTTTATTGGAATTCTGAATCCACTGGACTTGCCTTCCAAAAATTCAATCAATGCCTATTTCAAGTTAATACAACAAAAATGTTTTTGGAATCATTCAAATCGGGCGCTCCGTTGTCTCGAAAACTGAATTGCCATTTTTGGCACTTTTTGAACCGCATCTTCGAAACAACTGGCCTTCGCCAAAAACAAATCAGCACGTGTCCCCATCAAAAAAAATCGAATGTTATTTTTAAAGCCTGTCAAATCGGTTAAACCGTGCTTTGAATCATTCAAACAGTTTCTGTAAAATCGTCGATTAAAAATTGTATCCGCACACGCACACACACATATAAATACTGCATGTATTTTAGTTTTTCTAAGGTTTGCCCAAATGCATAGAAGGCCTTGAAACATAAAAAATATAGAGATTTTTTTGCAGTTACTAAAACGTACTCTATGCAGATTTAATGATTTTCTGATTTTAAAGTTTCTGTAAAATCGTCGATTAAATATTGTATCTGCACACGCACACATACAAATACATAAATTATTTCTAAGGTTTGTCAAAATGCATAGTAAACCTTGAAACTTAAAATATATAGAGTTTTTTGCAATTACTAAAACGTACTCCATGTAAATTTAATGAATTTTCAGATTTTAAAGTTTCAAGTTTTATTATATTTTTTTATAAATTTTGGAATGTAAGATGATGTGAAATTCATCACATTAATTAATAATAATTACATTAAATATTATCTTCAAATGGTTTAGCTATTACGTGTGACACTATCCACTTGTATAATTGCATGTAACTTATGATAATAATTCAATTTATCAACGACCATATCTAATTAGTTATATTATTAACGATTCATAATATTGATATTTTTATATATTTGTCTCACTATTTTATATATAAAATACGAAGCGCACATAATATTAATAATTAGGGTCTATTATTTTGACATATTTAATTAGGCGGCAATGATTTACAAATACAAAAATGAAAATTGAATAAAATATGATTATCTGGGATTATGTAATGGTTAACATTAATGTGGCTATTCTATAATATGATGAATTGCCCATTGTCGCAAATTTTGGTCTTATAAAACAAAGAAAGTATACGTAAGAATATAATCGATTATAATAAATCAATCTGATTTATAAAATTTCACTTCTATAAAAGTAAAATATATCTATTGAGTTACTATAGCGTAACGCAATGTATTATCATAGTAAAAATCTTATGGATCTATTTCCATAGATGGAAATTGTATTTTTCTTATTCTGTACTTAAAATGTTTCACTTCTATTTTATACTTCAAATAAATTCCTCAAAGAACCCTTAAAAAAGTTACTTAAAATTAAGTAAGAAGCGACATAATTTAAATGTATAAATTTGAAGATTTATGGACTTTTTTTCACTATTTTTTTATTATTATCTTACATTGAACGAGAATAGACTATTGATAATGCAGTAATTAATAATTTCTATTATAATATTATATTTGTATAACTTATATATTTTTAATTTTATATTTCTATGTTGTACATAAACACGCGTCTTGTAAACAGTCACAAAATTTAAAAAAACACAATTTAACGAAATAAATTATTTATGATTATATTGCAAAATTTTAATGGCCGTAATTGAATTTTATAGTGTTCACAAAATATTTTGTGATAACATTCCCTACATCTATAATGACCTAGGCTAACTATCAAATATAAGTTTGTAAATATCATATTCGCATCTCAAACGCTATTTATGTATTTAGATTTTAGTGTCACCACACAAGTTCTATGAACTGTAAATATTATCATATAATTTCAATTTATCGAATTACCAATTCTTCTATTTCGTGTAACTTTAGATCAGTATTTTCCATAAATATAAACATTGGCAATGTCGAGTTCAAATTTCAACAATTATGTTTTGAATTGCACAATGGCCGAACCAAAAGTAAAAATTTTGATGCATGACAGTCATTTCAAACAAAGGTATTTATAATGTTTTGTAATTTAAGCATTGTGTAATATTTAAGAGAAGAAAATTAACACTTGAGTTCAAGAAAAACTTATAATTGCGGGTCAGACTCATATAGCAAGAGCTTCGATTTATGGGAATAAAATTATATAGTATGGATCATATAACACGTTTCATGCAAATTACACTGCGACTTCATTGTTGGAGCCTTACAGTGATAAAAATTGTATGGAATGTTTAAAAAATGTTGTTACGTTTCGGCTATCATGCTAGTCTTCATTCAGTGGAAAATAAAGTTCAATATTCTTATATTAAAAATAGTAATACTAAAAAAAGTTATATATTTTTTACAAACTGAATTTTTTCTTCATACAGATTTCGTATTCATGTCTATTGCTTTTGATGGTGCACTGGAGTAAGCTGATATATTGGTAAGTGATATATACATTTATGCATAATATATATTATACATATATACTTATATAATTGGAAAATATTATTAACTATTTTCGCGGCGTGATCTACTTGTTGATAATTTTATAGCATATTTATATTTCATTATTATATAATATATTTGAGCTTCTCTCACTGAAAAGTACCATGGCCAAATTGTTAAACAATATTACCAATTAGCCTGTGTGTCGAATTTGTACAAGATTTATCTCTCTGATAATGAGTAAATTCAGAATTTTAATTTGTTATTATGCTTTTAAGTTATGTATATGTGTAGCTTCAAATATATTCTTTCATAATAATTGAAAAATCTTAAAATATAATATTACAAAGAGCCTTGGAAGCTCGTACAGCAGCGGGAAACATTTTAGTAGTGATAGGGTTAATTGTGTAGGGCAGGGTAGGCACAAAGGTTCATTCTATTTGTATCAAACAAACAACTATCCGACTATGTTCAGTAAAACTCCCTGATAATAGTATTTATTTGTTGTTTTTCAAACATTTGTTACCTACCTGGTCCATTTTATTCTATGGGCAGTGTAATAAGGCAAGGGGGTAAGCAGGTCCAACAAGAAAATACTTTTGTAATGGATTTTTAAATATTGCCGTTTATCTGTCGATAGCAATATCGTAAGAACCAAGGTGATAGCTATTTGTACATCATTTTTCTCTAGATACTTTTAAATATTGTTAAAAAATTCTTAACATTACTTGATTTTGTGATATCGGTGGTGAACCTTTTAACTCGCGGACCTTTGAGCCCCTTTACCCTATATGTAAATCTTACTAAAACTAGATCTTACTTTCATGACAGTTGATACATTTATATGCTTTAATAAAAATTCTTTGCGTATACTTTTATGGATATTTACCTTTGCATAGGATTTTTCCCATAATTATAATTATCAAATCATTGTATGAATCATTTCAATCATGAAGTCAAGCATGATTATCATGAATATAAGAGTGCCTATAGATGTTTTCAACTTAAAGTTGAGTATTTCAATTATCGGAGTGATTTTTAAAAACAATCCAACTTTCATTAATTTCTATTAAGAGATCGGTGCATTCTCCATAATCGATCGATTAATTTAATAAGTGATTAGTTGATCGAACTCTCTTTGATAATTTTCAAGGGCCGCACATAGTAAACAAGGTCATCGATAAGACCATCCACCCGTGGCTCTTATCACGAAAGAGCAATTTTACACTTATCTCAATTATCATTGCATTGATCGGTAACAATATCGCATAATTATGAAATATTAAATGTTCCGCATAAATGTTTATTATTTTCCTGGAAATTTTGTGTTTGGTTGTTCTGGAATTGATTGCAGCTTTGACATATATTTTTGCGATTGCTTAAGTAAATACTTGATATCAGTTTCTTCAGCGAATAATAACATAATTTACAATTTATCTAAATAAATATTCATCTAACAATAATTATTCTTATTACTTTAAATAAATATTGAGCTACGGGCTATTTGTAACAAGGGTAACAAGTAACAGACGTTTTCCAATAGAGTCTTCGACGATATTAAAATGTTTTTTTATTAAATCGATATTTATCCTTTCTTATTTTGGAAAATGTTGATTTTTTAGATTTTTAAACTTCAAAATTAATGCAAATTTTAAAATTTTTAAGAACATTGAAAACTTTTATTTTCTTAAATGTATCATTTGAACTTTCTATAAATATAGATCTTTCTATAATATATTATATTATATGACCATATATAAAATTTTTATAATG
Source organism: Ctenocephalides felis (assembly GCF_003426905.1). NCBI lineage: Eukaryota > Metazoa > Arthropoda > Insecta > Siphonaptera > Pulicidae > Ctenocephalides > Ctenocephalides felis. The sequence goes on along the minus strand of NW_020537646.1, from coordinate 45,059,608 downwards.
TATAAAACAATAAATTTAAAAAACCACGTTCAGTATTACAGTGCAGTACAAAAATGAATAATAAACAAAAGGAATTTCTAGTATACTTAAAATAGGTCTTTAGGATATCTAATTCTTCTGTTATAAATGATATGGAACAATTACCTTTATTTGTCTATTATGATATTCACACTATATTTCTTCGTCTTGAATGGAGACTTCATGGCAATTATAATGAAAAATATAATAATCAATTAAAACAACATACGATAATCCAATTGCATAAATTACAATCAGATAAATAAAACGTGTGTGCCTATAAATACTTATTTATCAATTTTGGCAGATAAAAAGGTGTGTATCTAGTAAATTTAAATAGATATCTATATAACTGACCATCTGGTGATTGATTTGTTTTCTGATAATTATTTAAGTTATCTTAATGTTTTTCTGTTCTTTAAATGTTTATACTAAAAACCTAATTAACGACGTCGTATGAGTAATTCGGTCGTCGTTGGCATAATCTCGTCCTTGAGGTCTCAAAAACATGAGTTCATCAGAGCGTTTCGAATACGAAATGCAAGTTGATATTATTCAAGGATGAACTGCGTTATTTCCATGTTTGTTAATTTTCTGTTGGACATTAGACACATTTGGTGACAAATTCATTTTTATATATTATGGATTGCAGTTTATACTGTTGAACCAGCCGTGGCCTCGCACAAACCAGTTCCGGGTTCGATTCTAACCTTCGATTCTAGCCATAGCTCGATATCAAGCAGTACGACATCAAATTCTTACTACAGATTAATGATCTTAAATATAATTTCAAGTCAACATTATTAGATAAATAGAGATACATAAATCGTGACTTTGGAATTGCAAACATTTTTATACTCGATAAATTACAAGTAAGGTAAGGGGCCCAGTTTCTGACCTTTTTAGAGTGACGGTGGAGGTTAAACTATAATAATTAATATAAAACTTAACTTAATGAAGAAAATTATAATTTTATCTATTAGTTTAGGATTTTTAAAATAAAGTAATGTGCATAAAAAAATTATTTGAACTAAATTTTTATTTTAAATTGACGTTTTAAAAATTGACATTAAGAGCTCCAGTTTCTGACCCTCAGAATTCTTCGTGTGGCAGTTTCTGACCCTGACCGTAGCCCAATTTCTGACCCTCAAATTTAATCATGATTAGGTTATGAAGTGCTTACTAATTTTAAATAAACTGAAATTATTATTAAAATAAATAAA
>NW_020537646.1:44972949-45057367 GCF_003426905.1 Ctenocephalides felis | reverse complement strand
ATACTATTGGCTATGTGCGAAGGCATGGAAGGGGAAGTCAATCGACCGAAGCGTTCGTAGTGGCTAACTTGGAGCACTAAAAGGGGCTATTATAAACAAAATTTTAAACAAAAACACATAAAATATTTATTTATTTCAAATTTAAATAAGATAATTAAAAATGAGCCACCATAGCTGTTCTGTAGTGGGCTGTAGAAATACCAGCAGAAAAAGTGACTGCAAATTCTATACATTTTCTACAGCTAAGTGGAAAGAAAATCAACGGGAAAAGTGGATCGCAGCGGTTAGAAGAATAAAGTAAGTATCATAACCTTATTGTTATAAAAATACAATTCGGAGTATTATGAATAGTTGTAAAATTGTTATGTTTAGCAAAAAGAAAAATTATAAGTCAATAAATTGTTGTATTATCAAAATTTAATGCTTACTAAAAAAATTGTTTTGTAAAACAATGTAATTAATACAAGCCTGAAATAATGAAAAATACATATTTATATATTGTATATTGATTATGTATAACTATTATCTATATATTAATTACATTTTATTATATAATAATTGTAATTTTATGACTAAAAGAAAAATAAAAGTTATCACATAGCGAAAAAATGTTTATTTTGCAAACAGTTTAATTAATACAATGCTGAAATAATGCGAAATATATATTTGTAGTGTTGATGGATCACCGTGGGTTCCCAAGCATTTGCAGTGAATCGGTCGAGGTATTGAGTCCTACCTACTTGTCAACAATATTTCCTTCAATAAGTTAATTTCGAAAAGTTAATATAGTTTTTTCCTGCAATTTTATTTGATGGGTCTTGTCTTTATAATAATGTCTAAATTATGTCTTTATAATAATGTCTAAGTCTTTAGTTTGACCAAAAAATTGAATAAATTAATTTACTATTTACTTATTCTATGATAAAATATTATTTATCATTATTATATTGTTTTTATTAAGAACTATTCCGAGTTTATGACATAAGCTTTGAGGCACTTAACCTTACAAATATTTACTGCATTTCTTTAATTAATTAATCATTATACTTAACAATGTTTTAAGTACGTTGAAGTAAATTTAATAATTTCAATAAACATTCAGCGTTCACATTATTACTGTATCTTGTTTATTATTATTTATAACAATTATTTAATATCTTTTTTCTTTAACAAACATGTAAAACCCATGAAAACCACACACTGATAACCCCAATTAGTTCATATTTATTACGGCGCTGCATGGCGCTGCAGTCACGCTCGGAGCGAATAATGTAGAGCGGGAATCAAAAGTCCGTGGGTAAGAAGGTCCACCACCAATATCTCAAATACAATCATAGTATAGAATTTTTTTACGATACTATTTTAAAGTAGAAGGCAAAATCTTAATTCTTACGACTTCTTTATCAGGAGATGTATCGCCATTGAATATTCACAACAAAAGTATTGTGTTTCATCGGTAATTTAATTGATTTTCATTTGTTTTATTTAGTTTATGATACCGGTATACAATTTTTAAGTATACGTTATTCAATTGTTTTGTAAGATATTATTTTGTGAGATTAAGTTATATTCAACAGTTTTTTTATAACCCCTATGAAAGTTTACATGCGGGTAGGGTAAAAAGGACCAACTAAACTTTTACATTGGCAAAGGTATAAACAATAAAAAATAGTAAATAAAGAAATAAATTAAGTTAAAAAAACGCAATTTTTCAAGAGATTTGAAATAATAGTTATTACATCTATGCTTATGAATATTTTTCACAAAATACCAGATCAAGGTTATATACGGTGTAATCTTTGTGTAAATACGGTGTAAAAAAATGTGCTCATGAAATTTTTATTTTGAGTTGATTATATAATTTACTATTATTTCGTGAAATCCTTTTAAAATTTAAAATAAGATAATGTTTCTATTTGCTCGGTAAAAGGGGCATTAGACATATTTTAGAAATATACGTAAAAACATATTTCTACAATTAAAAATTAATTGGGAGTTTTTTGAACATAGTTCGATAGTTATCTGTTTGATACGACTTGTTTGTTGTATTGCAGCTCATTTGGTTTAGCTATAGACAGTATAATTACTGAAATTTAAATTGGAATTTTGTGCCCCGCCCTAACCTAGTCTTGAAAGTACAGCCAGTAAAAAGTAACAAAACTATCTCTTTTAATTTAGAAGAATAAAAGGTATACTTGGCAAAATAGACAAAATACATTAATTTTGGTTTTAAATATGCGCAGGAATTACAAAAAAATGCGAATAAGTTATAGTTGGTCTTTGGATTTTGGTATAATTGAGTATGTTTGATTTGTATTCTAATTTAGATAAGATCTATCTGTACATCAATAAGCTTTTGTTCCAAATTAAATTATAAGTTGAAAAAATTCAATGATGTTAAAGTTTTTAAAATTGCATTATTTCCATTGTTATTGTTATACTGAATGATATAAATACAGATGAAATTGCATTTTCAATGATTTTCAGTGGTTTCCCCAATTTTATAAGATTGCATTATTAATGTGTAAGGCTATGGTGTAAGGTATACAAGCTGATTTTAGTAACACAAAAATAAAATAAATCATATAAATCAAATCTCTGTTAATATATTCCGTGAGCGTATCAAAATAAACCGTTAGCAAAATTTGATTGATAAAGATAAAATGGAGTGATGAAAATGTTCATATTATGCGCTATACCGACTGTGTAATTATTCAGAACTAAGCGAAGTAATTATTATATTCTTTATTACTAAACTGGTTATGAAAACGTACAATGGGCTATATATATTTAGTTTGCATTTGAAATTTTAGTGCGTATCGCTTTTTCCTTGTGTTTTTATGATTTCGAACTTGGAATGAACACGTCATTACGCATGCATGACGAACAGTTCACAATAGAGGAGACTTGCCTATATTGTAAGAAAATTTGATTTGGAAAGATCTCATTTGCATCACAAAAAATATTTAATTCTAAAAATAATGTTGTCAATATTTTCAATACTAAATTCCGCAGATGAGATTGGATTGATTAATTGAGTAATCATTTTTAAAAAATACAATTCGTTTATGTGGGTTTCCTGTGTGTTTTTGACATAGACTAACTAATAATCCTCATATGTTTTACGATGTATGTAGTGCTCAAATATAGAAGGCACTGTGACGTCACTTGCTGAGCGAACATTGCCGACGACCGACGACAATCGAGGACTCTACCGATTGATTAAATGTGATATCTAATATGTTTTATTTTAATAATAAAATGACAATTGTGATGACTGGAGAAAAAAATGATTCGCGATTGTCGGCAACGTTCGCTCAGCAAGTGACGTCACAGACCCTTCCATGTTTGAGCACTTATTTTGCGCTCGAATAGCAATCCATGTAGTATAAGTTCATGTTGGATATAATTTGCCCAAAATATATGATTTATAAAAGGCACGCGATGAATGTCCGTAATGAATGAATCACTTGATTTATTTTGTACATTAATCGGCCAAACCGTTTCTTTGCAATCATCATCTGAATGAAAGAATGTTTGTTTATGTTTCCTCAATTTTCAACTTTTCTTATTAGAATAAGTTATAGTAATTGTCCAACAATAAAAAATGAAAGTTTACGTTTCAAAGGTTTCTAAACATTTTGACATACCTTATAATGGATGTGTGTGCAGGTATGTATGTATGTATGGATACATATTTTGCCCATGTGTTTGGAAGCACGGATCAACCGATTTGAATTAATCAGAAATCATTCGATTCCTATGATAAAGAGACGCGTAGATTCGTTTTTGGCAAAAGTTGGCCGTTTTGGAGGTACCAAGCAAAGGGTGCAGAAAATGGAAATGGAATGGAGAATAAAATTTGAATGATTCAAAAAAGATTCCACTTGTATTGACATGCTGAAGAATTGATTAGATTTTTGCAAAAAAAGATTTTCGGTCTCGGAGAACCAGAGAAAAGAGTTAAAAAGGCCATTTGAGGTCAAAAATCAGATATTTTTTAGAGAATGAATAAAGTGACATGAATGGGTATCAAAAACTTCCAGAAAAATTCTAAATTTTCAAAAAAAAAATATATATACAGTTTCTGAAAATTACGGAAGCATTACAGTACGGGAAGTATCAGCAATTTGCTTTAAGGCACGATTCTATAGTATACACACATACAATTCAAAACGTAAAAATCTGTTACAATCCAATCGAAATCGTTGAGCACCAGATTAGTTTCTAACAGTTAACATTTAAAATTCTATTGCTTTCTGAAAATCGTTTTGACTTTCCTTAATCCGTATAAAAGATATCTGTTACCAATGATTATAGTATATATGCACCGATTAATTATAAAGAAATGGATAGAACTGCCCTAGAACAGGTTCGTCAACTGAGTTAATTTTCTACTCGATTCAGGAAAAATTGGGTGAGAGATTTCTTATTGCCATTTCACAACGTGCCTGAAATTGGCTATTTTCAATTGGAAACATATTTTTTATATAAATTTTTAAGTAAAAATTGATATCACTACTGCATGGTAACAAGTTAGCCAGAGTGGGGTTTCAAACTCATGACCTCTTTCATATAATGCAGTACGCTTAACCGTTACACAAGGTAACACATATAGATTAATTACGTAATTCCATTTTTTGCAGTTAACAGTTAAAACTGACTGATTTTTTAAATTATTGGAAAAATCATAAAACGATTATACTTGCACATTTAATTTACAGCGTATTAGGTGATTTTGCGTAAGGATCGATTATTGATCGATCAAACTGTTCTTCAGTAAATAACTATCAAAAAAAAATTTATACAGACTTTTTGAAATCAATCGTACTTCCATTTGCATTATTTTATAATCAAAATATTTTATAGATCCTATGTTTTTAAAATGAATTGTGAATTTTAAAATTTTTAATGTGATTTTAATAGGTCATTTACTTTATAATTTTGTCTGCGAACTAATATTAGAATAGGTTTAAATGGTTAGGTCTCCGCACACTGAATACATGCAAATAATCGATTCAATCTATAAAAAATTGAGATTTAGCTATTTAGAGAAAATTTTCAACTGTTTATTCACGATTTTTGAAATCGCTGTTTGGAAAAAAAAACCGCTGGACCTATTATCGAAAAACTAATCAACGAGAGTCCTTATTGAGTGACTTTTACATTTTTGAAATCGATTCATCCGTTTTTTAGAAAACGTCGACGGTAAATAAAATTTACGACTTAAAACGACAAGAAAGCATAAAATTAGCAAGTTGGAGTTTCTGGCGGTAACATAAGCTTCTTCATCAGGAAGTTAATGAATTAAATAAAAAACTTGTACCGTATTCTATAATTGAAATAATGTGCGCATGCACTCTCCTTGTTCGACGGTTTGTTCGATCTTCCATAGTCTCCCCTACATGGCTATACATATTTTACACACTTTGTTATTTAGTTAATACGTAACATATGTATTCTAAAACATTCTATTAACCGAATGGTTCTGGCCTGTGGTCTTATTAATGTGATGCAAATTCATTTAAATATTATTATGGTCGTCATAAAGTACTTCCTCGGCTCTCGGAGACTGTGACCCGGGTTGCTTACGAGAAAAATGTAACACGAAGTGTAATATCGTAGCAGCAGATATATTGCCTCAAGAAATTGCTTCAGGCTATAAAATGGTAATAGTTTCATCATTTTTGTTTGTACCGACTTTAGAATAGAGCGCTCAAATTGCTTAATTTTTTACTAGAGTGCGAAATAAGTGATATGACTGATTTGGATAGTGGATTTTTTATGGCACTAAGTTTTCTGACATGTAGGCAAGAATTATTAGGTAGCTTGTAAAACAATTTAATTTCCTGACAAAAGACTTGAGACAGGCTTGTGAATAAAAAAGCAAAATTGATTAAAATTCATAGAACAATTTATATATGAAAAGTGAGAGATGCATTTTTGTCATATATACCTATTTATTACAGTTTTCTTTAGTTCGAAAATAAATTTACACTTCTAGAAATCAATTCTAGAAATCTATTTGAAATTTATCCCGCAAACACTAAGCGATTGGCCTTGCGACTTGTTATTTGTCATTGCGAACGCAAGGCGAACTGGAAATTGCAATCGTTTGAAGTCAAACGGAAGATTAGTCGGAATCATTGGTATGTCACCAAATCGCCAGCAATTTTTGATTGAATGGTGAAATTCAGTGCGTGAAAATCAATATTCTTTGAGGCAACAGTTGCTCGTTGACTTAACCAAGTATAATTCAGATACTTCTCACTAATGTCATTTACTCGAATTTTTAATTGCGGTGCGTGAAGTTCCAGCAATTTGTATTAAGGCACAATGCCATTCACCATTAATTTTCTTAGCTATAAACCTTGCGGAGCCCGAGACCTTTCCAGCGAATGCAAAATTGTTGAAATCGGTATTGGAGTTATATCGTCAGGAAGGAAAACCCAACTTTTTTTTAATCTTTTTATAGTTGGAACATTAGGTACTAGTTTTCACTTAACTCAATTAGATGATCTTGAATTTTTGAGAAGATGCTATCACTAAGGGGTACTGGGTACGGTTGTGCCACTTTTTTTATCAGCAATAAATTTTGTTAAATTACCAGTTATCTGGGAGTAAAGCAAAATAAATGATGCAATAATTGAACATTTATCTACGTAGAAATTCTATAATACTGCCCTTAAATACGATGGATATAGTCATATAATCAAATCATGCAAGAAAAGGGCGAGTGTCACAAACGTCCACACCCTCTAAAACAGCTGTCGCAGCCAGAAACATAGATTAAAAATTAATACCTATAACACCAAAATGGTTTATAACGACTTTTATTGTCAGAAATATGTAACACAACACAACATAATCATTTAAACAAAGCTTAGGAATATAATACAACAATATATAACAAAACATAATTTTTTTAACAAAGTTAAGGAGAAGTCTTGCTGTCTACATATCGCGCCATCTCAATGCAATAATGAAACCTTGATCGATCAAACATACTTTATCTTTCTCCCTTTGGACATATCATGTTAATGTAGGGCGTTTTCTCAATGCAATAATGTAAACTTGTTCTATCAAACATACTTTATCTTTCTCCCTTTGAACTCTATCCAAAATCAGTGTAGTTTAGCTGTTATGACAACTGTCACTATCATTCCCTGGCACAACCGCATCCAGTTTATCCTACTGCTTCTGTCTTTTATTATTTCATCTACGTGAAGTTTTATTCAATTAATGTAAATTAACAGTGTATAATAGATACGGAAAGCTTCAGACTGAATATAGAAATTTAGTTAAACATGGCAAAATTTTAATAATCTGTTTTTATATATTTTTATAAAATGTATATTCTATGAATGCAATTTTCTTGTTATGTCTATTTCATTCGAAGATGGGATATTTTTCAGCTGTATCATGTATATCTAGAGCAGAGAAGAGAGTCCGCCTGTAGTTTTTTACTTCATCAGTATAGTAGTAGTAGGTGGGATATCGCCAGTGAACTGGAGCGGCTTTCTTGCAATTAGTTGTGAAATGAACGGGTTAAGACAGAGGAAGGAGGCGATGGCCAGCGAACCATATCGCAATCACTCCCTAACAGTACTCGATGTTTTATAATGTGAACCGTTTCTATAATTAACTCGGAGGTGCAAATAAAAATCTCTCTACTGCATAATTAACTCTCAGCGGTGCATCTGCATATTTATGATATTAAGTACCCACATATATTTGCTACTGAGGAGATAACTTATACAGAAATTAACAACCTGCTGCATAAGAAACGAATAGATAATCAAATATGAAGATTTTTACTTCAATTTGCATTTTTTTAACTTAATTCAATTAGGCTTGTTTGGTAATCCTGACAATATTTTATTATATTCATTAATTTTACTCTGAATGTGTAGAACGGAAATAAATCTATATGGAAGGAGGAAGTTGCGAGTTTATTTTGTATATTTTTATATATTGATTATTTTGTCGATAGAATTATATCATGGTAATCTCTTATTAATATTTTTAAGATTACATATTACTAATTTACTGGTAAGTAACTGCAGCATAGAAACCGTATCCAAAGTACGGTTCATCCATTTTTGTGCCACAAAAATATGTCCATTTTTATTTTTCAATAATTTATATGCAAATAAAAGGTGTATGGTATCGTGCCTTAGGGCAGATTACTGGAACTACCCGTACCGAAAATTAAAATGTTTAATAAAGCTTTAAATTTTTTTGAAAACTTAAAAAAAAAATATTTTTTGGGGGTATTGAAACTTCTGAAAAATTTTGATTTTTTTAAAAATTGGAAATATATTTTTTTAAGCTTTAAACTTTTGTCAAAACAATTGTGCTCCGTGTTTATGGAGAAGAAATATCGAAGCGCATAAGCGTCTTGTCGCAGTCTAACGCATGAATATTGATACGGAATCTATAAAAATGCACACAAATTTTATGCATATTATTAAAATTCATATAAAATATCTGATAATTTGATGTGCATGTGTCTAATGATCTCTTTTGACCAAATAGATGGAAACCGCAAGATCTACCTTCAAGAAAATTCAATGAATTCTTCACTTTGTCAATACAAGTAAAATGTTTTTTGAATTATCGAAATTAGAAGCTCCGTTCTCTGAAAAACCTAAATACCATTTTTGGCACTTTTTATCCCGTATCTTCGAAACAGCTAAATTGTTTGCGAAAAACTAATCAGCACGTCTCCTTATCAACAGGAATCGAATGTTTTTGAATCATTCAAATCGGTTGATTCTTCTTCCCTAAACCTTTGATGAAAATTTGTATCTGAGCATACACACACACATAGCAATGAATAATGAATTTTTGGGATGGCAGGTCTAGCGGTTTCGGAGGTAGAGTAAAAAAAAGTAAAAAATAATGTCATTTGGCGGTCAAAAATGGTCATTATGCATATGCTCATCAAATTATCAGATATTTTATAAAGATTTTAATAATAAGTACAAATCTTGCTTATATTTCTTTGGGTTCCGTAAATTGTTTATCCGTTACACTGCGGCGCGGCGCTTACGTGCTTGTATATTTTATTTCTATGCAGCTAAATCAGCGCGATTGCGTTGAAAAAAAGTTCAAATTTTCCAAAACATTTCAAAATATAAAAAAAAAAATTAATTTTAAAATTCTGAGAAATCAACTTTTTTCAAAGTTTAAAATAAGCTTGTCTAAAAAAATTAATATTTGGTGCGGAAAGTTTCACCAATTTGCCTTAAGGCACAATGCCATACACCACTAGTTCTAACTTCAAATTTATTATTGGTGCATTTTATATACAACATTTTTCCATATTATTAAGGTTGTCCATACTAGTAGGTAAGTAGCTAGTACTTATTATCTTACATTTTTAGTATGTTTTCCTCGAGAACTCTGAAAGAATTGGACTTGCCCAAACTAAAGTAGTCTGAGCATATAAATAGAATATTATCTATGCTCTAAATTTTCGAATTTAATAATAAATTAAACTCAAAAAATAATTTAAACTTTATTAACACAGGGTTACCCACCGCTGACCTAGCATATCATTACTGACCCGCTTATTGCGCTCTTATATAAACAGATATAGTTTTGTAACAAGTCTATAAAAAATATATAATTATTAGTTTAGAATATATGCGTTGTAAATTTTACGAGACTTCTCGTAGTACAAACGTGATTAAAATTTATAGTCTTGTATAAAAATTATATCATATTCTTACTTGATATCTTTTTATGAATAAATAGTAGGAATAATCGCTACTGCAATTATCGCATACATTCTTTTTACAATACTTACAGAAAAACAAATTGGACAATTGAAATATTGTTAATATAATTGCTTAATATAAATAATAACACATTCTTAAATGTTCATTATGTAAATTTTGCAACCATTTAAACCAACATTTACATTAGTGAATATTCAAGCCCAGCTTTTTTTTTCATTTTTAGAATAGGATATATAAAGAAATTTAATAAATTATATAGATCATAAAAATGTCCTTATTTAAATATTAATGTATTTTACTGCTAACTGTTTTATACTTAATTATAGCATATTTCATGTCACTGTAATAACTTATATTAATTTTTGCAATCGTCATGAAATTATGTTGAAAGCTTAATAACTAGCACTTATAATTATGAAAAATATTTTGGTAGCCTATTTAATTTAATAGTATTAATTCAACTCTTTATTGCTTATGATTGATAGCCAAAGAAAAAATCGCGCTGGTTTTTTAGCTGATGCTGCATAAACAAAATAAAAGGTGCGAAGCAAGTTACACGAACTTCCCGATTAGTGTAAATGAGTGATTTAATCAATAAATATTTTATTTGCATACGACCTACCTGTATAACACTCTACTTGTCACCTGTTTAAGTGTCTGCCTGTTCAAAGAACTCCCAGTATACGTATGTCCAGTATACGTTGCTGTTAGATTCGGAATCACGTTTTGTGTAAAATTATTTAGTATATAAGAAAAAGTTAAGATTTAGCTAGGCAGGCAGTCAGTCAGAAGTCATGGAGTCAAGTCTAGCTAGACTTGGAGTCAGACTTGCACTCAGGCTTAGTCAGGCTTAGTGTTCAGTACTTTAGAAAAATGTAGTCTTTGCATATTGATAACCAAAGGGTTATCAAACAAATTATTTCATTGTAAAAATAGTCAACAATAAATATATCAAGATCAATCAAGAACCAGTGTTTCTATATTATCAATCGCTCTGCTTCAGCAACCAAACAGCCTGCCATAATCACAGGAGTGATGCAACAACCCTTCAACTACACCTGTTTAAGTGTCAACATGTCTACTTTTGTACCTGTATACCAGTCGACCTGCCAACTCATCTACTTTTCTACCTTTATATGTGGCACATATCTAGAATTCTACCTACCAACATGTCTACCTGTTTATCTTTCCATTTGTCTACTTTTCTACCTATTTACCTGTTCACCTGTCTATCTACATACCTACCTAAGTGTCTGCCTGTTTAAGTGAATCCCAGTCTAACTATCAACATGTCTATTTTTGTACCTATCTATCTGTTGATGCACTTGTTAACCTGCTCACGTGTCTACCCCTTGATATTTGTGCATCAATATTTCTACATGTATATGAATCAATTTATAATGATAATTTCATATCATAAAATGTGTTTTTTTAACTTTTTGCTAAATCCTAATCAGCACTTTGCGTTCACGACTTTCAGATGTTTTTTGAGTTAGCCTAATTGGATGCTCTGTTCTTGCTAAATAAAACTGAATTTCCATTTTGCACACTTTTTCTCCAAGTAGAAACTGGAGCTGTCTTTGCCAAAATCTAATCTGGCCATCAATAGGAATCGAATATTGATGACAAAACATTGCACCCACCTAAAACACACATACATCCATTTTTGTGTATGGTATACCAAAATGTTCAGAAAGTTTTGAAACGTAAAGATATGTAAAAGTCTCGTTTAATATAGTAATTATGCAAAAAATTCAGTCAGAAAAGATTCTACAGGCAATTAGAATAATTATTGTTACTTGATCTACCAACTCTTGCCATTTGCATGAGGTCTGGAATTAGTAACCATTTATCACAAATTTCATTATAAATGCTATCTGATCTAAAAATCTCACAGATCCTAGCAATCTCTTAGCGGCGTAATAAATGTTCTCCGGGCGATTAACTTGAGTAATTATCGACAAGACATATGCGTATAAAATGTTAACTTCCATGTTATGGAGCGTGAAGTTAAAAGTGTTCGGGCTGCAAAGCTTCAAATTTGCATAAAATCGCAATGAAAGGGATATTATGTGATGAGTGCGTGTTATTATGCGTACAAGTACTTGCTTATCAGATCACATTACAAAACCCTTCCTAAATTTTCATTCAGTTATTAGTTTTTAATTTTTGAATGATTTGTAAGCTCCATTCATTTTTTGAAACATACTTATACAAGTTTTAATATTCGGAAAAAAATCTTTATCTTTGTAAGAGAGCTATTGGGTTGTTAGGTTGCCACTTAATCAACTTTTTAGATAATAAATATGTGAAATATGTTCACTGTTCTAATAAATAGGGAAGCAACAGACGTTTTTAATAGGATCTTAAATAAAATTTAGTTTTTTTTGTCACCATTGGACATGCCCTTTGTTATAATATCCTCATTTATTTGATTCAATGGAGGAATAGTTACAACAACTATTCAATTTTATTTCAGAGAAATATAATTAGTGGAACTTAAGATATATTAATTTGAAAAAAAAAATATTACAAAAATCCCCTAGCTCCCTTACTCTATATTTTTACGTTCATTTATTGCAAAACTTATCAGCTTATAGAGTGAGTTTTATGATAAAATTTTGATAAATTTGTTAATTTATTAAGTAACGTTCTATATAAAATCCCCGAGATTGTCAAAAATTAAAGTAAAGGAGTAATTACTAATACTTTACATATATTGCGATTTTTAACGTAATAAATATTTTGCCTGTCATATGGCACCAAAATTGATCAGTTGCTTCGAGCAAACAAATCTGAATGAATCAGTTAATGAAAATTGAATAATTCACGTAATTAACAATAATATATTTAAAATCATTGCCAAATAGATTTTTTAAGGACAACAAAATGATTTTTATTTAAAATACTGCTAACTATAATTAAGTTGCATAATTCAACTGATAATGAGGCAGATTATCTGTTTTAGCAGTCTTCGGATTTTAGAATTGAAATTATAGTACAAATTGATTATGTTAAGCATTAGACAGAGAAATATTTTACTAAGGTTACTGGTAGAAAAACAATAGATAACTTCATGTTAAATATTGAAATGCTGAATATAAACCATGTTTAGGCCCAAATCAGGAAATTGGAGTTAATTTTAATATGTGTAATTAGAAACACAATTTTATTAATAATCAAAATGATGAATATAACCAATTTAATCAAGTGCTAATTAATAAATAAATGTCGTTTAATATTAAATTTGATTTCAATTTTTAATCTAATTAGAAAAACAATAGATAAGTACATGTTAAGCGCAATTCTAAATAATTACAATCTTAAAAAATAAAAAAAAAACAGTTGTCTTTCAATGCTGCATTTGACTTTTAATTTTAATCTATTAAGGAGAACCTTCTTCAGGGAACTTGATGAAACTTTGCATGGTGATAAAATCTATAGTCAAACCAAACACCTTAAAATATTATAAGCCTATGAGAAGTGGTCTAATTATAAAATAAAATGAAGTTTCAAAAATAATATATATATATATGTGTAATAAATTATTACTAATAATGGAAAAATTTTGTAAGTAGGAAAACAATATATAACCTCATCAAACATCAAAATGATAAATAAAAACGATCTTTAATGCTAAATTTAGCTTAAAGTAAAATATAGCTCAAAATTAAGTATCAAAATCGTAGAACAAGAACGTTATATTTATTATATTAGGAACAAGAAGTGCTAATTTAGTTTTCAATATTAATGCTGAACTTGTCTTTTAATGGCAATCTAAGTAGAAAAATAATATAATAAAATAGAACAAAAACAATGTTTAAAAAAACGCTAATTTTGGATAAATGTAATTTACATAAATTATAATAATAACAGTATTCCATAATATTTAATTGAAATGATCTAAATTTGTCGTTATGCAGTGACAAATTATTTATGTCCTATTCAAAACAATTATTTGAAAAATTGGACATCAATAAAATTCTTGTTTTGCAAACCATATTCATTTTCCTTGCCTTTTTGTTTTTCTTATGAGATATTTTTTTTATTTTTCGATAAAAAGTACAGTTTCTTACGGTTTTCGTAGTAATATAGCTGAAGGCATAACGATACGAATTTTAGGGAGGGATAATGAAAGAGTTACAATTTGTGTTCATTCGGGGACGCCACTCGTGGGAACCGGACGTGTAAGTTAAATTTGGATCTATGAAGGAAATTAGGAGGTCCTTGGCAAAAAATAAAAACTATAGATGCATGGCATCGTGCCTTAAGCAAATTGCTAGAACTTTGCGCACCGTAATTTAAATTTGTTTAAAATATAAAATTATAACTTAAAAAAAATTGTATTTATAAGAACATATAAGAAAGATTTGAAAACAAATCGACTTTTTAGAAAATTTTGAATATTTTGAACAAAATTCCACTATTTTAGAAATCTTTAAATTTATTTAAGTTAGTTATAAAATAAAAACATACCTTCCAACCAGGTATTATGGGATTTTAAAATCCTATCTTCAAGATAGGATTTTTCAAGTGAAAGTAAATCAAGTAACATCTGATTTTCATAAAATAATGTCAGGAGTTCCACAAGGTAGTATTTTTGGACCCTTCTTATATGTTTTATACACAAAGGACCTCCCATTACTTGAAAATTTGACAATTGCTACATTCGCTGACGATATTGCCATACTAAGCAGTAATCACAGTGCTGATCAAGCTTCCCGACAAACGCAAGAACTTATCAATAAACTACAAATGTGGCTTGCTAAATGGAAGATTTGCATAAATGAAACCAAATCAGTTCATATCACATTTACCCTGAGAGAGGGTACGTGTCCTCCAATTTTTTTAAATAACGTCCAGATTCCGAAACAGAACATAGTGAAATATCTTGGTCTCCATTTAGATAGCAGACTTACTTGGAAAAGCCATATAAAAACAAAAAAGCAGCAAATAATGATCAAAATGAAAGAATTTGATTGGCTACTGCGTAAAAAGTCGAAGCTCTCTGTCGAAAATAAGTTGCTACTATATAAATCGATTATTAAACCAATCTGGAGCTACGGAATTGAGCTCTGGGGATGTGCTTACAAATCTAATGTAGCTATAATGCAGAGAACTCAATCAAAAATTTTACGTACAATTCTTAATTCTCCGTGGTACGTGACAAATGAAACCATTCACAGCGACCTCAACATGAAAACGGTGCAATTAACGTTTAAAGAAGTTAAGGAAAAATATAAGCGCAAACTGGACTCACATTTGAACCCTTCTATAGTTGACATTACTCAACCTTTTGGCATTAGGAGGTTGAAACGACAATGGCCCTTAGACTTAGTCTTAGATTAGGTCTAATATAATATTATATTAATTGTAAAACTGAGAAGTTCTCATTGGAGTTCTTTTTAGGCATCACTCATAAATATTGTCACTTTAGCTCATAGGAATCTTTATGTATTTCTGATTGCTAAATAAAACTGAGTTAAAAAAAAAAAAAAAAAAAAAAAAAAAAGTTAGTTGAATCATACTGTCAAAAATATCGAACACATTTGTTTGAACTTAGTAAACTTTAAACAATATAAATTTTGGTACAAAACCGAAAATAAATAATGAACTTTTTATCAAAACCCCTATAAAATATCTGATAATTTTGTGCATATGTCAAATAAACATTTTTGACCGTCAAATTGCATTTTTAACTTCCCGCAGGGCAAATTATAACGATTTTTTTCGCGATTTAATAATCGCAAAAAAAAATCGGAAATAAATTTTTTTATAAATCTTTACGTTTCAAAGGTTTCTGGACATTTTGGCATACCTTAGAAAAAATGGATGTATGTGTGTGTGCGTGTTTGTGTGTGTATGTGTGTATTTCGGGTACACGAATCAACCGATATGAATAATTAAAAAAAATCGATTTGTATTGATAAGGAGACGTACTCATTAGTTTTTGGCGAAGGCAGGTCTAACCGTTCCGAAGATACGGGGCAAAAAGTGCCAAAAACGCGAACTCAGTTTTTAAGAGAACGATGCGTCCGATTTTAATAATTCAAAAAACATTTTACTTGTATTGACAAGATAAAAAACTGATTAAATTTTTGGAAAGGCAGGTGAAGTGATTATGGACTCTCAATAACATAAGTTAAAAAAATTTCATTTGGCACATCAAATTATCAGATATTTTAGAGAGATTTTTATAATCTGTGCACATTTTGTGTAAATTTGTTTGGGTACAAAAATTTTTAATTTCGGCACGGGAAGTTCCAGCAATTTGCCTTGAGGCACGATGTCATGCGCCCCACTAGTTTTATCTTACGATTAGGATATATTTTGACTTGGCCATTACTGATACATTCGGTCAGTTAACTACTGAATACCTCGAAAACACATCTTCATATCGCTATCAACGAATTACTTAGGAGCCACGAATTGTCTAGTCCGCTCGTAGTCACATGCGAAGTCTCTATAGCGGTTGAGGATCTGATGAATAATTTGCTCGTAATACTTCTTCAAAAAGAAGTTTTTATTTGAAGTTTACGTACGATCTTTTTATTATTTGGCAAAATAAAGACCATAGAGTAGAGCGGGGTTTAAAGGTCCGCGGGTACAAAACTTATATTCGCTTTTAATAATTTTTTGTGACCGACGTTTCTATAAATGTTTTGTTGCGTTAGTTATTATAAGCTTAGGAGGTTTTTTGTTTTTTATGTATATTTTATATTCACTCAAAGGTCCGCGGGTAAAAAGGTCCACCACCAATATCTTGAAAACAAAAATTTGAGTTACGAATTCTAACGAGGTCGCTGTTGGAAAATTAAAGGAAAATTTGAAAATCCAAAACAAAAGTATTTTCCTTCGTTGTTAGTTTTTTCGGTTGTGAGGACTATTGTATAGTTCACAAGACCTTAATATAATTTTTATGTCTACTTTATTTAATTGTTATAAATATGTATTGTTAATTTTAAATTAGATTCAACAGTATTTTTATATAACCTCTATCAAAGCTTGCATGCGTGAGTATGGTAAAAAGGACCAACTGAACGCATAGAACGCCTTTACCCTAGATAAGGTGTGAACAATGAAACGACATAAACAAAAATTCAATTTTACAAGAGATATTCAAAAAAAAAAAGTTTTTCCAACTCTGCTGATGAATATTTCTGACAAAATACCAGATCTGGAAAAAATGTACCTATGAAATTTATATTTTGCATTGGTTGAATAATGTAGCTATTATTTCGTAAAATCCCTTACAATTTAAAATAAGATATTAGGCAGTATTATTTTACCCTGCCTGTGAGGTAAAAAGGACTACATGACACAATTTTTGCAAAACAGCAAAAAAACATATTTCTACCATGATAAATTAGCTGGGAGTTTTACTGAACATAAACAGATAGATGTTTGTTTGATTTGTGTTATGTTATTTCTTGTGATTTGATTGGTTTGGTTTTCACAATATAATTGCTCAAAGCCAAATTGGGCCTTTGTGCCCCGCCCTACCCTAAGCCAATCAATCAATATTTTTTACATTATTACTATCAAACATTAACTACTTGGAAAAAAGTATGAGAACTTTTCTTATAAGAAAATTACCAAAAGAGCTCACGAATAGCAATTATTGATACCTATCATTATTGTGGACTATTAAATACATTTGATGTAGTTTTATCTTTATTACTATTAAATACATTTGATGTAGTTTTATCTTTATTACTATCACCCATTTATTTATTTCATTTTATAATCATTTTATTCTATGAATATTTGTTATTTTTTTACTAATATTTAGTTATATTCAGGATATGGGTACTTTCTATTATTTTCTATTATATTACATATTTTAAAAACTCGAAATTATGACACAAATACAAATAAAAAATATTTGCATTACATATTTGCAAATTTACTCTAAAATATGATATATTTTAAATACAGATAAATAATTCTTCATATGCAAATAAAGAATGTTTTGTCACATTTGGTAAAGTGCATTTATAGCAATTAATCAAATAATTAAAAAAAATAATATGTGAGATATGTAAGAAAAATATTAAAAATTGCATGTAATTCGTCGAATGATGAATATATGTATACAAAATATTCGAGCGAATATACACAAAATACTGTAATTTTAATGCGTTTTATCATTTTGAGAATTACCTGTTATTTGACAATTTTTTTATATTATTTCTGTATTATCAGAACAAAAAACATCTGCAGTTATACTAAAATATAATTTTCAACACACGAAAACACCCTTTTATTTACAAAACAAGATAATTGTTAAGAATTTAATAGAATGTAAAAAATATATAGACATAAATTTGTAATGCCATGTGTCCAGATCCTTGACTATAATAATGGAACAGCTAGTAGGTGTGCGTGATGAGACCCATTAGGCAAGAAGTATTACGGTTAAAGCACCTGTCATAGGACGATGTGTTTTGTGTTCTTTTGCCATCAAACTAATTTAGAGGCGGCTTTTCGGTATCGGACACTTTTAACAAATTTGTTTGTACAAATTATTTAAGACAACGTTATGCTTTTATTTTAGTCGATGCCGAATTTAAAACGGTTTTGTCGCAGGAAATGTAACCAAATAGTTACTTATCAGTGTGTGCCAGATTTTTACTAATTTTGGTTTCACCTTAAGTGAAATGCATTGCTTTACTGATAATATATATATATATATATATATATATATATATTAGGTTGTCAAATATCTTCCTTCCGCTTTTTTGCTCTTGGTTTATAATACAAAAAGGCGGAAGGGAGATATTTGACAACCTAATATATATATATATATATATATATATATATATATAAATATATATAAAATTAGCAAAGTATTTGCTATTTTAAATCATATTTAATTCATTTAGCATAAAGCCTCACCCCGTCCCGGTTTAGCATATCGACAAGTTGTTGTCTACAAATATGATCACCTTATTTATAGTTGAACAACAATCATGTCCATTTTATTTAATAATATAGATTGATATTGTTTCAATTGAAAACAATTTGCTTAGGCATTGCAGTAAAAATCTTTAACTTCAACATCTCTGAAACTGTATTTGATACCTTAATTGTGGAATGTTTTGCAGCAAAATATCACATTATTTCACTAAAAATTTTAATTAGATACTTTTATTCTATTCTTATTATTAAGTCATTCTAAATCATTTGACATTAAATTGAAAAAGTGCATGTAGGGTAGAGCGGGGCTTAGGTAAATAAAGTGAATGTGTAATCATCGATTTAAATCGGAAAACAGCGCTATCGCGAGATAAATGGTTACATGGTTAATTTTTTAACGAAAGTGTTTTGTTTCATTGTTGTTTTTTCGGTTTTAACTACAGTTGCTAAGTTTGTGATACTTGAATAAAAAAATTGGGTGCACTATTCAATTATTCTATGAGGTGCCTTATTATTTGTAAGTTATATTTAACAGTTCTCTTTTATATAACCTCCTAAAGAACTGATATGTGGTCGGGGTAAAAATGACCAACAAAACCAAAGGTATGAAAAAATATTAAACTAGTGGGGTGTATGGCATCGTGCCTAAAAGCAAATTGCTGGAACTTTCCGTACCTTAATGAAATATTCGACGAATATTAAATGTTTTCAAATAGATTATTTTTTCAATTACTGTAACTTACGAGTATATGTGTTTACAGAAAACTAAATAAACTAAACTTAATCAATTGAATTTAAAATTAAGGACATTGCCTAATATTTATAAGAATTATATAGACTGAATTGCAAAGTTGAAGTTATTTATTTTGAGTTTATTAGTGAGCTTTAAAAAAAAAAATTTTTTTCCCCTCCAAAAGCAATTATTTTGTCAACACAAGCAGAAAGATTATTGAATTATTCAAATCAGATGCTTATTTCTCTCAAAAACTGCAATTTTTTGCCCATTTACCTCGATATCTCCGAAACGGCTGGACCTGCTTTTGCCAAACACTAATCAGCACATCGATAGGAATCAAATGTTTTTTGAACCATTCAAACAGGTTGATTCGTGCGCCCGAAAACATGGACAAAAAATTGTATCCATACATACAAACACACACACACACATACATTTCTGAGGTATGCCAAAATGTTCAGAAACCTTCAAAACGAGAAGAAATGTAAAAATTTTCAATTTCGATTTTTGGACGATTACAATAACTTACCTTACGGGAAGTTAATAAAAAGTGAAATAAGTCAAAGGCATAATTTGATAAGAGATAAATTAAATGAATCCTTATTTCTCCTGTGATGATTAATTCTTTTAACAAAGTCTCATATAAAGGTTGTATGTAGTTTGTGATCCTTGTTAAAAATGTGCCAATAAAAGCTGTAGCCACTTTAGTTAAAATAATTGTATGATAAGAACATGTTAGGAAAGAATATGCGTAATTATGACGAATTAAAAAGAAATGCCAACATTTTTGATAATAGTAAAAGTTATTGATGAAGATTTTTGCCTTTTAGGTTTAATAACATATATTTAATATTTAGATCAAAATTTTTAATTCCAACCTAATAATTGAACTTCATCGCATTAATTAAATGCGATGTGTAGCTTCAAATTAAAAATAAAATGGAGGTTCTTTCTACACCTGGCTGTACCATTTTAACCTGACTATGGGGTGAGAAGTACTGGCTGACAAATTTTTGAATAGCATATTTGTACAATGATAAATTAGCTGGAAGTTTTACTGAATATTGCAATGTAGTTGGTTTGGTTTTGTTTTAAAGTCAAATAGAACCTTTGTCATCCTTAGGATCAGTGGCGATCCAGGGGGTGGGTCACGGGGGTCATGACCCCTCCCCCCCCTGAGCTTGTCTTAAAACTTAGATAGAACACTAATTAAGCAATAAAATTACTTCATAATGATTTTAATTATGTGTTTTGTTACCAAACACATTTTATAATTTCAATATGCAACTTATTATAGACGAACGGCGGAGTCAGACTCCTAAAATTTAAGGATTTTCTAATCATATTGCAAATATCTGTTCTATACATAATTTAATTATGTGACCCCCCTCCTGGCGCCAAAGCAGAATCCGCCACTGCTAAGAAACGATAGAACTTATTTGTTATAGTTTTGTAAGACGATCAACCGAGCCGTTTTTTTGTAATTAGCAGATAAACGATAAAATTTCCACTTATTAGACTAAAATTTTAGACAGATTTGGAGATCACGAAGATTAGTTTCGATGATGGAGTTATAACTTACTTCTTAAAATACTATAGGTTTACGAAAAACTTATCAAGCCGTGAAAATTTCGAAGTACTACAATCACAATATTAAATCTTATTGATTGAGACGATCTATTCAATATTTGTGTAATATATCTATTCAAGTGGAAGCAAAGCATTAGTGTACAATTAGAGGATTATTCTTTATAAGTCTTTGCATAAGGTTGTTTAATATTTTTTATGTGTGAATCATTCATAAAGGTCTACGACAGTCTGTGCCTAAGTGGCTTCACCATCCACGTACTTTGATGAAACAATTGGCCGATGTTGTTATTTATTGTTGTTAATCCACGTGCCGTCTATGATTTTCTAAGACAACAGTACGTAATCGGCACCTGTTCGCATAAATTATAATATTATAAGTTGTTAGTTAGTTGCACACCATACACACGATATATCCGAAAGTCTGTCCGTGGTTGATTTGAATATTCGAACACGGCGTGAATAACCTCAAATAAGCGACTCGCTATATACTGCCGCTGCCGTACAATACATTTCCAGAATATTAATTCGGGTTCTACATGAATATTTCAACGTTATAATAATGAATAGTTGATAGTACACATTTGTAAAGATTCATATGTCATTTTAACTGAAAAAAACATAGCAAAATAGCGTAAAAGTGTTGAGGCATCGCACATTTCCGGGTTACATTTTACTGTTGTTGTTTTGATGTTTGCTAGTTGAATATAGAAATTTCAATAAAAATCAGGATGCATTGAGAATAATTAGTCGCGTTATTTGAAAATTAAATTACAAATTACATCCAAATAAAATGTAAGTATTGCAGAAATTCAAAATGTAATAATGATATTCCATTCATTGATGCTAATTGTATGCCGATAGATGTAATAATCCAATATTACAATCCAATCCTTGCTTAATTTCTTCAATATATTATTTCAGCAGAGACCCTATTTAAACTAGTAATGTATGGCATCGTACCTTAAGACAAATTGATAGAAATTACCGAAAATTTGAATTTTAAAAAACTTTATCTTTGAAAAGTTTGAATTTTTTAAAAGCAATCGCGTTGCGTAACTGTTTAGAGACGAAATATGAGACTATCACGCACCGGACGATGGGGTATAATGAGATATCTTGCCAAGCTATTAATTCATAAATAATCTTTTTCAAAGTCAAAATAAAGTCAAAATAAAGCTAAACTAGCTGTAAGTGGAATTCTGTCTTAAAGCAATTAAGGCATCGTGTCTTAGGGCAAATTGCTGGAACTTCACGTACCAAAAATTATTATTTTTTTAAAAACTATTATATTTGAAAAAAATTTACTTCAAAAAAAATTAGATTTTTGAGAAACTATGAATTTGACAAAAAATTACTTTTTTTTGAAAAAAAAGTTTTTTTTTTGAAAACTAAAAATTTTTTTGAAAAAAAAATTGTTTTCTTCATTTTGACATATTTTGGAAATTCTGAACTTTTTTTCAAAGCAATCGTACTGCTTGAACTGCATAGAGACAAAATATCGAAGCGCGTAAGCGCCGCGCCGCCGTCTAACGCATAAGCATTGGTACGGAACTCATAGAAATGTAAAAAAAAATTATACTTATTGTTAAAATCTCTATAAAAAATCTGATAATTTGATGTGCATATGTCTAATGATCATTTTTGACCGCCAAATGGCATTTTTTTTTACTTTTTTCATTAGATCTCCGAAACCGCTAGACTCATGAAAATTTGATCAATTCTTCATAATGTCAATACAAGTAAAATGTTTTTTGAATTATTAAAATCGGTCGCTCCGTTCTCCTAAAAATCGAGTTACCATTTTTGGCACTTTTTGCCCCGTATCTTCGAAATGGCTGGACCTGCCTTCGCCAAAAACTAATCAGCGCGTCTCCTTATCAATACGAATCGAATGTTTTTGAATTATTCAAATCGCTTTATCCGTGTTCCCGAAATCGTTGACGAAAATTTGTATCCGCACACACATACATACACGCACGCGCACACACACACACACATACACACACATACACATACATCCAATTTTTCTAAGGTATTCCAAAATGTTTAGAAACCTTTGAAACGTAAAGATATATAAAAATTTTTATTTTCGATTTTTTTGCGATTACTATAACTTGCCCTATGGGAAGTTAAAAAGTTGTAACTTTGGAGTAATTCGCATAGAGCTGTAAATTTGTACATATGCTAATTAAGTCAATATAAATTAAATATCAAAAGTTCCTATTGGTCCGCCATATGCGAATTTTTTTTTCAAGGTTAAAGGTACAAAATTCTGGATTTTCCTATTTTCAGCGGATACCATTAAAAATATAAAAAGATAGTTAGGCAGTTTTGTTTATTATAAATTCGTACAGAATTGTTGTTATACTTTTCTCCGCGGAAGTTATTAAGAACAGAAGTTTTATCTTTCAAAACAAATTGGGTGCACACGTCAATCCGGAAATGCAAATAGTACAAACAGCCGAAAAATTAAAACGCCTGAAAAGAAAATGGCCCAGCGATCTACCGTCAACAACATAATTTCCCTGTTTCGCACAGGAAAATTTTCAAACAAGTTATTTTTAATTATTATTTATTATTGTTTATCGTTTTTATTATTAATACTATTATTTTAATTATTATTTATTCATTCATTTATTCTATTTCTTTTCTTTAATTTCCTTCATTCTATTTTTTTTCTTTTTGATTTTGATTTTCAATACCATAACTTTTAACTTATAGATTGTATTGTAATCTGATTGTTAAAATTAACAGAAATAAAAAAAAAAAAAAAAATACTTTTCTCCATTAGAATAATATTTCCTGAGATATGCCATTTGAAAAGTTGAAACGTTCATATCAAGTTCTTTCTTCATAATATACCGCCTTTATATATCATCAAACGTGCAATATAAATAATCAGAATTCTTTGGTTTGCGTTAGGATAGTACAAATTCAATGAGTCTTTTGAAGTACCAAGTTAAATTATTGGCCCTAACTACCCTTTTCACAGTGAGAGTGAGTGAGTGATAACACTTTGATTTTAAGTAATTATAGTGTCTAAATTTAGAAGCTGTAAACCAAATAAACTACATTGCAACACATAACAAGTATCAAGAAAACAACTATAGTAATATTAGCAGTTAACCTAATCATAAATATGTGTTTTTTTACTATTTTTTTAAATTTGTCAACGGTGCATTTTTGTTCCATAGGCAGGGTAAAATGGAACAACAAATTTTAATGTCTTAATTATAATTTTAAAGCAATTTTACAAAATAATAGCTACAATATGCAGCCAATGCAAAATACATTTGTATTTCTTGAGCACAGTTTTTACGAGGATAACACTCTATATAACCTTTATTTGGTATTTTCTTAGCAGAGTTGTAATAACTTTGGGGCCGTTCAAGTATTACGTAAGCACTTATAATATTACGTAAATAATTGTAATAAATCTGCTTACGTAATACTTGAACGATCCCTTTTAATTTAATTTATTTCTTGTAAAATTGGTTTTTCAACACAATGTATATTTTTGTTTACTATTTTGTATTTACCTTTGCTAGAATAAAGAATCGATTGGTCCTTTTTATCCCATCCACATGTTAGCCATTACAATAGTTATATAAAAATATCTAACTCAAAACTAACAATACATCTTAACGTATACATACAAATTACAAATTACAAATATGCTCGCAACCAAAAAAAACTAACAACGAAAGAAAATACTTTTATTATAGATGTTCAAACATTACCATTTATCTCCTGATGACGACGTTGCTTGATTTAATGCGATGGCTGTTTACATATCTTTTTCCCTCTATTTCAAATATTATTTTTAAAAAATCCTAACTTTATTTGTTTCTTAGATATTGGATACTTTAATCCCCGCTCGATCCTATCCAATATATAACTCACAACATCCTATGAAAATATATTGATTGATTTAAAAAAATTTAATAAACAAAACCCTAAAGTGGTAATCAAAATATAGTTAACGCGCAAGACTAAAACAAAGTGTAGACACAGAAGGCACCCATCGAAATTCAACTTCTAGCGCTATAAGTCTAACATTGACTGACCAAAGTACAGGTGTTAAACATAAGTCCATATTATGTCTGCAGGTAAAAATAACATATCTTTATGCGGTGCGGACAGACGCATGTTAATTGTTCGCATCGGACGTGGATGATATTTTGATCGGAACAAGAAGGGCTAGTGACCGGAAACGAACACACTGAACTGGAAAAACCGTGAGACATAGGCTCGAAGTCTTCGAGGAACACCGAACTCTGTCAGCCGTGAGGTCAGGACAAGCCAAATTTATAAGTGAACTATAATTAGCTGATAGTTTCATATCTTATTTACAAAATGTTCTAGACTTAGGTTATCATCCTTTTAACTTCCCGTTGGGTAAGTTATTGTGATCGTCCAAAAATCGAAATTGAAAATTTTAGCATATCTTTACCCTTCAAAGGTTTCTGAACCTTTTGGCATACCTAAGAAAATATGGATGTGTGTGCGTGTGTATGTGTTTATTTACTTTTCATGTGATCATATATGAAACTCATTGTCAATTTATAAGCTCTTATATTTTGTCTATAAAATATGAATAATATAAGTTACAGTTTTTATAATAATCTATTTGATAGCATTAGATATATCTTGAATATTTCATTACGGAAGAAGTTACAGCAATCTGCCTTAAGACACGATGCCATGCACCACTAGTTTTTTTAAATTTATTTCTCTATGAGCTGAATTTTTGTTTTTATACTAAATATAATAGAGGAATAAAAAATCAGCAACAATAAGCCTATATACTTAAACGATAATTAATTAAATTTAAACACAGCGGCCTATAATGTCCACAGCTCTTTGTATAAAAATGATATACTGGGGTGCATGGCATCGTGCCTTGTACTGAACTTGACGTACCGTAATTAAAAATCTTCGTATGGAACCCAGAAAAATTTACACAAAATGTGTACACATCATTAAAATCTCTATATAATCTCTATAAAATATCTGATAATTTGATGTGCATATGTCCAATTTTTGATCGCCAAATGACATTTTTTTAACTTATTTTTATTGTGAGTCCCTAATCGCTAAACCTACTTTTCCAAAAATTTAATTAGTTCTTCATCTTGACAATACAAGTAAAATGTTTTTTGAATTATTAAAATTGGACCCTCCGTTCTCTTAAAATCTGATTTACCGTTTGAGGCACTTTTTGCCCCGTATCTTCGAAACGGCTAGACTTGCTTAAGCCAAAAACTAATCACCACGTCTACGTATCAACAGCAATCGAATGTCTTTTGAATAATTAAAATCGGTTGAACCGTGTTCCCGAAATCGTTGACGAAAATTTGTATCCGAAAAACTGTTTAAATTTTCATGAAGGCAGGTCTAGAGGTTTCGGAGATCCAGTGAAAAAAGTAAAAAAAAACGCCCTTTGGCGGTCAGAAATGATCATTACACATATGCACATCAAATTATCAGATATTTTATAGAGATTTTAACAATAAGTATAAATTTTGTTTGCATTCCTATGGGTTCCGTACCAATGTTTATCCGTTAGACGGCGACGCGGCGCTTACGCGCTTCGATATTTTGTCTCTATGTAGTTAAAGCAATACGATTGCTTTAAAAAAAAGTTCAGAACTTCCAAAATATTTCTAAATAAAAAAAACATTTTTTTTTCAAGTCTTTTTTTTTTTAAAAAAAAAAGTAAATTTTTGTCAAAAATTTATAGTTTCTCAAAAATTTAATTTTTTCAAAGTAATTTTTTTTTCAAAATTGTTTATCTTTTTAATCTTGTACTTGGAATTTGATTGTGTTTATTACTTTGAAAAATTGTAAACTTATTTTAATTTTAAAGATCAAAATTCTGTAACCGTTAATAAATAAATGAATATGCAATCTCTAAGATAGTGTTGAGAAATAATCCAGCCCCCAGATAAGTTTTTTGATTTGAAGAACTGAACAAATTAAATTGATAAGCTATATTGGATCAGAATTAACTTTATAATGAATTGTTCAAATACAAAATAGTAATAAGCCTCTACATAATAGTAATAGATGATAATGAGAGGTACTGTCCTAAGGCAGGTCCCTGAGATGAGTTAGACTCCAACACGATTGAGGGAAGAATAGTGTAAGAGATATCGCACAAATGAGCTTATTTTGAATTCTAAATATATATATGATCTATATTTTTAAGTGAGAATGGACATCGCTTCGCTCAGGTTGGCGGAGTTGGCCACATTAGGCCGCCGTTCGCATGTTACGCCATGAAGCACCCTCTACATATGAGACCAAATCGTGGAGATGTGCCAAAGCCGCTCTATCTAAAATTCCCATACACATGCTTGCATGCGATTTCAATATAGCATTTATTGAGAAAGTTAGGAGAAACAGTAGTGTCCATCATTTTCAGAAGCTCGAAGACAATCAAGGCATATATCTAGAAGGTTCAAGAGAAAAACATCAATGGATCATTCTAATAAACTGAATTGGATCAGTTTTTATATTACTTTATTGAATCATAAAAATTAGCAAGTTATTTGGATTTAATTTTAAATATACACTATTATTATTTTCTATTTATTATTTTCCGAAAAAATTATTTGTATTTTATGAAAACAGAAATGTATATTCCAAAGTTCAACTGTACATTATCATATTATTATCCTGTCTAACAAAAAACAAATGCCAATTTATATAATTTCCTTATGTTGTGAACTTAGCCAAGCGTTATTTTGTGAACTTAAGTTTTATAGAGCTAGATTATACGTGTATATGTCCTTAATTATATAAAATACCTGCATAAAGTATCGAATAAAATTTGACATAGGTAAATATAAATGAGATATTTATTTCATTTCAAAAACATATATTTCAATAAATATAAATATGCACATACAATTTTTTACATCGGATATTTACCTGTGGGTGTAGTATCTATCTATCATCGCATCTTATTTTGTAAACAATAATAAGTTCTAAATAAATGAAAATTAAGTAATAACTGTTACAAAATAGGAAGAAAGGAAAATTAAATGAGATAGTACATTGATAAATTACTATATCAATTTTACACCTATATTTTGTGTACTTAATTTAAATAATTTATTAAGGACATCATCAACAAGACATAAAATACGCTGGACAAAAATAAAAAATAACAGTATAATTAGGTAGCCACGATTTCTTCACATTATTAAATATTCAATTATTTTGCATGCGCTGTGGAATATGCAAATTTATTGCGATATGAAAAGGTCAACGGTATATAAAGTTTTAGTTATTCTCAATTTAAATTATTTCAATAAAGCAGAATAAATAATATATTTTTATTGAATAAATAATAATTTATTTGAGATTGCCTCAGATATAATTTATTAGCATAGCAGCATATGCCCATATATGACAGCGCAGGTGAAAGGTCTACAAACTTTTAATTTGCATGCAACGTTGATTATTTTAGATACTTCTGGTTTTGATTTTATTTTAATGCTTTCGATAAATTTACAGAATTGCTGCATTGAGCGATAATATCTTGAATAATATTAAATTGTGGATTGCGGAGCACCTCAAAAACCAACTATGTATATATAAACAACATAGTTTGAACAATTTATGTAAAGCCTACCTATTGCTCGATAAATAATTTAATTTTACTCTTTTGATTTGTTTAATAATAAGTCGATGTATTTACACTACATTTGTTTCTTTTTTCTGAAACTAATGCAGTAAAGCCGAAGAAATGCTATTACGACTTGGAAACTATGAGAATTAGCTTCGTCTTAAATTTATTTAGTAAAAACAATTTTTGATTGTTGTATTGAAAGAAAATATATTTTATCAAAAATCATAATTGATAAAACTGAATATCTGGAGATGCATTTGGATAGCAGAATATGTTTGAAAATCGATAACAAAAGTATCTTTTGTTGTTAATTTTGTTGGTAGTGAGCACTGCTGTTTAGTTTACGAGATCTTAATATAATATGTAAGTAAGCTTTATTAAATAGTTTTGTGAGTATTGTTAATTTTAAATTATACTCAATAGTTTCTATATAAACTCTTTGAAAGCTCTTTCGTGGGTGGGCAAAAAGGATCAACAAGTCCTTTACCCTGGCAAAGGTGTAAACAATAAAAAATAGCGAATTAAATAGTAAACTAAGTTAAAAAAAGAAATTTTAGAATATACAAATCAAGTAAATAGTTATTCCAACGCTGACAAAGATTTTTAACAAAATACCAGATCAAGGTCATATACAGTGTTTTCTCTATATTGTACCCATGAAATTTATATTTTGTATTGGTTGAGTAGTTATTATTTCGCAAAAAACCTTTAAAATTAATAATAAGACATTGGGCCTGTTTGTCTCTCTGTGACAAATTATAAAAAAACATCTAATCAAGCTCATTTCTGCAAATATAAATTAACTGGGAGTTTTACTCAACATTGTTAAATATGTTTGTTATATAAGTTAATAGTGGTTTGGTTTTTACAATATTTTTGCTCAATTTCAAATTGAATCTTTGTGCCCTGCCCCACCCCTATAACATTGTATATAACTATTTAGTAAAAAAAATATCATAACGCGGTACAATCCAAAAACTGAGAAGCCAGCTCTAATTCAGTAAAGGTTTAATAAGAAAATTCAGTACTATTGCTATTACTTAATATCTTCTATCATTCTTAATGTATTACAATGATACATAATAATTGGAAAGCCTTTGGCTATAACTGCGGGCGCAAATTGCAATAAATTCGTGCTAAAATTACAACCCCATTTCATATGTTTGAATGTGAGTACAAAATACTGCTAAAATCCTCTAGTATAAATTAAAATATCAAAACACAAAAAATATTTAGGCTTATTAACAGCAATTAATTCCTCTCTCGTCCCAGATCCGTGACATAAATTTTTCCCAAAATAACAAAGCTAATTGTAAGTATCAATTGCCGCTACAAGGCGGTCGATTTTAAGTGCGGCGGCGCGCTTAAATATCGGAACAAAGTTTATATGAATAATTAACACTCTGTGACTAATTATATTTCTAGTTATGTGCCAGTGAGAAAGACAAAGGTACAAGCCGCTCCTGAATGGGATATATCACTCAATGGAAGGGTTAAGTCAGAGACCCGATGTATATTTGTTATTAAATTGTATAACATATTCCAGATATGAAAAAATCGCAACGGCTGTAATAGAAAATATTTGAAATGCCGACTTCAGTATTTCCATAAATTTTTGGAATACTATGTACTACATATGTACATGTACGAGTACAATATGTTTGGATATTGAATTCGTAGTTGAAATGCTGACTTTAGTATATCCATAATCTTTTTTAAGAACATAGTATGTACTAAAATAAGATTGTGGATATATTAAAGTCAGCATTTCAACTACGAAATATTCAGAATTTCAATTTTGGTTATTGTTGTGATATAATTGATTTCTTCATCGCAATATGCCTAAAGTCAAATTGGACCTTTGTGCCCAGCCCTACCCTATGATAAATTTTCAAAAATATTTTATATAATATTAAGCATCTGTACAAATAATAATTGGATACTTTTTATTGTACCAAATAGCTGTTTTGCAGGTAGTTTCATGTCATGTTTTCTGGTGATCATAATATAATGTAATTTCTATTTTTCAAAAAAAATCCTAAATCCAACCTAAAAACTCATTATATTTCTGAGAATGTAAATGGAGATATAAAGTAGATTATCTATGTGTCTAAATTGATACACATGTTTAAGAAATAATAATTTAATGTGGAAAATTCAAATTGAATCTAATGGGATCAGATGTGCAACGTAACCATTGCTAATGGATATAGAATGCGTGTCTTCAGTTTTTAAAACATTTTCTTTAAATACACAACTATAGGTTCATTACCATTATCTCAAAAACAAGTAAAGTATAGAATTTTTTAACAATACTATTTTAAAGTAGAAGGCAAAAGATGTTTAACAAACTATCACCTTAATTCCTATGACAGGAAGATACACGGAAGATAAATATATCAATATACATGCCAATTAATTCTTTTCGTTGGTAGTTGCTTTTTTAGGTTTTGAGCTCTTCTATTTAGTTTATGTTATATGAATATAATTTCTTAAGTATATGTTATTAAACTTTTTTTAAAATATATTATTATTTTTTAAAATATATTATTATTTTTATTAGATTCAGATGTTTTTTATATAACCTTTATGAAAACTTAGTTGTGAGTAGACTGAAAAGGACCAACTAATCCTATACCCCACACAAGTCTAAACAGTAATAAAATTGTAAATAAAAAAGCCAATTAAGTTAAGAAAAATCAATTTTAATTAAATTAATAGTTATTCCGACTCTGATGAATATTTTTAACGAAATACCAGATCAAGGTCATATACAGTGTAATTTTAGTAAAGAATATGCAATAATATGAATATATTCATATGAATGCATATGCAGCAAAAATTAATATTTGCTTGCATAAATTATTGTTTATCACAATATTTTCATATAAATTCTAATATTTTTACTGATTTCAGTTTCAAAATTTTAATGATCTTTACCGTTCCAATATGCTTAGAACATTTTCCAGCTCTTGTGTTAATTATAAGATTTGTACTAAAAATGCATATTTAATGAGACATCGTAAATATGTAATACATAATATAATAATAATGTGTTGTTCATACAATGTGTTGATGTATATTTACATTCATAATGTAATAGCCGTTTAATTTATGTATGTCGAATGCGGTTGAACGGTGTTTCTACTCTTCACAATAGGGTTTTATACCATAACAGTCTATTTTAAGTAATTGATTTGCTATTGTTAATTAAAACACGATACACAATGATATTTTGGTAATACTGTTTAAAAATTTGCACATGATTTTGCAAAACAGTTTTCGCAAAGCAAATTGTAGTGTAAGATTTCCGAAATACCTTAGTCAACTATTGATGTTTTTTATTTAGAGCTCTAGCCATTTAACAAATATTATAGTGTATAATATAAGACTAGATTGTTAATAAAATTTATGACCATTTACGTGATTATTTCCACATTCTTAACATTTTGCTTCTGAAAAATGCAACGCCACCATTATTGACATATGTGATAAGATGCCCCAAATAAACATTATTTCTACTTTGTTGGTGTTATTAATAAAGCGCAATAAACTTATTTAATAATAAAGCGTCGGTAGAATTTTGTCTTAAGACAAGTTGCATGAAGTTCTAGACCAAACAAAACTAATTGACTCTAGACAAAATGAAAATAATTGAGTTAACGATTCAAAATAAGATCTAATGAATAGGGTTGCTAATAGTGCCAAAAAATTGTTATCGACTATAATTACGAAGAGTTCGGTTAATAGATATTCATTCAAAAATAATTAATGCCTATAAGAATCACAAAATACCATAGTTACTTCCAGAATAAAAATTTTCAAACAGGTAATTATGGCAAATTTTTAACGACTAATCAATGCAGTTCCCAACACTTTCTAATATTTTTACATTTTTTGATAAAATTTACAATTCGAAATCGATTCGCAATTTTTGAGAATATAAATGTTCTTAGCAGTTTTTTATGAAGAAATGGCTTGATGATGATTATTTCAACACAAAATAAACTAATTGTAAGAGGCATTTTGCCTTGTGGCAAGCTAAACTTCCCGATATGTGTAAATAATGGACTTAAAAATAAAGCAATAATATTTTTTGTAATTTTTAAATGATCTACCTGCCTGTCTGTTCACCTGTCTACTTCGCTACATTTATTCCCGTCTCATTACATCTCTCTCAATCTGTCTATTTGACAATCTGTCTATCTGTATACCTGTTTATAATCTGTCTACCTGTATACCTGTCTCACTGTCTACCTGTCCACTATTCACGTATCTTCTTGGCCATCTGTTTACTTGTCAACCCATCCACTTGTTTACCTGCCTACTATTGTACTTGTTTATCAGGTTTTCAGTTTATAAGTGTATCAGTCTGTCTGTCTACATTCTCCTTTTTTACTGTTTTACCTGTTTACCTGTTCACCTGTCTAACTGTCTAGCTGCTTACCTGTCTACATGTTTACCAGTTATAACTACTCTTCTTTTCTATTTTTCTACCTTTTTACGTGTATATCTATATATCTGTCTACCTATTTTCACCAATAAATCTGTTTGAATAAAAATCAATAAAAATTATTTGCAAATATCATTAGATATTTTTGAAAAAAAATTTGCATCTCAAAATCTACTGGACCTGTCTTCGCAAAAATAGAATCAATTCATTATTCCGTCAACAAATAAATAAAAAAAAATTTGAATCATTCAAATCGGATGCTCGGTTTTCTCAAATATTGTCGATTATTTCAATTTTTGTTCTTTTTTCCAAAACCGGTAGACATCCACCGGTCCTTGCCAAAAACTAATAAGCAACGTCACCCCATTAATAAAAATCGAATGTTTTTTGAAGAATTAACATCGCTTGGTCTGCGCGCCCGAAATCGCGGACGAAAAATTTTCAAAAAAAATCATGTTCAAATTTTTTGCAATTACTATAACTTACCCTTAAATAAATTACTTACATTTATCGAACAATATTTATTAGTTTTTATTGATGCATGTGCATTATCAAGTTATTGTAAATTAACTTTCAAACAAACAAATAATTGTATAATGGTAAAAATTTAATTAATGCAACATGTTTTAAAACATAAACTCTGATAAAAATTACTCTTTTTTCTTCTATATGGCTAATATTTACTAGCTATACTGATGTATTAATGTAAATACAACCTAAATAAACTTGATATTAAAATTATATTCAAACAACTAAAAATTATAACTTCGCACTCTATTATCTCTTTTGATAATAACACAAATTAAAATATTTTTGTAAAGGATTTTCAGCACATGTCGATTTTAAAAATAAACTTTAATCTCTAGTGTCTCAATATATTAAATCGATAAAGACCTAGATAATGTGATCATAACTCTGTTTATCAAAAATTTTCCGTAATTCAATATTTTTCCATCGTACGCAAATATTTTTATCTAACTGGGTTCAGTTAAAGATAATAATTAAATATTTCATCCGTTAATAGTAATATTAGTTGTGTAGTCGATGTAGATGTCAATTACAAAAAAGTTCAGATGAGTTGTATAACCATTCAAAGTAAAAATTCATTAAAATTAAACTTCATCCAGGAGTTTTTAGATCTACTGAATCGTTAGGAACATGCGAAGTTAGAAAATTTTTAACAACAATATTTGAAAGTAGAGGGAAATGATGTATAATTAGCCATCAACTTGATTTTTACGACGTCACTATCTGGAGATAAATTACAATGTTTGAAAATCCATAACAAAATTATTTTCTTAAGTTGTTAGTTTTTTTATTGTGAGCACTGCTGTTTAGTTTACGAAATACGAACTTAATATAATTTTTAGTTATACGTAATTTTATTGTATTATTATTTTCATGTTAGATTCAACCATTTTTTATATAACCACTATAAAAGCTTAAAGCTGTGTGAGCTAAAAAGGACTAACTGAACCCTTACCCTGGTGTAAATATTAAAAAGCAGTAAATAAAACAGTGAATTAAGTTAACAAAAGCAATTTTACAAGAGATAAGTTAAATTATTACTTATTCTAACTATGCTGATGATTATTTCTGAGAAAATACTAGATCACGGTTATATACAGTGTTATCTCTGTGAAAAAATGTATCAATGAAATTTATATACTGTGTTGAATAATGTAGCTATTATTTCATAAAGGTCCTTTAAAATTAAATATAAGACATTGTATCTATTTGACCGGTTTTTACCCAGTCCATGGGGTAAGAAGGGCCAGGTAACAAAAACAGCAAAATTAACATACATCTACAATGATGAGTTTCACTGAACATAGTCAGATAGTTGTTTGTTTGACGTATGTTATTTGTTGTGATATAATTGATTTGGTTGAATATAATTGCTCGAATAAAATTAGACCTTTGTGCCCCGCTCTAGTCTATATGAATGTTTTTTGACAATTTAGCAAATTCACCAAATTTTGTGATTAAATCATATAGATTGATCAAATTGAACCAATTACTTCATTTTAAGATTTGGCTATAATCAAACAATCTAAAACATTTTAGCATAATTTCACAATCACTAATTCCAATATCTTAAGACCTAACTGTTATTTTCAAACAGCTTTTTTCCTTTTAAAGACAATTGGTGTATAGTTAAGCGCCTTGAATAGTAAACCATGGAGCGTGGAGGTCATCAGCAGAACAAACCAGTAGCAGTTGACCCAGATAATGTTCCATTTTGTGAGTATATCAGATAATTCCTTTACGAAGATTGCAAAGAAGTTCACGCCAGTTTGGCTCCGATCTATAAATGTGGTGTTACTAAACTTTTATTACGTGCGATGTGATTTGCGGATGAAATAGTTGCTCAGTCTACGGAAGAGAAACCAAACAATTCCTAGTGAATCAGAGATCAGCCCATAAATTTTTCAATTTGCCGAATAAAGCTTTTATGCCGATATAAATTTGTAAATGCACATATATGCTTAGTTTTCTTGCAAGATTATTTTCACCACTTTTGGGATTTCAATACAGTTTTAGATCTGCCGTTATAACAGTAACAGATAATATAAGAACAAAATTTACTGAATCTAATATACTTGTGATTAGATTACGTATTATTATTTGATTGTTATCAATTATTTTTAGGTATTATTTGGTTGTTTGGTTGTCAATTAACCCATCCAAGATAACACATCGAATCGACGAGTATATTCGTCAAGCACAGAGTAAGTTGCGCTTGTAAAATATTAGCTGAAAAATTTGGGTTTATTTTACAAAATCCAAAAATGTTTTTACTACACTTTACTTCTATGTTAACATAAACACATACTTTTATTACATATGTATTAAACTTAAAATGGAATAAAATCTAATCATTAAATTCAATGAAATACTATAGTGGTGTATGGCATCGTGCCTTTAAGGCAAATCGCATGCTTTGATCTCTCAAAAAGTCCCATTTTTTGCACATTCAGCTCAGTATCTCCGAAACGGCTCGGCCTGTTTTTGACAAAAACTAATCACCACTTCATTCAATGTTTTTTGAATCAGTCAAATCGGATACTCCGTACTCTCGAAAACTCGATTTCTATTTTTTGCACACTAATGCTTTGTATCTCCAAAATGACTGGACCAACTTTTGCCAAAAACTAATCAGCACTTCTCCTTATCAATAGGAATTGAACAGTTTTTCAATAATTCAAATCAACCGGTGCTCCCGAAAGGGTCAACAAAGAAACACACATTGATTTTTTTTAGAATGTATGCCAAAATGTTCAGAAACTTGTCAAACGTGAAGATATGCAAACATTTTCATTTTAGATTTTTGGACGATTACTATAACTTACCTACCAGAATTGAGATATATTTGCAAATGTTAAAAAGTTCAAATAGACAACTATTTTTAAAATGAACAGTAGAAAATGCAATTTTAATAGATAATTCTTAATTTTGATTGATTTATATATTATTTCCATTTAACTAAGTAAATGCCTTTTACAACTATTTATTTTATACAGTGATAGCCTCAAAATGTTCTAAATTTGACATTTTACGAATAATTTTGCTTTTCTCATAAATTTCAATTTTAAAAAAGCAAATCAAATTATAATGTTATCCCTTTTTATATTATTAATAATCACTGCTCATTGTTTTATCTAACATATTGCGATTATATTCATAAAACCCAGTTGGATAATGTCTTTATTTGCAAAACAATTTTTTGCATAGATTTATTTTCAAAATAAATTACTGATATGAACTAAATATTAAATTCATAAATATTATTGTTATTTTATTAACAGCAACCTATAACACTTTAATCCTACATTTTAAAAGGCCATCCAAGAATTTTATTTGATAGATTTTTATCATTAGAATTTATCGAATGTTGATAATTTTTTTGGTTTTCCATTTTTATTAGGGAACAAAATATTTAATTTTTAAATATTATAAATGAATATTATATATAAATATTATAAATAAATATTATAAATAAATATAAATAAATAAAATTTTAATTAATAAATTAGTATATGACCATTAAAAATAAATAAAATTGATCCTTATTGACAAAAAGGAATAAAATGAATATCGTTATATATGAGCTAGATGGTCCGTAATGGGGTATTGAACCCAAATTTTGAATACAATGTTTAGATTAATCAACTGAATTTTGATATGAATATATTTTAGGGCTCTAGATACACATTTTATAAGCTAAAAATTCGACTGAAATGCAAAATATATAAAGTGAATACGTTATAACTCTGCAAACGTTGTAAAATGCATCATTTTCAAAGAAAATATTGTTAATACAATAAGAGAGTTATATAAAAAATTTGTTTATTTCCATATATATTAACAACAGATTTTGGTAGTAATATTGAAGCATCAGAGCGCAATCATTAGAGAGATACGATATTAAAAGATACGACCCTTAGTTTTTATATTGTTCTTGAATACAATTCCTGAAAACCAATTATCAACTATTAACTATTAACTTACGAATATATTTTACTCTTATCACATTTGAGATTAAGTTAAAAGTTAATTATTGAAAACTATTTTACAAAAAAATAAGGAAATATCAATGGAGAGCCGATACGAAGTATAAGATTATTATAATTTTAATTCGTAATACCTTCATTTGCAAGTTATCGATATCTATTATAATGTAAATGACAACGAACTCTTCAATAAATAATCCGTAATTAGTTTAAACAAATAAACGATATCGTGGTTTTCCTGCTTTGATTATTTTTCTTGCGCCACAGTTGTGAATCAATCAATGTGTGTGCATTAGTTTTGAAATTGCTCTTCGAGATAAAGAATTGTATCTACGCATTTAAATTATGAATAGCAAGTGCAAAAGCGAATCTTAAACCACGGAAAAATGTTATATGGGTCAGATCCATCACTTTTAATAACATTATTTAATTCTCGTTTAAAACAATAAGAACTTTCTAAGGTATCGCAATATAATAACAGTATCTTACGTTCTTTTGCAACTTGAATAACAGTGTCTAAATTATCAATAAATAATTATTACTTAGCTTAAGACAACTTACTCGTTTTAAAAACTAACACTAAATAAATTAATCTTAAAATATTTTTTTTTTTGAAAAATTAAAATAGGGTTCAAATTGACCTCCAAGGCACAAACGTCCAATTTGGCTTTCGGCAATTATACTGCCCAAATCCAAGCCAACTACATCAGAACAATTAACACATATTAAAAAACCAAATATCCATGTCCAGTAAAATTTTAGCTAATTGCAGAACTAAGATTTTTTTTGCTGTTTATCAAAATTTTTGCCAAATATGTATTATCAAATATAATAAACAAAAAAAAATGTCATCTATTACTACTAGCATAAATCTTGTTTTATATTAATTGCATATTGAAATAAATTTATTGCAAATAAGATAATACAACTTATGCTTGAAATTACATAGAGGGTAGAGCGGGGTTTAAAGGTCCTTACGAAAAAAGATCTACCACCGATATCTCAAAAACAAATAAAGTTAAGAAAAATTCAACAATAATATTTGAAAGTAGATGAAAAAGATGCATTTTCAGTCATCATCTTGTTTTTTACGATGTTGCTATCGGGAGATAAATGGCAATATTTAAAAAAATGTAAAAAAGTATTTTCTTTCGTTGTTAGTTTTTTGGTTGTAAGCAGTTTTGCTTAGTTTACAAGATTTTAAATTTCTAAATTTAGGCAATAACTGAGAAAATATTTGAACTAATTTCGTTAGTTGGTTGTCTGATCTGCTGTTATGTATGTTATTTCGTTCTTACAGTATAATTACTGAAAGTCAGATGCTTATATTGTTATAAACTTATATATTGCAATGCTGAATGCGATATTTCTCTCGTTGATCCAGTCAACAATCAATCACGAAAACAGAAGCGCAATTTTTAATCAATTACATGTAACACAATCGCAATGTATATACATATAATAAAGTAAATGTAGTTGAAAACAGCAATTTTGCAAGAGATAAATTAAATAAAGTTATTCCAACTCTGCTAGTAAATATTTCTGATAAAATAACAAACCAAGGTTATTTACATCAGTGTTGTAAAAAATATACTTATGAAATTTATATTTTGCATTAGTTAAAAGCTATTATTTTGTAAAATCATTTTAAAATTAAAAACAAGATCTTGGATCTGTTTGCCTCCTGCCCATCCCATTTTACCCCTCTTATGGGGTTAAAGCACCAAATGACATATTTGTTTAAAACCAGCAAAAAAAACATTTCTACATTGATGAATTAACTGGGATTTTTACTGAACATAGTCAAATAGTTGTTTGTTTGATATGAGTTATTTGTTGTCATATAATTGGTTTGGTTTTCACAATATAATTGTTGAACTAAGTCAAATTGAACCTTTGTGCCCCTCTCTACCCTACTTCATGGACACATTTATTACAGAGATCGAACTGCATGCAACCTTCGCATGGAACTTTATCAAAAGAATTCATTATTTGATTTCGAACTCTTAATTAAAACTATTTCTTGTGAAATTGCATTTTTTAACTGCTTTTACATATTAGTTTACTATTTTCTTATTGTTTGCACTTCGACATTGTAGAGATTCAGGTGGTCCTCTTTACCCTAAACCATATGTAAGCAACTCTAGTTGTTGTATAAAAAATCTTATTCAAAAATAACAATATATCTTATAAAAATGTCGATAATAACGTATATTTAGAAGTTATATTTAGGTATTGTAAACTCAAATTTGAAAATATGACCGTTTATCTCTTGATCGCAATGTCGCCCGAT
Source organism: Ctenocephalides felis (assembly GCF_003426905.1). Taxonomy (NCBI): domain Eukaryota; kingdom Metazoa; phylum Arthropoda; class Insecta; order Siphonaptera; family Pulicidae; genus Ctenocephalides; species Ctenocephalides felis. The sequence continues at coordinate 45,017,477 of NW_020537646.1, read as the reverse complement.
TTAAGGTGATGGCTGGTTATAGATTTTTTTGACTCTACTTTCAAATATTGTAGTAAAAAAATTATTAACTTTACTTGTTTTTAAGATATGAGTGGTAAGCCTCGCTCTACTCTTTATCCCTTATTTTAAACGTGAATGTAAGCCTTGTATATTATTTTGATTAACTTGATTCGAGATTGACTATTGGTTCGAGTAGCATTCAAGACTTTTTTTTGCAAACATATTCTCCATATTAGTTTTTATATATTTTGGAAAAAATGTTCAAAATTGAAAGCGTAGAAATTTCCCTTTTAATGTCGATATAGTAAAGTGCACAATTGCTCGCCTTGCCATGTAATGTGAACATTTTTCATGCCTCTGTTAGACAAAGTGAAACTCGACATTACTTGTCATTGGATCTGGTTGACATGCGTTCATAAAATAAACTAAACTCTCGCAAATGTTTTAATATAAATATTTACTCTTTAAAATAAGTGAAAAGAGAAAGGCGCTTTATTGCTTTTAGATAATTTGAGAATTAAAGAATGTAAAAGTGTCACCAAATACAAGTAAAACAACATAATTTGTGGGTACAGGCCAAGGTTTATTTTAATTAAGACATTTTCCAAATTATACTCGTATTTGTACATAAATCAAATTTTAAAGATTTACAATATAATGTATGTATATAATTCTTTTCTCAAAACAATACCGACTACAAGTGTCCACGATAAAAATCAATCAGGTATCAGAGAGTATTTTGTCGATTTTTTTTTCTTCTTACTTTCCAAAGTATTTTATATTTTGAAAGATAATCCAATTTGCCAATTTTGTTTTTTCTTGACGTTTCAACTAATTTGAGACAAAATTTGGAGAAAGTATGTGTGTGAGGGTGTCTAAGAGATGATTCCCATTTCAACCTTACGTAAGCGTTTTCTCAAAAACGGCTGCACTGAATTCAAAAATTTAAAGACATTTCGTTGAAACTTGACAAAGACTCGCGTTGATTAGTTTCGATTGAGCAAACTGACAGAAACTTGCAATTTTTTTCGTCCACGTTTTAGAAAATAGTTTAAAACTCTTGATTCAATTTCAAAAATTGTTCAAAATATATCGTGTTTAGTTTTTGGTGAAAACCCGCCAGGCAGTTTCTTCGTATTTAATTATTTGAAAAAAATGTTCACAATACTGGTATCACAATTTTCTGATGTTAGACTTTACGGAATTGACGAACAAATATACAATATTATGGTTGAATTATAAAAAAATATTAAAGTTTGAATAGTTAGCGGTATCAAAAATTCAAAATTTAACCGTCCCAGTTTTATAAGTTTCTAAATCTCAATTCGTCTACTCTTAGTATAGTAGTAGTACTATATGTCTTCTATTTTCACATATCGAAAAGTTTTTGCCACTTGCCAAAATGACAAATTAACCTTGTTATTGTTATATTGTAAATCTAATCAACTTAAGCTTCCTACGTTTTAAGAGGTCTGAATTATCAGATTTAGATGATTCAAAAATCATTTGTTTCAAATCGGTAGTATAAAGAGGCCATAGTAATTTGATATACTATAAAATAATGGTGTTACTATACATATTTTTTGAAATTACTTCTGATAATTTTGTCTTATTGCGAAAAAAATTTTGGTCGTCGATGATTAATCGTAATTTGCATATTTTTTACTTATTTTAAAACTTGTCAAGAGAGTCAAAACATTTTTCAATTGTTTTAGATTGTTTTGCCCAAAATCTGCAAAATTATCAGCAATTTTTAAGAATCATTGGCCTTGCTCATAGAAATATTACTCATATTTGTGGTAGATTACATATAGGGAAGCTATGGGCTATTTGTAACAAGGGTAATTAGTAACAGGCGTTTTTCAATCAGGATTTTAAACGATATTAAAATATTTTTTGTCTCTATTGGACAAAATATTATCCTAGCTACTGTTCTACGGTCCGTCGTTTTTGGCAAGTAATGTAATTGATCTATCATAACACTTCGGTTTGGTTTATTATTATCAACCAATTTTAAATTCTATATATGTATGTATCTTATTATGTTTCTTGATCAATCGTTGATAATGTGTGACAATTTTTGTGAATACTAAATTGTATAAATATTTAACTTGATTGATATTAAAAAAATCTCACCTGGGGTTTGTTGAAACAAAACCTTTCGTCTAGTTGTAAGATTCAAGAATTATGTACAGATATAAGTGAAGATGATTGTGAGGAATGTACAGTATGTAAGATATATACACATATAAATTACAGGAATTACTATGTTATATTTGTATTATGGTATTAATTGTTGTTTACGACGATTTATGATAAAAAATCATATTCTTAGATATATTAACTTCCCGAAGGAGAAGTTTATGTTTTCATCAAAAAATCCGATTCGCTAATTTCATGTTTTCTCGACGTTTCAAGTCATTCTGAATCGAATGAGACCAAATTTGGAAAAAGTATGTAAGTGTGTGTGTGTGTGTATTTGTATGTGTATGTGAACAGATTTTTTGCCGTAAATCGACGTTTTCTCAAAAACGGCTAGACCGATTTCAAAAATTTAAAAGCCATTCGATGTATCTCGATGACGACTATTGTTTGTCAGTTTGTATTGTTTGTGCGACGATCGGCCAAGCCGTTTCTTCGTAAATAGCAGAAAAGTGAAAAGTTTTTGGTCCACGTTTTAGCCCGCAATTCTGAATCGATTTTGAAAATTCAAAAATCGTTCGAAAGATATTGGTTGGTAATTGACATTGTTTTCTTGTAATAAGATGTTAAAAAAAAAATTTTTGTCGATTTTTATTATTATTTTTTTGACGGTAGATACCATAGTCTTCTAGATCAGACTAAAATATTACGGCCCTACGACAACTCGTTTAGCTTTAAATTCGTCAAAGTTTGCAAAAATTAGTATGGTCTTTTTGGCATTTGTCAAAATTAGATCTTTCATCGACGTTTGCTCAAAAACGCCTGAACCGATTTCAGAAATTTAAAAATCATTTGATGTATCTCGATGAGGATTATCGTTTCTCAGTTTTGTGCGACGATCGACCGAGCCGTTTCTTTGTAATTTGGAAAAAAAGTGTTAAACTTTTCGTCCACATTTAAGCTCATACTACCGAACCGATTTTAAAAAATAAAAAAACTGTTCGAAAGATATTAGTTGGGAATGATACTGATTAGTTTTAGGTGAAAATCTACCGAGCCGTTTTCTTGTAATTAACTGTTGAAAAAAAAAAAATTAAGCCGATTTTCATGGAACTTTTGGGCGGTATATATCATGGTCTTATAGAACATACTGAAATATTACGGCCTTACGACAAGTAGTTTAATTTTAAAAATTCATCAAAGTTTGAGAAAATGAGTAGTTCTTTTGACATTTGTTAAAATTAAAATTAGACGATTTACCTGGTATAACGATAAATGCTTGGTCTTTAATGAACATACTAAACTATTAAAGTCCTACAAAAAACTGGCTCAATTATTAAAATTATTGATTTTTGAAAATTTGCTTTTAAAAAATACTCCGACCGGGTTGACGTGTTCGATTTTCAATAATGTGTAATGAATCCACTTCGAATACTTTTAACTACTCATAAATTAATTTATCTATCATGAATTAAGTCGAATATTTACACAAATCGGGAAGTTCATGTAACTTACCTCAAGGCAAAATACCAATATCAACTAGTTTTATATTTCATTTGTAATGATTATAGTGTGCGTACATGTATGAAAAATATTAATAAAAACACGTCAATTTTCTTAAAAATAAATAAAGAATACATTATCAGAGGCATAATTGTCGTATTTTTGTCGCGTTGTTAGATGTTAAAAAAAGCCGCAAAACACGGGGTAAGTTTCATCGCACTTTCTCTAGAAATTGATTAATTATTAAATAATGTACAGAAGTCAATGCATTCAACAGTTATAATTAAAAGAATTCGAACATGAAAACATACTTTTGATTCTTTGAAAGCAATGCGGTCTACAGATTGTGTTAATGTAAGACACTCACTGAAAGCAATAATATGGTAACTTGTTAGAACAATCATTCTTTATCTTTCTCCTTTTGGATCCTATCTCAGAATCAGTATAGTTTAGCTGTTATGATTGTCATTACAGTACTTTGGCACAACCGTACCCAGTCTCCTATAATTCAAACATAATTTATATTGTTTGATAATATTATATTATTTTAGTTAATTGTAATTATTAACTTTAACTTACGTCAGTAAGTTATAGTAATCGCAAAAAAATCAAAAATGATAATTTTTATATATCTTTACGTTCCAAAGGTATTTGAACATTTTGGATTATCTTAGAAAAAATTGATGTATGTTTGTGTATGCGTGTGTGTGTGTGTGCGGATACAAATTTTCGTCCACGATTTCGGGAACACCGATCAACAGATTTGAATAATTCAAAAAACATTCGATTCGTATTGATAAGGAGACGTGCTGATTAGTTTTTGGCTAAGGCAGGTCTAGCCATTTCAAAGATACAGGGAAAAAGTGCCAAAAACGGTAGCTCAGTTTTAAAATGATTAATTTTTGGGAAGGCAGGCCCAGCGGTTATCACTCAATCAAGATAAGTTTAAAAAATTAATTTGGCGGTCAAAAATGTTTATTGTACATATGTACATCAAATTATCAGATATTTCATAGAGATTTTAATAATGTGTACACATTTTGCGTATTTTTTTGGGGTTCCGTACCAAGATTTTTAATTACGGTAATAATGTGTACACATTTTGCGTATTTTTTTTTTGGGTTCCGTACCAAGATTTTTAATTACGGTATGAGAAGTTCCAGCAATTTGCCTTAAGGCACGATGCCTGTAAACCTCACTAGGTTTAGTGTACTATCAGTTACCCATGATAGAAATATGAGGTAACTAATCCTTGATGAGTTACATGACTTGCCAGTTATGCATGGCATACGTTAATTATCCTTTTAGCATGGCGAACTAATCAGCTCTCATTACTCATTAGCCGCGACCCATGTCCGGGTTACAGTGTAATAATAAGTCTACGTGTACGATATAATTATAGTTGGGATTAACGGATGAACCTATACAGGTATAATATAAAGTATAAAGCGCTTCCTGAACACACTGTTCGCAGATACTGTGTCTTTTCCCACATCACACTTCGGACGAATGCGCTCTTCGTGTTATTTTTATATTCTTTAATTAATCCATTTCTACTTCATACAACTGGGTCGACTTCGTGCTATCACCCACATTATAAGAAAATTATTTGAATATTAAAGATTTGTACGAAATTTGAAAAGATGTGGAAAAATTTTCTCAAATGCTACAGTTCTAACTATACTTAATGACCTCCTGCGCAAAGATTTTATTAATACATATTAATTTTAAATAGTCAATAATACAAGTATGTGTCAAAAATGCGTTGAAGTGGTCAGACTTTATTCACAATCTCATTGAGTTGTCAGATGAATTCTTTTAACAAATTTAGTTGCTTGAAAATACATATAAAATTAATTAACCTGATAACTAATTAGTATACCTTCGCTTTTGCCAAACGTCTATTTATCTGAACTATTATGGTTTTATTTAGACATTGCAATAATGCTACAGGTAAGAGTAAGGTACAGGTAAATTCTGTATTTTGTTATTAAATGCATTGTATATTTTTAAATTACTATATATTGCAATTTATCCATATTGTATATTAACTGTATGTATATTAATTGTTATCCATAATGTATAATAATTATATTTTTAAGTCCTCTTGGAACTAATCTGTGGGCGATATATTTAAAAAAAAATTAAAATTTGGTATGACGCAGTATAATTTCATTATCCTTCTTATTATCTGCTATTTTCCAAAATTTCAGTACGTTTTCTAAACACAAGTTATATAGACTTAGGTGTCATATAGGATAGGAGGGTGGCACAAAGGTCAAATTTGACTAATAATACTGTCTAAACCAAATGAACTACATCAACACATATAACATGTATCAAACAAATAATGTTCATTATAAAAATGATTCCTTATTATAAAAATGTGATTTTTACTATTTTACTAAAATTTGCCATCTGTCTCTTAAACAGACATCATAAAATGACAGTCAGGGAGAAAACAGATTCAATGTCTTATTTTTAATTTTAAAGGAATTTTACAAAATACTACAATATTAAATCAAGGCAAAATATGAATTTTATGGGTACATTTTTTGCAGAGATAACACTGTATATAACCTGGATCTGGTATTTTGTCTGAAATATTCATCAGCAGAGTTGAAATAACTATTTATTTATTTAATCTTAATAATAAGTATTTATTTATTTTATCTTATGCCAGGGTAAAGTTCAGGTGGTGCTTTTCATCCAACACGCATGTAAGCTTTTATAGAAATATAAAAAAAGCTGAATCTAACTGAAAAATATCAATTCATCTTATAAAACAATTAAGTAAATTATAGTTAAAAATTATATTAAAGTGTCGTGAACTGAACAACAGTACTCACAATACTCACGATTTCGGGCGTGCGGTTGGACCGATTTGAAAAATTCAAAAAGCAATCGATTTCTATTGACAGGAAGATGTGGTATCTATATACTATATCGAAAAATAATTCGGATTCTAATTCTAATTCTATCTTAAGTTATATCACTCATATGCTTTAAATAAATGATTTTAACTTTGCAATTCAGTTTACTTAGAAATATTAGACAATGTTTTTCATTTTGAATTCGATTGATTAAGTTTAGTTTATTTACTATTTATAAAGTAAGAATAATGAAAGTTACATTATAATATTTATTAAGATACGGGAAATTCCTGCAATTTGCCTTATGCCACACACCAGTAGCTTTATGAACCATATTTTTCAACTTTTCTGTACTGAGGATAATACTTAACCTACTCTATACATAAATATGACATTATTGACCAATACTCTGGGGTATCAAAACTTGAGTACCTAGTGGTTAGACTATCATAAATCTCCACGAATAATAATTATATGAAATATTACAGATATATTTAATACACATAGAATTGAATCAGGTTTAGAAGTAACAATAACTAACAAGCAATTTAGTTTAATCTATTATTAACAAGTTACACTATAAGTTATTAAATAATTTGAATGCTGTTGGATAGTATTTTTTTATAGCAAGTGTTTGAAGATGCGAGTAAATTGTATTGGCATTGATTATTAATTCATTATATTAGAAACTTCAAGTTTCAAATTTGATCGAAATCTTGATTTTTGTAGAGTACAATTAATAAAATATAACTTCTCGTTATTAGTCCGATATCACACATTAGTCATTAGCAGATCTAAAAGACCGCCAAATACATTTTTTTTAAAATTATTTTCAATTGTTAACTAGAAAGATTATACTTTCAAATATCTAAAAAAAATTTCAATAGTTTTTTCCTAGCATGTTCAAAAAAAGTGATTTGGCGGACTATGTACAAGAAAAATATTTATCAATCAATGCTATAAATTTTAAAAGTACTTACTTCAAACACTATTCCAATTCAAATTAAATATTAGATGCAACAAGTAATTATTGCAACAAATATACCACAAATGATACACTTCAACCTGGTTCGTTAATTAAAATACTTTTTTATTAGAGTCATATTTTACACAAGGTCCTATGCCACCAGAAAGTCGTAAAATGCAAATTTTGAACCTTAAAAGTTTGTTAAGACAAAACAACATTTTCCTGCAGTCGTGCTAATTAATTACTGCATTGATTATAAAAATATATTGCCCTTGAAAACATATTCATGTTTTCGAAAGTGATTGTATGTAAACAATTAAAATACTCGAAATGGCAATAAAACTCACGATTTCAACTGTAATATATTAAACAAATAGTAGTATAAAGTAATATAAAACTAATTTTTTGCTCCTTTATTTTGAGAAGATCAATGATATGACGCATAAATTTGTTTTTTAGAGATTTGTCATTGTATGGAGGCCTGCCTGTCTATGCACCACAAAACTTTTTAATTTGCAATAATTGTATACATTTTTGTCTATTAGTTATGCAGAAACAAACTTCTTACAAAAAACGAATACGTTCACATACCCTCAATACATTCACTCATTTTTTGTGTAAAAATGGTTTAGTTCAGTAAAATCAGCGAAAAAACGTGAAGGTAGTAAGATTTTATAGAACTTGCAGGTTGGAAAGTTGTGAATTCTATATATAATTTTAACGAATTATAAAGAAGAATTACCCAGAATATTTTTAATTTTCAATAAAACAGTCCCATTCAACAAGCTCGTCATATTATATTGTTAACTTTCCGTAGGATTAGTTATAGTAATCGCAAAAAAATCAAAAATGCAATATTTTCATATCTTTAAGTTTCAAAAGTTTTTAAACATAGCATACCTTAGAAAAAATAAATGTGTGTGCGTGTGTGTGTATGTATGATTTCGGGCGCGCGAATCAACCAATTTGAATGATTCAAAAATCATTCGATTCCCACTGATGGAGAGATAAAATAATTACGTGCTGATTAGTTTTTGGCGAACACAGGTCCAGTACGAGGCAAAAAGTGCCAAAAATGATATTTGAGTTTTTGAAGTAATGTAACGCCCGATTTGAACTATAAGGAAGCATTTTACTTGTATTGACAAAATGAAGAATTGATTAAATTTTCGTTTCGTACAAAGATTTTTAATTTTTAAAGTTTACTTATACTAACTAATTTCAAAGTGATTCCGGCCTTCTACGTGGATGATATTTGAAAAAAATCTCATTAAACTAGATAATATTTTCTGTAAAATGAACTACGATAAAAAAAAAATAGAAATTGACAAAATGGCGGCGTTTTAAAAAAAAGTCGAATTTTACCCAAAATTTTGGTCGTTTTTGGACTGCCAAAATTCGATTTTTGATCCGATCAAAAAATCGATAGTTTATTTTACGGAGAACTATATATAGAATATGTATAAAAATGGATAGTGATTGGATCATTTGTTTTTGAGTAATCGCTGCAGCAAATTCGGAAAATGCTGTTTCGAGAAAAACGCGTTTAAAGATTAAATGATCGTTATACTAAATACTATAATATATATATATATATATATATATATATATATAGTTCTTAGATATCAAACTTCTTTGTTTGTTATCGCCCTAGAACTCACTCATATATTTCAACATCAAAATAACTAATATATATATATATATATATATACTATTTAAATGGCAGTAACTCAAAAACTATTTAAGATATCGATTTAAAATTTCAATATGTTATTTTTAAAGGTATAGCCTATCGAAATATGGAAAAATTGAAAATTAGATTTTTTGAAAAATTAGTTGTGCCCCTTAAATATAAATCCTATTAAAAAATTAAATATGAGTTGTTCTAATTATAAGAAATATATCCTCAGATGGATTCATTCGGCATCTCTTCTTTTCTCTATTTTAAGTGATTTGAGCAATAAAATTGTCACTGAAAATATTTAAAACAATTGTTAATAATCATTGATCAATGTTTATTAATTATTGATTTTTTTTGCTCGAAGATTTGATTCTGGTATGAGAAGTACTGGCATTTGCCTTAAGACACAATGTCATGCACCACTAGTTTTAGTTTTTATTTTACAATATGCTAATTTAAATATATAATATTCAAATATTCCTATCAGAAGAGAATTAGCTAGTTGTAAGTGGCATTTTGCTCTAATAAGACAAAATGCATGAAATGATATATGTGAAAATAATCGGATTAATGAATATGAATTAAGGATTACTGTTTGAATGAAAATTTCAAATAATATTTAAAAAATGAAGTTTTACTTTCACTAATAAATAAAAATGCAAATGTCAATCGATATCTTTAAAACAGACTTGTATTTGTTATCTGTATTTATTTAATTATGGTGCGCTACGATCACAACAATATTACAATAAACATTCAATGTAAAAACTGTTTTCTTTTAGTTTTTTTAATTTAATAGTTTGTTTTAGATATTTTAAGAACAAAATTCGAATAAATTGACTACAAAGCATATTGTTTTTAGTTGTACTACTTAATTAATGGATAATATCTAGTTAACTAATTTCTTAATATAACGTGAATGCTCATAGCAATATATCGTAAATTCATTGAGCTTCATAAAGAATTACATCATGGATTTGGAATTACGTAATGCTGAGATATTTTTTACAATAAAAGTCCGGGAAAAAATCTAAATTCTTTTCATTACTGCTGACAAAATATGAACAGTTTATTATAGTCAGTTTACTATAAATTGAAATTCCTTAGTAGAAATTCTGTGAAAATATGTTGGGCGACGTATTCCGACCGAAGACTTGACGAGCGCGCGGTACACCTGTTCGCTTCCTGCCAGGTAAAGTTGGATTCGTGGGGTCGCGACCTCGTATAATGCGCTCGCGGGACCTCTGATGCGTTGATATACAAAAAACATCAAAATATACAACACAAATATTTCAACACATGTTTTGATTATCGTATCGTATGCAAATAATTATTAAAATTAGTTTATTTTAAACTTAATTTATTCATATCATCCAGTAGACATGGTGTGTGATTGTAACCAAGCGTATGATTTTCTTTTCGCAAGACAAATATTTTTTATTTCAATACTTTATATTTCTATTTTTTTTGTAGAAATAATTATTTTTATTTTATATGCATTTTTTTATTAACAAAGTTTAATAATCGGGCATAGCACCAATAAAAAACAAATTTCTTTTAACAATTTATTTACATCCATACTTCTCAGATTTAATCCTAACCTTCATTCAATGGAAACTAGAAATAAAATTTTAAGACTAAATCAATTGAATAGGAAAAATATATATAGAATAAAAAGTACTTACAATTATAGTTATTCTTACATTAGAGTTAAAACAGAAACTTCAAATAATTTATGGTATCAGGATAAACATTAAAAGTGTAATTAAACAATATTTCACGAAATACTAACTTAAAAAATCACAATAAATAGTTTGTAATTTATGTGTTGTCCGTAAGCTGGTTGATGACATAATGGAGAAATGATTTTTAAAAAATATTTTTAATTAGGATAAAGTGTGAAACTAATTGCGAATCTTTTGCGCACATTTTTTAGTGTTTTGTGAGAAAATTGGAAATACTATTTAAATAAAAGAGATTCGTGTCGCACAGCGAGTTGAGTTCATTGCGTTCATGTATTAATGTTGTTTTTTCAATGTTGTTTTGATTGAATTTTACTTCACTTTTTGAAGGACCAATTGTAAAACACTTTATTGATAACTGTATATATTTATTTTATAAGTTATAATAGTATTTATAATAATTTTAATAAGTTTTTGATTACGTATTGATTGATTTGATTTTGGTTAGATTATCGATCGATGATTTTTTTGTTTATATATATCAATATAAAAGCATGCTTTGATTGGCGAGAACAAATGTATTAATACATGATATTGTTCTATTTATAGATATAAATATTTAAAAATAAATTCTTCTTTTGTGCGATTGTGCAATTGTGCAATTTAAAACTATGCTTACTGACCACATTAAAATTTTAAAACACTATATATACTTATTTAACCCAATTGTACTTTAAAGTAAAATAATTATTTCGAGAAAAATTTGTTTACAGCCGAAGTGTATGAATGTAAAATAAATTCTTGAAAAAATTTATGTTTTTTATTGATACTATGGCCAATTATTTAAACTAATCGTATGTCGACATCAAATTCAGAATCATGCAAAATATTTTTATATATGATAGTGTATTATCTAGCTGACAAATTTACAATCAAACCCATAAAACGCATTTCACTTATGATTTATTTGAGTAATAAACTGTTTTCAATTCCAAAGTCACAATTTAGGTATTTCTATTTATTTAATAGTGTTGGCTTGAGATTATATTTGAGATCATTAACTTGAAGTAAAAATTTGACATAGTACTGCTTGATATCAAGCTTGGCCGAGGTAGGAAACGAGCCCGGAACTGATTTGTGCTAGCCATGTCCACCATGTCCTTACCGGTAAGGCCACGCTGGTTCAATAGTATGAAACTGCAATCCATAATATATAAAATTGAATTTGTCACCAAAATGTGTCTAATGTTCAACAGAAAATTAACAAACATGGAAATAACGCAGTTCATCCTTGAATAATATCAACTTGCATTTCGTATTCGAAACGCTCTGATGAACTCATGTTTTTGAGACCTCAAGGACGAGATTATGCCAACGACGACCGAATTACTCATACGACGTCGTTAATTAGGTTTTTAGTAAAAACATTTAAAGAACAGAAAAACATTAATATAACTTAAATAATTATCAGAAAATAAATCAATCAACAGATAGTCAGTTATATAGATATCTATTTAAATTTCCTAGATACACACCTTTTTATCTGCCAAAATTGATAAATAAGTATTTATAGGCACACACGTTTTATTTATCTGATTAGAATTTATGCAATTGGATTATCGTATGTTGTTTTAATTGATTATTATATTTTTCATTATAATTGCCATGAAGTCCTCATTCAAGACGAAGAAATATAGTGTGAATATCATAATAAAGGTAATTGTTCCATATCATTTATAACAGAAGAATTAGATATCCTAAAGACCTATTTTAAGTATACTAGAAATTCATTTTGTTTATTATTCATTTTTGTACTGCACTGTAATACTGAACGTGGTTTTCAAATTTATTGTTTTATACATTATAAAAATTGGATATATGGTCATATAATATAATATATTATAGAAAGATCTATATTTATAGAAAGTTCAAATGATACATTTAAGAAAATAAAAGTTTTCAATGTTCTTAAGAATTTTAAAATTTGCATTAATTTTGAAGTTTAAAAATCTAAAAAATCAACATTTTCCAAAATAAGAAAGGATAAATATCGATTTAATAAAAAAATATTTTAATATCGTCGAAGATTCTATTGGAAAACGCCTGTTACTTGTTACCCTTGTTACAAATAGCCCGTAGCTCAATATTTATTTAAAGTAATAAGAATAATTATTTTTAGATGAATATTTATTTAGATAAATTGTAAATTATGTTATTATTCGCTGAAGAAACTGATATAAAAACAAGTATTTACTTACGATTTTATTTTATTTACGATTTACTTAAGCAATCGCAAAAATATATGTCAAAGCTGCAATCAATTCCATATCAACCAAACACAAAATTTCCAGGAAAATAATAAATTTATGCGGAACATTTATTATTTCATAATAATGTAATATTATTAATGATGAATGCAATGATAATTGAGATAAGTGTAAAATTGCTCTTTCGTGATAAGAGCCACGGGTGGATGGTCTTATCGATGACCTTGTTTACTATGTGCGGCCCTTGAAAATTATCAAAGAGAGTTCGATCAACTAATCACTTATTAAATTAATCAATCGATTATGGAGAATGCATCGAGCTCTTAATAGAAATTAATGAAAGTTCGATTTTTTTAAAAAATCACTCCGATAATTGAAATACTCAACTTTAAGTTGAAAACATATATAGGCACTCTTATATTCATGATAATCATGCTTCACTTCATGATTGAAATGATTCATACAAAGATTTGATCATTTTAATTATGGGAAAAATCCTATGCAAACATGCACTTTCATAAAAATATACGTAAATAATTTTTATTGAAGCAAACTTAACCAAAAAAACATATAAATGTGTTAACTGTCATGAAAGTAAGATCTATGTTGCGTGAAAATTTACATATAGAGTAAAGGGGCTCAAAGGTCCGCGAGTTAAAAGGTTCACCACCGTTATCTTAAAAACAAGTAATGTTAAGAATTTAACAATATTTAAAAGTACTTAGAGAATAATGATGTAAAACCAGCTATCACCTTGGTTCTGCGATATTACTATCAGCAGATAGGCCATGTTTGAAAATCCGCAACAAAAGTTGTTTGATATGTGTTGTTTGTTGTATTATAATCGGTTTGGTTTTCAGAATAGTATGGCTCAAAGTCAAATTAAACTTTTGTGCCCACCCTGCCATACACAATTAACCCTTTCACTACCAAAGTGTTTCCCGCTGCTGTACGAGCCTCCAAGGCCTTTGTAACACATTATATTTCAATAAGATTTTCCAATCATTTTAAAAAAATATATTTGAAGGTACGCATATAAAAAACTTAAAACCATAATAACAAATTAGAAATCTGCATTAACTCATTATCAGAGTGATAAATCTTGTAGCAAGAGTCGACACACTGGATAATTAATTGGTAATTTCGTTAACAATTTTGGCATGGTACTTTTCAATGGTAAAAACTCAAATATAATATACAATATAATGAAATATAAATATGCTACAAAATTACTAACAGGTAGATCACGCCGCCCAAATAGTTGATCATATTTTCCAATTATATAAATATATACATATGTATAATATATACCTATTATATATCACTTTATGTCTATGTTCATGTATATACCACTTACCAACTTAATTCAGTGCACAATCAAAAGCAATAGACATGAATACGAAATCTGTATGAAGAAAAAAAAAAAATTAGTTTTCAAATAATAAACTAAATAATAAATAACTTTTTTTAGTATTAATATTTTTAATGTAAGAATATCAAACTTTATTTTCCACTAAATTAAGACTAGCATGATAGCCGAAACGTAATAACAATTTTGAAACGTTCCATAAAATTTTTATTATTGTAGCGCTCCAACAATGAAGTCGCAGTGTAATTTGCAAAAAAACATGTTATAGTTATTATAACTATGGTATGGATCATATAACTAAGTTATATGATCCATACTATATAATTAACTTCCCGTAGGGTAAGTTATTGTAATGGGCCGAAAATCGGAAATGAAAATTTTTACATTTCTCGGCGTTTTGAAGGTTTCTGAACATTTTGGCATACCTCAGAAAAAATGGATGTGTGTGTGTGTATGTATGGATACAAATTTCCAGTCACGTTTTCGGGCACACGGATCAACCGATTTGAATGGTTCAAAAAACATTCGATTCCTATTGATAGGGAGAAGAGTTTCGGAGATACGGAGCAAAGAGTGCAGAAAATAGAAATCGACTTTTTGAGAGAACGGAGTATCCGATTTGAATGATCTAAAAAACATTTAATTAGTAATGATTGAGAGAAGTGTTTATGAGTTTTTGGCAAAGGCAGTCCCAGCCATTTCGAATATACGAAGCAAAATATGTAAAAAATGGCAGTTTTTGAGAGAACTAAGCGTCCGATTTAAATGATTCAAAGATATTTCTGCTTGTCTTAACAAAAATAATTAATTTTGGAAAAAAAAATTTGTTTCAACTTATTTTTTTTTTTATTTTTTGTATATCGAAAATAATTCAGATTTTATTTTTAATTCTGGCTATAGTTCTAATATACTTTACAAATGATTTCAACTTTGCAATTCAGTTTATATAATTCTTATAAATATTAGACAATGTTACAATATTTATAATAATCTATTTGAAAACATTCAGTATTCCTCGAATATTTCGTTACGGTACGGGAAGTTCCAGCAATTTGCCTTAAGGCACGATGCCACCCACCCCACTAGTTTTATTTCCATAAATCGAAGCTCTTGCTATATGAGCTTGACCCGCATATTATGAGTTTTTCTTGAACTCAAGTGTTAATTTTCTTCTTTTAAATATTTACAATGCTTAAATTACAAAACATTATAAATACCTTTGTTTGAAATGACTGTCATGCATCAAAATTTTTACTTTTGGTTCGGCCATTGTGCAATTCAAAACATAATTGTTGAAATTTGAACTCGACATTGCCAATGTTTATATTTATGGAAAATACTGATCTAAAGTTACACGAAATAGAAGAATTGGTAATTCGATAAATTGAAATTATATGATAATATTTACAGTTCATAGAACTTGAGTGGTGACACTAAAATCTAAATACATAAATAGCGTTTGAGATGCGAATATGATATTTACAAACTTATATTTGATAGTTAGCCTAGGTCATTATAGATGTAGGGAATGTTATCACAAAATATTTTGTGAACACTATAAAATTCAATTACGGTCATTAAAATTTTGCAATATAATCATAAATAATTTATTTCGTTAAATTTGTTATTTTTAAATTTTGTGACTGTTTACAAGACACGTGTTTATGTACTTTATGTACGACATAGAAATATAAAATTAAAAATATATAAGTTATACAAATTTAATATTATAATAGAAATTATTAATTACTGCATTATCAATAGTCTATTCTCGTTCAATGTAAGATAAATAATAAAAAAATAGTGAAAAAAAGTCCATAAATATTCAAATTTATATGCATTTAAATTATGTCGCTTCTTACTTAATTTTGTAAGGGTTCTTTGAGGAATTTATTTGAAGTATAAAATAGAAGTCAAACATTTTAAGTACAGAATAAGAAAAATACATTTTCCATCTATGGAAATAGATCCATAAGATTTTTACTATGATATAATACATTGCGTTACGCTATAGTAACTCAATAGATATATTTTACTTTTATAAAAGTGAAATTTTATAAATCAGATTGATTTATTATAATCGATTCTTACGTATACTTTCTTTGTTTTATAAGACCAAAATTTGCGACAATGGGCAATTCATCATATTATAGAATAGCCACATTAATGTTAACCATTACATGATCCCAGATAATCATATTTTGTTCAATTTTCATTTTTGTATTTGTAAATCATTGCCGCCTAATTAAATATGTCAAAATAATAGACCCTAATTATTAATGTTATGTGCGCTTCGTATTTCATATATAAAATAGTGAGACAAATATATAAAATATATCAATATTATGAATCGTTAATAATATAACTAATTAGATATGGTCGTTGATAAATTGAATTATTATCATAAGTTACATGCAATTATACAAGTGGATAGTGTCACACGTAATAGCTAAACCATTTGAAGATAATATTTAATGTAATTATTATTAATTAATGTGATGAATTTCACATCATCTTACATTCAAAATTTTATAAAAAAATATAATAAAACTTGAAACTTTAAAATCTGAAAATTCATTAAATTTACATGGAGTACGTTTTAGTAATTGCAAAAAAATCTCTATATTTTTTAAGTTTCAAGGTTTTCTATGCATTTTGACAAACCTTAGAAATAATTTGTATTTGTATGTGTGCGTGTGCAGATACAATATTAATCGACGATTTTACAGAAACTTTAAAATCAGCATAGAGTACGTTTAGTAACTGCAAAAAAATCTCTATATTTTTTATGTTTCAAGGCCTTCTATGCATTTGGGCAAACCTTAGAAAAACTAAAATACATGCAGTATTTATATGTGTGTGTGCTTGTGCGGATACAATTTTTAATCGACGATTTTATAGAAACGGTTTGAATGTTTCAAAGCACGGTTTAACCGATTAGACTGACTTCAAAAATAACATTCGATTCCTTTTGATGGGGAGACGTGCTGATTTGTTTTTGGCAAAGGCCAGTTGTTTCGAAGATGCGGTTCAAAAAGTGCCAAAAATGGCAATTCGATTTTCGAGACAACGGAGCGCCCGATTTGAATGATTCAACAAAACATATTAGTTGTATTAACTTGATATAAGAAATTGATTGAATTTTTGGAAGGCAGGTCCAGTGGTTTCAGAATTGCAACAAAAAACATAAAAAAACATTTGTCGGTCAAAAATGATTATTAGACATATGCACATCAAATTATTAAATATTTTATAGAGATTGTAATAACAAAACACAAATTTTGTTCACATTTCTATGGGTTCCGTACCCATATTTGTTTATACGCGCTTCGTCATTTTGTCTCTAAAACAGCTACGCAGTGCGATCGCTTTGGAAAAAAATATTTTCAAGATCTCTCTATATTTTCATAAAAATTCAAAATGATCAAAAACGTTTAAAAGGAAACAAAATTTTCAAAAAAAATCAAAAAATATTTTTTTCAAAATTCTCAAACAATTTTAAAGCTTTTAAACTTTTTAAATTGCAATAAGTGAAGTTCCAGCAATTTGCATAGAAAAAAAAAACCTTGCAAATATGAGCGTTATAATAATAAATTTTAATCTACCTAATATTATCTAACTCCTAATCTAAATAAGGTAAATGTAAACAATATTAAAAATTTTAAACCCAAATATCTTTCAAAGAAGTCACGTGATAAATTTCATCAGTCCTTTTGTTACATAAATTGTAATATACTGCTGTTGAAATAATAATTTTCATAATTTTCATATTACTTCACGTTTTAAAATTTATGAGTTCTCGGACACTTTATATACTATTATCTCGGAGGACCCTTATTCTGATTTCTCCGTCGTCCTTTATATCAATTGATTCATACGCACAAGTTGCAGCGGCTGTTATTTATGTTTGAATAGCATATCCTGGCAGGACATTAAATACGACGTTGTGATTTCGCTTTTAATATATATCTTCAGAAACGTATGTAGAGCAAAATATATTTACGAAGTGCGTCGGGATTAAACTCGGCATAATGTGGATCCGAAACGTCTAAAATGACAATAACCATACTCCCACTCGAATGTCAAGCGTGGTTGTAATAAAATCCATTATCAATTCATAACATAAGACATATATATGTTATTATAAGTCACCAGTCACTAAGTATACTGAACTGTATAAGGGCTAATAAATATTTTATTCAAATACATACGTACATTTGGAATTACAATTAGTTTTAATCGAAATACATAAGACAATTACTTATATCTTCAAACATTGAAATAAGCAAATTGGATTACATAAAAACTCTCTATACTTATCACACTAGCGTGTGAGGAATAATTTATAAACTTTTATAATAGTTCACACTATGTTGGATAATTAATTTGTATTTATTTTAAATTTGTTTCAGTTGATAGAAATTACCAAAGATAAATTAAATAAATAGTTATTTCAACTCTGTTCACTGACAAAATACTATATCAAGGTTATGTGCAGTGTTATCTCTAAAGCGGTGTTATCTCTAGAACTTATGAACATGTATTTTGCATTGGTTGAATAATGTATCTATGCATTCGTAAAATCCCTTTAAAATTTAAGAGAAAACTTTGAACCTGTTTGCCCCTTAGCCGACCCATTTTAACTAGACTCTGGGAAAACAAGAGCAGGCGTCAAATTTTTGGCAAACAAAAAAAAACAGAAACAGAAAGTTTGTTTGATATATGCTATTTGTTGTGATATAGTTGGTCTGTTTTTCACAATATAATTGCTCATAACTCAAATTGGATCGTTGTGCCCAGCTCTAGCCTATATCTAAATTTTAAAATTATTATTTGTTTTTCAAGAAAATCGTTTTATAAAATCTTTTATAAATTTATAAGTATCCAATATGGGCAATTCAATGAAAAATTGCAAATCCAACAGCAGAAAATCTGTGCACAGTAAATATACAGTTATATAATCATTAATACAAATTCTGGAACCTAATAAATTAATTGCAAAATAACAATACAATGCTGAATACTACTAATCTGGACGGGTGTTTGAATGCAATTATGAACAAGTTCATAATTGGTTCATTGCCGTGTTATTTACACGTTTTTACTGTGTATTTACGGGATGTGTATTAAAATTAATATTAAAAACATTATAAAAATTAAATATTCCAATGAGTAAAATATCCTATCAAACGACGATCTACTTGTATTTTCTCCATAAAGCATTTGCAAAAACTAAATCGTAAAAAGCATCTTTTTTCAAAAGCTCAGCTATAAATCATCATTACCCAGAGTCGATCTCTACGAGAGAGCTTTCAGGTTCAAGCGCTATCATCCATCCCACTTCTACATTAAATCATTAACTGTCATTCCGTTTCACTCCTACGTAGTACCAGACAGGCCACGCCCCACGGGTAAAATGCTCTCATGGAGGGGTATAATATTGAGAATAAATGTAGCTTTCTTTGTCTTACCAACGTCGGTGATTGTGTTTCTGTCTCTGTTTACGCACCGTTGTAGGTGGTTTACGCGAAACTCCACAGGTTGTGTTTTACCTGCGCTCAGTTGGATTCTCATTGTCAAACGGAACGGTCATGTAGCGCATTGAACCGTTTTTGAAATTATTTTCATTTCGTTTAATTTTATTTAATTTTCTAATTTGGTTTCTGAAGCGAATTTTCTTTGTGTTTAATTTTATGTGTGTAATCTTTTTCATTGAGTGTCTAGTGTCGGTGAATTATTTTCTTAGACATTTCATTAGTGCTGATTTTTTATGTGATATTTAATTGGATTTATTTAAACTTTTATGTACAGAGTTTTTGTGTAAAACTTGAGGTGTGAGAAAACAGTGTTTTTAGAAAGATTGTTGTCATGTGACGATATTAAACAATGACAATTTATTAATATATACATTTTTAGAACTTATAAATAAAGACTTGTGTTAGTGATTCAGAACTATTTTCACTTAAAGGAGTTTTTTTAGAACTTGCTTGCAACATGCAGCATGAAATGGAGTCAGATACTGAAACCGATAACCCGCAGTTTTGCTCGTACAGGTAAAATTTAGGTTTATTTACTTAAACATTTGAATTATAATTTATAGTTTTAAAAATACAAAAATGCAAATCGTTCTGAAACAACGTAGTTAAAACTAAATGTTTAAACGTTTTCAAATAACCAAAAAAGTGCTAGTTATAATTAACACTTTCTTATAGAAATATATTATAGATTCATTTCAACAAACTACCTGCTTTCTATTCTCTAGATAAATAAAGATATAGATATTAGAACTCTCTTTAACAAAGTACTCTCTTATCTAAGCAAAAACTTGAAATTCACACACGTGCTTATTTCGGGTGTTCGAATAAGGTGTTCTTATCTTGTTGGCCTATAGTTATTTATGGATACTTTATCTTAACTCATTTGTTTGTGATTGTCATGCGCTTAGATAAATAAAACCACTCAAATTTATTCAGCTGTAACTAATGAGGCATTACTGATAATCCAATTAGAGTTATTAAATACATTGATTGCAACATATTTGAGTACCTTAATTAAATGTTGATTTTAACGTTTCGTTACCTTTGGAGATTGATTCTGTTTAACTTTTGATTAAATTAATAACATTTACAGTCTCATCAATTATTATTAGACTAATTTTCCTGAAAATGAAAATATAGAGTTAAAATTGCTTTTCACCATTAGAATCTAAATAGATTCTTATTTGTAATAGAAACTAAATGGATTCTTATTTGATATAAAATCTAGATAGATTCTTATTCGAATTAGAATCTAAGTAGGTTGTTTTTATTTATTTTTTATATGATATTTTGTAAATAAACGTTCATTTCTAGAAGATACTTTTGTATATGATTATAGTGTTGCTATTAGTTATTGTAATTCACTAAAAATTGAAATGTAATCCAAGAGCAACAATTTCGTTTATATTTTCTCTTATTCATATGTTATAAAACTGAAAGAGTATTTTATTTTACATCAAAGATTCATAGCAATTTGTAGTACAATGCACAGTTTATAATAGGGTAGAGCGGGGCTTAAAGATCCGTGCGTGAATAAGTTCACCACCAATATCTATAACAAATTTTCTTTTGTTGTTAGATTTTTTGGTTGTGAGCACTGTTGTTTAGTTTACGAGACCTTGATTTGATTTTAAAGTATATGTTATTTAATCGGTTTATAGGAGTCAACAGATGTTTTTATATAACCTCTATAACAGCTGATGTGCGCATAGGGTAAGAAGGACCAAATGAACTTTCACCCTGGTAAAGGTGTAAATAATAAAAATTAGTCAATAAAATGTAAATTCAATTAAAAAACGCAATTTTGCAAGAAATGAAATAAAATGGATTCCACTTCTTAGAAATGACTTCTGATTAATATTTCTGACAAAATACCAGATCAAGATTATATACAGTGTTATGTTTAAAAAAAAAACGTAAATGAAAATGTATTATTGTTCGAATGTGTAGCTATTATTTAGTAAAATCCCTTTAAAATTAAAAATGAGACATTAGATCTGTTCACCCCCTGACGCCCCTTACCTGTCTATGGGGTAAAAAAGGACTGAATAGTAAAAAAATATATTTCTATAATTTCGGATATAAGTGACTTTCGTTTTACTGACCATAGTTTGTTAGTTGGTTGTTTGATACGTGTTTTGTATTATGATGTAGTTGATTCGGTTTAGACAGTATAATTCCTTAGTTATATTGGATCTATGTGCCAATTAGATGTATGATTAGTACATTGTTCAATAATGTTCTAATATTTTTAATATATGTGCTAAACAATTAAAATATTTTAACTAAATATAAAATGACAGTGGACCTATAATTATTCCATACAACTCATGTCTATAATTGTAGTCACAGCATACCTTTTATAAGATAGTCATAGCCAAAATTTTAAAAAATATGCATTTCATTGTAAATTTTTTTATTAATTTAGACTTCTAAGATACACTCCAAAAATTGTTTTAAGTTTTAAGTTAAATCGAAATTTTACTTAGAAGTTAAAATTTTGCTGCAAATAAAATAAAGTTGAAAATGGTTATGATCAATATTTGGTTTTACGAAATTAAATGAAAATTAACCCTTTCCACTAAAATGCCGCCGCTCTGGCGGCCAAATACGTAAAGGGTTAAATTGAGCAATTATGTGTAAATTGACAAAACTTGTATCGTGCACAACATTTAGATCTCTACGAGATCTTACGCTCTTACCATATGATAGTTTATCTGATGTGAGAAAAAAATAGATACTTTTGGCATTATTAGTATGGTTAGCAAAGTTAAATATCTACTCTACGGGTTCTTATTACGTAAACTCCTTAAATAAAGTGTTTATTTGCCTAGGTGGCTTCTGCAGAGCATAACGACTATATTCTGCAGAGATACGATAACTTTTATTGTACTTTTATAAACAGATTTTATACCCATTCAATGAGTGGTAATAAAACAAAGTAATCTTTGTCACCTTTTACGCGACTTTGTTAATCGGCGCTTTATTAGTAATAACCAAACCCCAAAAATTGAAGGCCTAAGGAGTATTTTTCTTTTAAATAAGTAGTTCATACAATTGTGTTTAGTTTCAGTCGCTACTTACATTTTGCAATTTTACAATTTTACAATTTTACATTTAGTGTCGTCGTCGCGACCGAGCAAGTTGTATGCGGTAGCCGAGAAGGTCGTAAAATGCGATTGCGCCCGATAGTTCCGCGTGGGATCTTATCAGCCCACAACGCGACAATCACGTATAGGGAAACTTATAACGTTCGAATATGAACTTTATTAGAAAATAATCCAAACATAACCTAATTTAACAATTTAAGTGTTGAAATATGAAACTTATTTCACTTGTTTCGGAAATAGCTGATATTTTATTAATAATTGGTTCTCTTTCTCCGACAATTGATACACCCCAAAAATTAATTTAGAAAAAATTGAAAATTAAAAATAAAATAATAAGTAGATGCATTAATTTGAATATTTTTTCTGCTCCATGATCTATTTTTAAGATGAATAGTAAACACTTATAAATTTTACTGTATGAATTAACTTATGAATTTAATTTTAACAAAACTATCAGTACTAAAATTAAAATTTTTCGTTGTAGTTTTTATTAGCAGATATTTTAAAATCTATTCAGGCATAATTATTATTCAACATGTTGAATATTCAATGCAGCATTTATCGGGTTTTCTTGCGAAATTTTCTAAATTTAAAAAAAAAACTACTTTTTTGAGAAAATTGTTTTTTTTTAAATTTTGAGGTTTAATGTAGTTTTTTTAAATTTTTGAAATTATTGATTTTTTTTTGAAAATTTTGATATTTGTTGTAAATTTTGGAACCCATTTAAGCCGGTTGATCTATACTGTCAAAAATTTCGAGAACATTTATTTGAACTATAAAAGTAAACTTTAAACATCATAAATATGAGAAATTTATTATCATATTAAAATAACTTATAGTAATTATTATGTTTGAGCGTCAAGTGCCATTTTATCTTAACTTTTTTTATTGACTCTACGCTGGATCTGCCTTCCCAAAACTTTTATCAATTCTTCATTGAATTAATTTAAAAGGTATACCCAATATATCAACAATATACTATATAGTTTAAATTATTCTAATCGGATGCTCCGCTCTTTCGGAATATGAATAGCCATTTTTTAACATTTGTGACTCCGTGTCTTCGAAACGATAAACGATAACGTTTAGTTTAAAATTTTTGATGCTGATAAAGTTATACATTATATTTATTATCTCAATATTTTTATTAATAAACCAGGAAAGAGTTGCTATAGATTCCGAAATCTAAATCTTTGTAACATTTTTATATTATCAAGTAGTCGCATCGTCTGCTATTTTAATCTTATTCGTCTCCGTATTGCATTAAAATTTTATCAGCTTTAGATTTGTCAATTTATCATTAAGTCTACAACGATTAATTAAAATGCGTTATTTTGGCAAAATATTTTGTAGATACAATGACAGACAAAATTTGCCTATCGCGTCAAAGATAAAATGCTTGTTCATAAACAAACCATCGCTTTATTTCTTAATAAATAAGCAATTCTTCTAGAAATAATTTATAATGTTACAAGGTATTGAAGTAATTATTCAAATGTTATGTAGTTAAAATAGCAAGCTGTTGATAATGTTTGGTAAGAAAAGATGTTGCAGGAGCATTACGAAAATTCTCTAAATTTTCTAAATATTTATCTAAATATACGTAATTTTTTTTTAGAAATTTACTGTAGTGTTCTTTGAACAATTCATTCTCATCTACAGAGGATAATCCACCTATTATTTTCATATACAAAAAGTATATTGTTTTTGAACATATTTGTCAAAAATCAATGACTGTTTCATACAAGCATTTAAAATTCATTGCATTCGATAAATGCCTCTATGAATTCTATATAATTTGTGTAGTAGTTAATGGTGAATGAACCATAAAATATTTTACACTTTCTGAATTTGTAGATTTTTCAGGGTAGAGCGGGGCTTAAACATTCGCGGTTATAAGTGTCCATCAAAACAAGTAAACTATAAAAATTTTAACTATACTATTTTAAAGTACATGGCAAAAGTGCGTTGTAACGTTTTAATGTGTAACTAGCCATCAATTTAATTCGTGCGATATCGCTATCAGTAGATAAATGTCAATATTTATAACAACAACATTTTTATTCGTCGGTACTTTTTTTGGTTTTGAGCTCTGTTATTTAGTTTATGATACCTGAATATATTTTTTATGTAATCGTTATTTATTTGTTTCATAAGATGTTTGGTCAGTTTTAAGTTAGGTCCATACAATTTTTTATATATAACCTCTATAAAAAGCTTACATTGTGGTTGCAGTAAAAAGCACCAACTGAATCTTTACACTGGTGAAGGTGTAAACAATAAAAAAGTAAATAAATAATGTATTCTTTTGCACAATTGCTATATAAGGTTCTGTTGGGTTGATGTTTAGATGCTAGTGTAACTAGGAAATTAAGTTGAAGAAAGCAATTTTACAAGAGAAACTGAATCAATAGCTATTACAATATTTCTGACAAGTTATAATAACCTATAGGTGCGAAAAATGGTAATTCAGTTGTTGAGAGAAGGAAAGGTCAGATTTAAATGATTCAAAAAAAATTCGATTTGTATCAACAAAACCAAAAACTGATATTTGTGGAAGACAGGTTCAAGGAGTTGGAGATCCAAAATGAAAAGTGAAAAAATGCCATTTGTTGGACAATAATGATTATTAGACTTATAGACATCAAATTATCATATTTTATAAAGATTTTGATAATAAGTACAAATTTTGTTCATAGTTTTTTGGGTCCCATACCAATGTTCATCCGTTGGTCTGTGACGCGGTGCTTACACGTTTCGATATTCGGTTTCTATAACAACTACGCAGCGCGATTGCTTTGAAGAGTTCAAAATATAAACTAAAAAAAAGGTTTTTCAAAAGTTTCAAAATTCACAAAAGCACTTTTTTTTCAGCTTTCCAAAAAAAATTTAAAGATTTTTAAAACATTTAAATTTTTGGTACGGAAAGTTTCAGCAATTTGACTTAAGGCACGATGCCATTCACCAGTTTCTTTGCGCTTTGAATGCGACTTTAGCGTCTAAAGATTTTAGTTCAAAATAGTGAATAATCATCATCCGAGGTGTTTTTTTAAATTGTGCGCAGCTCTAAAGACTAAAGTGCGTAATACCTCAGGCTCCGACATGCTAATCTCCGTCTTATGTTCACTTTATTGCCACCGCTGGCAGCTAGGGACGCGATAACGTTCCACAGCGGCCACAGCGGCTGAGCGCACTTAACTCCTTGCTCCACTCACTCTTGGGGCTTATGTGTCACCAGACGCGAATAACTGTGAAAATCCTCTTTTACTTGCAACATTTACGACACACTTAAAATGAAACACTAAATCTTCTTTGGGATAGGCCTGACTTGAGGCCGACTGAAAATTCGAAAAAAATTACAAAGTCCATCGCCAGCGGCAAACACGTCGAAATAGTCATAGAGAACTGGTAGGTGGCGGGAGAATAGAAGTTTATGGTTGAATTCGTATTTTTTGTATAGGAATATCACTTAAAAATATTAATATATCATTATTGTAAAAACAGTTGAAAATATCCTATTAAACGCTGAAATTACGTTGCCTGGCGAGTAAGATTGCAATTAGAAACACCCAGATAGTATTTTTTATAACAATATTTGTTACGGATGGGGGTTGGTTAGACCCTTCCAGAATATCTTATTGTATTTAATTCAATAGCTATTCCGAGGATTAGGTATAATGAAAATATTAAAGAAAATTCTCAACGTTCTCTGCTTGGTCGGCGGCCCAGTCAGATGGCTTGAAGTTCGGATTTCTCAGATCGCTTAAAAATGGATGCTGAGGAAGACATTAACCTTAAGATCACAAATAAGTAACACTGTCACTGATTAATAATGTATTTATTTAATAAAATAATATCTAATACTCGGAATATCTCACAAAACTAATATGAAAAACACAAGTAAAACCGTGTACGTGACAAGCGAGCCGGCGAGAACTTGTTCACCCGTAAGATTAGCTATTATATCCAAAATCTTTTTCTTTTCGGTATTACCAGAGACGAAGTATTATCCGACTCTGATAAATATCGTCTGGCGACATCTTACAAGATTCTGGCGCGAACAATATTACTAATGATAATTTTAATATAACATTGCTAAATGTGTTAAAACGCTAATTCAAATTAATAAGAAATCAATGGTTCTGGACAATATCAAAAACAATCAAACCACAAATTTCTTTCATCATATTTTAACAGCAATCAGAACCTTACGTGCTATAAGCTCTTGGACTGAAGCTTTTCGTCATATTTGTTGATTGTCACATTTATAGATGGTATACCAGCGGTTGATTCATTCATAATTGATTACATACTTCATTATTAGAATTTTCTTATTGACTGATCAAAATTTAGTGTATCAATAGCCCGGAAAGTGCTATTTTCACTTGGATACATATTTAAGATCTATATTCCCAAGTGAAAATTGATATCACTACTGCTCGATATCAGGGTTGTTTCTGACGGAGATTGAACCTGCAGCAATCTGCCTGATTGCAAACCTACGCGCTAATCACAAAAACTCCAAACCAAGATTTTTTTCTTTGTAATTATGTAATTTTGCCTCCAACTCACCGATAGAAGCTTCTGACGTAAATTGATATTTCAAAACATGATTAAGCAAAAATTCATTAAATTATCTTCAACAGAATTATATTTTCGTAACCACATAGAAAATAATGAATTATCTTAGAGATAAAGCTTTAGATTTCCGATCATCTCCTATTATTGCAGATATATCCTATTATTGCAATACTATTATAGATAGTTTACTTAAATTATAGAGTACAGAAGAAATATTATAAATTCCAAAATAGCCTCTAAACTTGTCCTAATTTTATGCTCACAGAGCTTGCAGTTTTGCATTTACATCCAACATATTGTCTTAAAAAATGATATTATTTTGATCGGCAATAAATCTATGCAAAAAAAGCTTGCAGTCTGAAACTTCTACATATCATTAGAAGTACATTTCATAAACATAAATCAACTATATTGTAATAACATACTTATCAATATTTTAATTGAGTCTTTTATCTTCTATATATATAAAAATAAGTCGGGTTTTCCTTCCTGACGAAATAACTCTAGAACGCACGAACCGATTTCGACAATTTTGCATTCGTTGGAAAGATCTCGGGCTCCGCAAGGTTTATAGCTAAGAAAATTAGTTGTGCATGGCATCGTGCCTTAATGCAAGCTGCTGGAACTTCACGCACCGTAATTAAAAATTCGAGTAATAAAAATAATCAATAACTGTTTTAAATAATTTCAAATAGATTATCTTTTATATATATAAAAATAAGTCCGGTTTTCCTTCCTGACAAAATAACTCCAGAACGCACGAACCGATTTCGACAATTTTGCATTCGTTGGAAAGGTCTCGGGCTCCGCAAGGTTTATAGCTAAGAAAATTAGTTGTGCATGGCGTCGTGCCTTAATGCAAGCTGCTGGAACTTTACGCACCGTAATTAAAAATTCGAGTAATGACATTAGTGAGAATTATCAGAATTATGCTTGGTTAAGTCAACGAGCAATTCTTGCCGCAAAGAATAATGATGTACACGAACTGAATTTCACCATACAATCAAAAATTGCTGGCGATTTGGTGACATACCGAAGATTCTGACTGGTCTTCCGTTTGACTTCAAACAATTGCAATATCCAGTTCGCCTTGCGTTCGCAATAACATGTCGCAAGGCCAATTGCTTAGTGTTTGCGGGATAAATTTCAAATAGATTATTTAAAAAATCATTGTTTTTCACATGGGCAGTTATACGTTACCTGTTCACAAGTTGGAAAACCATCCGCTTTGTTTGTGTTAACGTCAGACCAAAAAACAAAAAATGTGGTTTACCAAAGATCACTTCCATAAATGGATAATTTGCGGGGTTCACTTTCATTTACTTAGAGAAGTTCAACTAAAAAACACTTATTTTGTAATCAAAATAAATTCGTTACTGTTGTATAATAAAATCAAATTTCTTCTTTTAAAATATAAAACAAACAAAAAATTTCTTCATCTTTCTCACGAAACTATCTGGTGGCGAAACGAAGTTCGTCGGGTTTGCTAGTAAATATATATAAATTTCAATTTCACACAAAAAACTTTTGAAATTAACGTATTTGATACTATTGTCTATCAATAGCTTCGTTCGGTACGATTTTTAAGTATTAGAAAAGAATCATGCTTGCATTTACTGCTGTCACTTTTATTATCAGAGACTACTAACACTGCTTAATAAATGATGGACATTAATTTTATACAGAGAATATTTTTTAAGACATATAGCGATTGCGTACTGAATATTTATATATTCAGTATATGTACTATGTGCCTATGAAAAATGACCCACATACATTTGTTCCAAATAGATACCAATAAAATTGCGAGTCAAAGTTATTCCACGCATGATAAAAGTTTGATAGCTCAGAAGTCAAAACCGTTTTTATATACAGCATAGAATTCTTGAATTCTATGCTTTTTTAAATAATTAAAAATATATAAATTTTCATCCTTCTTGGGTAAGTGGCTAAAGCAATTGGACCTGAATTACAGATTCCTGGTTCTATCTCACTTGAGAACCGTCTGATGTCAAGCAGTAGTGACTTCTATTTTCACTCGGAAAAAGAGATAGCAATGTTTCATATAATTGTAATGACAAAGTTTATCACACAGAGATCAAAGAATTGTTTTTAATGTTCAATGTGCAAAAATTTTGTTCACTTACTTACCAGCTCAACTTTCAAATATTGTTGATAAATTTTATATTTTTTGTATGAAGAGATTCAAGAGATTCCAGTAATTTTAATTTTTTTATAATTCTGTTTAAACAATTTGCAAAAGTATTTTTTGAAGGCAATAAACATTCTCATAAGTTAATAAAGATAGTAATTACTTTTGTATATATGATTAGCCCATACTTTTAAGTAGCAGTCCGATTGAACAGGATACCAGCAGTAAGACACCTAAAATTTATGGAATATGAGAAATTTCAAAAAAGTATATGCAAGTACTTAAGTATGCAAGTATGAATTATATATCGTTTTATTCATTTGTTGCTCATCTTTTTACCAAACAGAGCATATTTATGTGGGACTACCCGTTTTTGAGTAGCGCAATAAATGTGTGAATGTATCTAACAAATTTGCGGACATAAATGCCATAACATTCATTTGCATTGTGATGCAGAATGAAATGAATGCTATAGCATTGAAATTTTAAAGTCAATTATTTTGAAATTAATTCTATATAACTTCTCGTTTTTGTAATTATCATACATACCAACTGATTTTTGAGGTATTTTCGTATTATCTTGAGCAAGCAAATTGCGTAAAAGTGTATTACTTCACGTGGATGCTATAGCATTGATAGTATATAACAATTAAAATATGACAATTGGATTACTCTTACAAACGGTGTTTCAAATTTTGGATATAACAACCAATTTAAATATAATAACTGCCATTTTTTTACCTTGCAGAAACAGTTACTGTTCCCGCGTCGAATATTTAATTTTACTTATCATGAACATTTTATAAAAACTTCAGCTGGTAATTTAATGCAATTTTCGAAAAATATTTTTGTATTTTAACTAAAAGAAAGACATTACTGTACTGATGCATTCGGCGCGAGTGATCTGCGCCCGCGGACCTTGTGTGACGCTTCCAGACGTCATACTTCATATCTCAGTTCATAATCCGAATACAAAATGTTTGTTCTCGTAGCATAATGTACACAACAGATATACCTACCATGTAATATAAATTGTGTTTATGGGTTTCCACGTGCTCTGGCGGTGAGCACACACATTTGCGTTGCGCCATCGCAGAAAGAAACTCTCGAAAGAATACTACTGACTACTGAGATCATATTTACTACCTCGGCCGTTTCGAATTACGTTTAACTTTGCAAATGATTTTTCAGTAGATGCATGTTGCAGCAGATCTTAATAAATTGCTTGACAAAGCAGTAAATATTAATCTCATTTGCATATATTGGGTACCAGCGACTTTTGAGAAATGTGCGCTTGTGAGATTGAAATTATGCAATGTATTTCGTAAGTTCTAGAAATTAAGCCATTAGAAACAAGTTCGTTGGAAACAAAGTAGGTGCAGATTTTTGTTAAATAAACTGAATAACTTTATTTTATAAGGCTTTGACCATTTGGATCAATGACTTCTTGTCATCTCTCAAGCAGCATCATTATCCCACTTTTATGAAACTTCTGGTTTTTGTTAGCAAAAATCTGAATCAAGAACAATAGGCATCATCATAATCATTGAATTGTTTGTCATTCAAGAAGTTTTATAAGTAAGATTCGAAACAAAATATAATTAGAAGGTGCAAGGTCAGGACTATATGCTGGAAGTTCTGAAACATACCAACCAAGCCAAGTGGAAAAAAATATGTGACTCGAAAATATAATTAAATTGATGGAATAAATCGCATTGTTGATTTTTCAATTTGGGCAATTTTTTTTCAACTGCGTGTTTAATTTCGTTAATTGTTCAATGCAGATATCAGAATTGATCATTCGGTTGATTGGTAATAGCAAAAGTACACAAATCCTTTGTAATCAACTTCAACTGGACAACTCAAGCGTTCTCTATCTTTAGGTGAAAAAACACCAGAACCTATATTAAATAACAAATCCAGCAATCCTAAAAATTCATTTGAAATTATCCATGAGTGGAAGCTGCACTTACTTAGTTTCTATGCAATTACCTATTCATAATTTATAAGATGAAAACTTTGATCTCTCCTTCGATATTTATTCATCTTCAAAGTAAGAGTTTAGGATTTTGAAAAATATCAGAATAATATTTCAAAAAAGGATTAGCAATATGTTTTGCATTCGTGTGGCTACTCTAATAATCATCGTAGAAGTTTATCAAAATTATATTAAATACTTGTTCCCAAAAAATGAAAATAGATATCATATAGTAATATATTTCGTAATTTGGGTCATTTTTGTGATCAATGAATTCAACATGTACAATATCAGAATAACATTTTGAATCACTTCAAAAATGCATTAGCAATATGTTTATTTGATATTGATGTGATTGAAAATTGAATGTGATTGAAAAGCCGTCAGACGGGCCCACTTTTTTGTTTGTAAGCTTTTTGTTTTTTGTTTTTTTTTTGCTTTACATAAAGAGATGATGGATAGTAAAAATGATCTAAACGTGCCAATCAAAATATTTTTCCCCATGCCATAAAGTACAGTAAGTCATCGGCTATATCTATATATAAAATTTGAATATTATCTAGAGCAAGAGGATCATTTAACAATGTAAACTAGTTTTAAGTCCATATCAAAACATCGTCGAATTTTCCATAATGTGCCACGTATAACATGTTGTATACTCGTACTTACATACGGTACTTATGTGTAAAATAATATGTAACTCATTGAGGAATTATGTTTTATGTCACAGGTCTTGCAAGTAA
The DNA here is from genome assembly GCF_003426905.1 of Ctenocephalides felis. NCBI lineage: Eukaryota > Metazoa > Arthropoda > Insecta > Siphonaptera > Pulicidae > Ctenocephalides > Ctenocephalides felis. The sequence continues at coordinate 44,984,892 of NW_020537646.1, read as the reverse complement.
CATATACTTCTTTTGGATGAAGCAATTTAAGTTTTTGTACTTGGAAATCAATTTTAAAATTTATACATTATGAATTGTTTCTAAGACTGGCCATATACTCTTGTCAATATTTTACATACACGCATTAAAGTCTTCATATGTTTGTTGTTTGCTATGTATAAAAATTATATTATAAAGAGTCAAGTTGACTTGAGCGTGGAACATGTTTTTTAGGGTAAAAAATCGAAAATATTTTTTTGCATATATTTACGTTTTAGGTTCTCTTGAACATTTTGGCATACCTTACAAAAACTTGATGTTTTGTGTGTGTGTGTATGTATATTTGGATACAAATTTTCGTCCACAATTTCGAAAACACTATTGATGACGTTCTGATTAATTATTGGCAAAGACAGGTCCAGCCGTCCAGGGTCCAGGGCAAAAAATGTTAATTCAGTTTTTGAGAGAACGGAGCGTCCGATTGGAATTATTCAAAAAACAATTCACATGTATTGACTGATGGATAATTGGTTAAATTTTTGGGAAGGCAGATTCAATTCTTTTAGAGATCAATAAACAAGTTGAAAAAATGGCATTTGGCGATCAAAAAATATTTTTAGACATATGCACATCAAATAATTAGATATTTTAGGAATAAGTACAAATTTTGTTTACATTTCTCTGGGTTCCTTACCAAGATTTATATTGTTTAGCAACACGCTTCAATATTTCGCCGCTGAAACACCTACGCAACGCTTTAATTCAAGATTGCTTTGAAAAATCTAAATTTACAAGATTCTAGATTACAGTGCGCAAAGTTCCAGCAGTTTGCAATAGTTTCATACAGTCACCTGAGCTTAATGGTTGTATGATCTATTGTGCTGATTTACTTAATTAACTACATCGTATATTATAGATAGCAACTGAAAAAGTTGTCCCATCTCTGGGGGGTCCATTAATCACGTGAGGTTTTTAGGGGGAGGGGGAGTTTGGCAAAAAATCACGAAATATCACGTGGGGGAGGAAGGATTATAGTAATATATCACGTGTATTTATTTTTAACTATTTTTTTTTAAAGTTCAATGTTTAGTGGGGGAGGGGGGGATTAATTTTGAATATCACCTTGTATCACTAAGGGGGAGGAACGGTCCACAATCTTTAAAAACTCGATCACGTGATTAATGGACGCCTTCCCTGTGTGATGTATCTTACTAATACACTTTTATTTTATGAATTAACTTTCTGGTTGATGCAGCAATGCCGGATAAAAGCCATTTCCATTTATAAACATATTGCTATCTATATTTCCTAGTGAAAACCGATGAAACTACTTCTTAATATCAGGATGCTCGAAGCGGATGTCCAATTTGAAGTTTCTGAATCATAGCTCTAACCATTGACCTACCGCCAAATCGGTAAAATGTGTAACCAGTAATACCAGAAAAAGTTATATAACGTTTTAACGTTAATGTTGAAATATTACGACATTTTACATTTTAATTTGAGAATTATATAAATTTCATGGACAGCAAAAGCCTTAAGTATATAATGCCGATAAGTATAATATATAAAGTTTGAATGTTATTATAGAGAACTTATAAGTGCGCAATTTATTCATATTTTTTTAAAGTTTCACTGGAATTGATTATGGTAAATTTACTACGAAATACGAATAGTGATAAGTCGGAATACATTAATACTATGATGGAGAGTAGAGCAAATATTTATCGCATTGCAATATATACTTCACGAATGAAGTGCACATATAAACGCAGCACGCGTTAGGATTAACGGTAGCGCGTACGGCACGTGCTACTAGCTCACTTCTCGGAAAACGTCTTCTGTCAGTTGTCGCGGGCCACACAAAAGATTTCGGAAGCCGTCAGACGGGGCCACTTTTTTGTTTTTATGCTTTTTGTTTTTTATATTTTTCTGAAGTTTTTACGTCAACTGCACTTGCTTAACTCTACTACTAGCACCGGATCATATCAGATATTAAAATGTTACCTGGTATGCAAGTCGCGTCGGTTGAGGTACAAGGAATATAAAATTAGATCTTTATCTATTGTTGAAAAAAGTATACGAAAAAACATCACGGATATCCGTTGAGAAGGTTTCAATTAATTTAACTGTAAGTTTTATAAAAATATGTGTTTTTGGTACGAATGAAATAATTTATGTATTTTATTGTACTGTTTCTTTATCATCATAGAGACTATATTGTCGATATATTGAAAAGTTACTGAAAACATATAATTTTGAGAGTTGAACCATTTAAAAGATTGCAGCAGGAGGTTGAAAACGCATTTGAAATAGTTGTTCTTTCTTTCTATAATAAAATTTGAAACGTTTAGTAATTAGATCTATTGATGAAAAATTTTAATAAATATCTTTTAACACCTTGGCCATAATATATGCTATTGCTACATAAGATCATCGTTTACCATGTTATAAGTAAGACCGAACACACTAATTAATACCATAACTCTATATCTACAGTTCATCATTATTGAATTGTCATTAATAACAATTGACACATACATATTCATAAACATATGTTTTGCCTTACGTCTTGTATGAAGATCCTTCAAATAAAATGTGCACAACATTTTAATAAGGGGAACATTGCATGTTTTTAGCATCAATAAAAAAATGTATAAACATCTTTTCACTAAAAACAAGTAAGCGCAATAAGATTTTTTTGCAAAAAATAAATCATTTCAATTTGAAGGTAGTACAGAAGGATGAAGATATCTTGCAATTGTTGCAATAAAGAAAACGCTTGTGTTGGTTGGCACTTACTTGCTAGTTTTGGCGAAAAAATATCATTCAATATAGTTTGTTGTATTACTTTGAAAATTAATAGAGGACCACCACCACTATATGAAAATCAAGAAAAAAGCTATTTTTTTAACAACAATATTTGAAAGTAGAGAGCAAAGATGTGTAACTAAGTATCGCCTTGATTCTTACGACGTCTCTATGAAGAGTTATATATTTTTACCATACATCTTAAATAAGGATACTTCAAATAAAATGAGCACAACATATTAGTAAGGGGAATTTTGCATGCTTTATGCATCAATAAAGAAATGTATAAACATCTTTTCACTAAAAGCAAGTAATTACAAAAAGATTTTTTTGGCAAAAAATAGAGCATTTCCATTTGAAGGTAGTACAGAGGGATGAAGATCTTGCAATAAAGAAAACGCTCGTGTTGGTTGACACTTAATTGCTAATTTTGCCGAAAAAAAAATCATTTAATATAGTTTGTTGTATTAGTTTGATACCACCAATATCTTAAAAACAAGAAAAAAACTAGGATATTTTTAACAACAATATCTGAAAGTAGAGGGCAAAGATGAGTAATCAGGCTCGCTTCGATTCTTACGACGTCTCTATCAAGAGTCAAACTGCAATGTTTAAAATTATAACAAAAGTATTTTCTTTTTGGTTGGGCACTGTTGTTTATTTTACGAAACAACACATTCATACAATAGAAATTAACTGGATTTTTACTGAACATAGTTCGGTAAAAATCATACTGGATTTTTACGGAACATAGTTGCTCATTAATACGTGTTATGTGTTGCGATGTAATTAATTTGGTTGAGTTAGTATAATTACTTAAAGTCAAATTGGACCTTTGAGTCCGGCCCTAGCCTATATTAATCTCTGTTAAGAAATTATAACATGTAGCTTTTTTTTTCAATTTTGAGAGCAACTCATCTTGTTATACTAGTAGACACTGTTTCGCGTATATAAAACACTTTCGAAGGAGGAAACTGAAACATGTGTATTCTCTAATAAATTTAAATTTAAATTTATTAAAGAATACACATGATTTAAATTTAAATCTAATAATTTAAATTTTATTCTGCCAATTATTCACAAAGAAGAACAATCAACGAATCTAGTCTTTCAAAAATTTCAAAATGATATCTGTATCTCCAATTTCCACTAATTTCTTAATTTTACAAACACGCATATTTCAAAGAAAGGCAAGAAAAAACTCGTTCTTCTTTGCTAAACCATGTGACATCTCGTTAGACGTTATCATAAACTTGAACACGACTTATATCTGCAGTCTTATTACAAACTGAGCGTAAACTGGTTTTACTAAGTTTTACCTGTGCCGTATCTTTGAAATGATATTGTGTTATACTGTTTGTTTTAACCAAATTGTCTTGTTAAAAATGGTAATGTAAATGTTACGTGATGTATCACTACATCGGTGCGGGGCAGCATTTTCCGCGAAAATTTCAAGCAAATGCTTACGGAACCATGAAACGAGAACAGTAGCTCGACCGTTGTTGATTTAGAATAGATATAAGTAATTATTGGGGATTTTTTATCGAGTTCTAACATATGGAAATATACGTGAAAAATAGTAATATTTTGCCACTCAGTATATGAAAACTAAACTTCTTAACTTTTAGTAACAACCTATGTACCAAAAAATATACTACAAGTTAAAGATTGGCAATATTTAAATCATATATTTCTATCTTGACGTTAACAAATCAGTGATATAATTAAATCGATTAATGTTAATGTGAATGAATGAGAAACAGATGAAACAGATTTACATTGAAATAAATATTTATCAAGTAAAAATCTCATATTAATCACATTTTTTGTATAGCATTTATAAAGACCTTCAATCTTAAATCCTCCATGAAATTTATAATTATTTTAATATTTTTTTATTTATTTTTATCATATTTATTTGATCATCTACCTATATGAGATATAAAATTGTACGTGTTACGGAGTAGAATAGAGTAGAAAAAAATTACAAATTATATTTTAAAATGTTGTGATAGTGTAGGTCGGGGCACAATGGTTCAATTTGACTTTTAGCAATTAGGGGGAAGTCCCCGAGTGCCGGATAACTAAGATTATTTATGAATAAATCAAAAAACATTTGACGAAATGTTTATTAAATTATGACTTATGTTAGATAACATAGCTAGAAATCAAACTAAAATAACAAAAACGCAACTTTTGCTAAAAAATAATTAAGATTATCAATCAAACTTTGGCAACAAAAAATATGATTTTAAAAAGTGGCACCTAGTACCGGACATTTCAAAATAACCTGCATTGAGCACATGTGTAGCCATCACCACAGCAAACGGTTGCTCCCGCCGTGGCCGCTTGCCTCACATGCGGGACTCGGCGTGTGATCCTGTACCTGCGTGCCATCCCGAGCCCATTTCATTCGTATTTTGAAATGGAAAGGTTTATACTCGATTAAATAATACGTGTTAAATATAGTGTCCGACGTTAGGTGCCGTCCGGCGTTACGGGAGTTCCCCCTATATTAACCAAACAAATATATCGTAGAACATTACACACATATCAAAAAACAACTATGGAACTATGTTCAGTAAAATTCCCAGTTATTTCCTAATTATAGAAATAAGTTTGTTGCTGTTTTTCTGATTTTTTTTTACTGTTCCTTCTCACCGCCTATTGGCCAAAAGTTTCGAAAACCTATTCTTAATTTTAAAAATCTTTACGAATGAATAGCTATTAAATCAATGCGTATTTTCTTAAAAAAAATCTCACAGTTTTTGCAAAGATCAAACTGTATATGATCTTGCTCTAGTAATTTGTGAGAAATATTCATTTGTATAGTTGGAATAATTATTAAATTGATTCATTTCTTGTAAAGTTAGTTTCATTGACTTGTACTGACACCACGGGTAAGCTATTGGAGGTTTTATAAAAAAAACATTTGAATCTAACTCAAAAATAGCCATATCTATTATATTACAATTGAATAACGTAGGCATAAAAAGTTATATTGAGGTCTAACAGTGCCCACAACTAGAAAAATTATCCACAAAAAATACTTTTATTATAAATTTTCATACATGACCTATCGCCTAATATCGACGTCGCTCAATTTAAGGTAACAGCTAGTTACACATCTTTTGCATTCTACTTTAAAATAGCATTGGCAAAACCATACTATATTTTTGAAATAATGGTGGTGGATCATTTTGTCCTGGGACTGTTAAGCGTTTACCCAATTTTAATGAAAACGTTGGAGAACTTTCGTTCTACCGGTAGAAAAATTGCTGATGCTTCAAAAGTGGAATAGTTGTTGAAAACACTATTTGGTGAATTTACGATCATTCATTATAGAATTCAATAAATCACATTACTTTTTACGCCGTTAATAACAATTTGAATGTTGCAAATGTAATTCTACAGTTCTGCTAATAATATCAAATAACAAGCCATGTACGTGAAAAAGATAAAAGATAAATTCAGCATTAGTTGGCATGGGTTACACGTATATCTGATCGTCGGCGTATCGAGTAGGATATGTTCGGAATCTATATCTGATCTTGTTTGAGAGCGAGTTAAACTAACGTAACGACCAAACGGCGGCATCGGCTTCACATAAATCACCGACGCTTTATTCGAAGAGGACTCTCTCTCTGCCACCAGACGTGGAAGAACCAATGTTCGAAGGACATTCTTACCATCTGCATACTTTGTGGTACATTATAAACGAGATTGCTAACACATCACATAACTATTCCTCAGTATGCGATGCATAAATGAGCTTTTAAAATAAATTATTTAATTTCTGCAATTAATAATGAGAACCATACTGATAATTTATAATTACCACTGATATGAATTTTAATTGATATGAGCAGTAAATTGTTGAACAATTAATGTACTATAGCAATAGTAACTTTACAATCAACCGAGCGGAGAAGATCTCGTCTCGCAAAGATATTCGTGACATGCGAATCATTTTTCCTTGGCTAATTGAAGTATTAGAAGCAAACTATATTTAGAAAATGATATAAGTGTTCACGAAAAGGCTATTGCTACCGTTGGTAACAGATTACGCACCTAGGTCTGACGTATAATAATGATCAAAAAGAAAGAATTGATTGGCTGCTGCGTAAAAAGTCTAAGCTCTCTGTTGAAAATAAGTTGCTGCTATATAAATCAATAATTAAACCAATTTGGACCTACGGAATTGAGTTCTGGGGATATGCTTACAATTCAAAAATAGCTAAAATGCAGAGAACACAGTCAAAAATTTTACGTAAAATACTTAATTACGTATGTGACAAATGAAACCATTCACAGGACCTCAACATGAAACGGTGCAATTAACGTTCAAAGAATTTAAGAAAAAATACAAGAGCAAACTGGACTCACATTCGAACCCATCAATAGTTGACATTACTCAACCTTTTGGCATAAGGAGATTGAAACGACACTGGCCTTTAGACCTAGCCTAGATTAAGTCTAATATAATATTATCATATTAATTGTTAAACTGAGAAGATCTCATTGGGGTTTTTCTTAGGCATCGCTCTTAAATATTGTCAATTTAGCTCACTGGAATCTTTATGTATTTCTGATTGCTAAATAAAACAGAGTTAAAAAAAAGTCTGACGTGACGTTAAGGTTCTGAGCACTGTTGTTTTGTTTTTGATACCTGAATATAATTTTTAAAAATACTTTATACAGCTGGTTTATAATGTATTTCGTTATATTAAAGTTAGACTTAACATTTTAAATATCCTCTAAGAAATATTACATATCGTTGCGATAAAAAAAAACAACGAAACCAAAGGTATAAACAATAACAAAGTAGTGAATAAAAAAGTCAAATAAGATAAAAAGAGACAATTTGATAAAAGATAAATTCCAAATTTGTTGTTGAATTCTCTTTGCAAAGTTCCATACAAAAGTTATATGCAGTGCGATCTTTGGAAAAAATGTGCCTATGAATTGAGTATTTTAAACAGAAGTTGTATATTTACCTTATTTGTAATAATTATATTTCAAGAAAAAAGATTTCATTATGAACAAACATACCTATGAAAAACGATTTATGATAGCAGTAAGTGTTAATTTTTCTGTTTATTATGTTTAATTATATATTACATTAAATTTTATATTGAAAATGGACAAAAAGTACAAAAATAATCTTTGAAAGAAGGTAGCGCCCAATTTGAATAATTTAGAATATATTTCACTTACGTTAACAGCAAGAAAAAATGGCTCTCCTTTTGGAGAGGCAGAGATCCAGCAGTTTCGGAGATCCAGAGAAAAGATTAAGACATACCATTTGGCGGCAAAAATGTTGATTAGGCATATGCAAATTATATTATCGAATATTTTATAGAAGTAATAATAATTAGTTCAAATTTTGTGTCCGTACCAAGATTTATAGTAGTGTCATTTTGCGGTGCGCCATTTTGATGCGAGCTTGTAAAAGCAAATGAATACTTTTTTGAAAATAGGTCACATTTCTCAAAATTTTGAAAAAAATCAAACATTTTCGAAAACTTCTGAATTAAATTATGCTATGGTGTGATCCAGCAATTTGTGTTAAGGAACAATGCCATGCACCACTAATTTTTTGTGTTACCTAATGTACAGAGAATAAAATAAGTATAAGTTGGAAAATGACAAAACCGGTAGAAAAACATTTCTTGAAATTTTTCTTGGAAGAGCTACATATTATTTTTATTTCAGTGCACGACAAATAAAGTTAAGCGAGTCGGTCCACATATAATTCGCAAACTGCCCTCACATTCCGCACGTTATGTCATTCTCGAGATTTGTGGACACAACAGAGAAGTATAACTGGCGGCGAAACCCTTTAAGATATGACTTGATATGCCGAGAGTAATAATTTAAGTAAATATTTTTTTATCATTTTGTAATCTAATTTATTCATATCATAAACATATGAATTTGACACATTTGGTGAAGTTTGTTGCTTACCGAAGAAGGAGTATATGTTTTCGCCAAAAACTCCGATTTGCTGATTTTATGTTTTCTTGACGTTCCAAGTCATTCTGAATCGAATAAAACTCAATCAAATTGGCTGAGTGTGTACAACCGATTTAAAAAAATTAAAAGGAATTCGATTAATCTCGATGAGGTTTAATAAGGAGGTCTCGATAGCGTTTTTCGAAATTAGCAAAAAAGTGTAAAACAAACAGTCCACGTTCTAACCGACAATCCTGAAACAATTTTAAAAATTCAATATTACAAGGATTATTCTCGTGATTAATTACTCTCTAACAAAAAAAATAAAAAATTGTTTAAATTAATTCATATATGAGGCTAATGAAAGAAAAAGAGCAGAATTGAATATCAACTTAACAAGAAAATTAATAATTTTTTGAAACAAGTAATAATCAAACCTACGACTTTTGATATAGGTACTGTTAAATTGCGCACATTTTATTTCCAATCATTAAATTTTAAATTGTATTATTAATGAAAACGTGACATAAAATTAATAATCAAATTATATTTTATATAATATAAATTAACGGTTATTGATATGACGCATAAATAATTTTGCAATAAAAATGACATATGATCATAATAAAATGTACAGGTACCGACACAATCGTTGAAGGACTTCACTTTTACTTTTAACTCGTCAACATTAAGTACTTATAAACGCATATTTCGTTATAAATGAAGAAGTAAATTTAATCTTAAAACTATAATAACCGATTTTATACAACTGTAATTCGTAAGAGTGAGTTTTACAAAATAAATTCTTAAAAGAAATATATTTGAAGTTGAAGGATGGGTATGCTCTCATTGTAGATAGTCAAAAAGTCAATCCAAGAAAAGTAAATTAATCTGCATTAATTTGAATGTTTGAATGTTCGTGAATGTTTATTCTCGAACAACAGTATACAGTTAACAACAGTATTTATGAATGATTTTTTTGTTATGATACCAAATATTTCTTAAATATGCATCAAGAAAAGCTATCAACTATATAATTTTGTATTCATTCAAATATGACTTTAAACTTAATTCGAAAGCTTGGTTAATCAGTTATAACACATTTTTACAAAAATTATGTATTATTCTTTTTTAAGAAAATTATTAGATTATATACCTAACTTGTTATATAAACATTTTATTCTTTGCTAAGCATTTTCTAAAAATTTGTATAAACTTATATTGAAGCTGTATTATAATATTCATCTCCAAAAGTTTTTGAAATGATACACAGCAATAATCAAAATCGCTTGTATTTTTATTAAATGATTGCGTAGAGTGATATATGTGGTGTGTAGAATAAGGTCAAATCGTTTGTTTATTGTAATTTTTATGTAGGTCAAAATAAAATTATAGTATGTTGGTACGGACTACCAATTATGTAAAAAAATATATACCAAGCTTTTAAAGCTCTATTCGTTTCTATCAATTTATACTATGCAGGTTCAAAAAGCTAGAAATATCTTCCCAAAAATCAATGAACCTTGTGCAAATTTCAACATAAATAATTCCTTTTTCTGATATACCTTACCAAACAAAGTTGATTACCGGATCTTAAAAGATCTAACTACTCATCCCTATGTGATTAATTTTATTATCACATTTCTATAATAATGAAATGATGATTTATTATTAATACAGAAATGCCAGGTAAAAGCTCTTTTCAATTGGAAACATATTGCTATCGATGTTCTTAAATAAAAAACCGATGTCTGTTGCTGTTTGATATCATCAAAATCCATTCCTCTGAATCAAATCTCATCGCTCTAACAATTTACCTATGAACCCCAACGTAAATGATGTTAACTTTTTATCGTATACATGTGAAACGCAAAATCCAATAAAAAATAAAAAATGTTACCAATTTGGTATAGTGATATTTACTAAATAGAGAAACAGGCTCTTATTAAAACGCGATGTCACTACTCCTTGACATCATCAAAATCTATTTCTCTAAATCAAATCCCATCGCTCCAATCACTTACCTATAAATACCAAGGTAATTTTTTTCGTATTCTTATTATGTGAAACGTGAAATCCAATAAATAATAGAGAATGTTGTCAATTTGATATAATGATATTTACCAAAAAGAGAGACAGGTTATTCTTTTTGCTAAATATAAATAAAAACAGTAGAGTTTAATAGCATCACTAGAGCAGTCAACAACCCGTCACCTAAGTTGTTTGCAATATCGTCTGTTGCCAAACAATACATCAGATGCTCTATTGTTGATCCTCATTGTTGTCACCTGGTCTCGTATACTGTTTTGCATTCTTCTCTCAGAGTCTTAAAGTTGACATCCAATCTTGGCGAAATCAAAATATTGCGAGCTATTACGATTGTAAACACTATTCTATTGTTGAATAATGTAAACAATGCGTTTAATGTATACAAATATGGCAATGTGTAACGTTTATTGACCTAGGTAGGCGTAAGGCTGATGGATGAAGGAAACAAATTGATAATTTTATTCTTTATTTTTAGTATTATATTAAGCAATCGGGACTTAAGAGTTCTATAAGCTGTTGTGATGAATATAACTCTACGTTCGTTTTTTATATAGCATTTCGAACACATGTCCCATCTTTATGTGATCCATTTTTAATTTTTGCAATATCTATAATAGTGATGTCTTGCTTTTGGACTTGGGTGAAGGCTATTTTCACTTGGAAAATATTGCTATCTACATTCCAAAGTGAAAACCAATATCACTAGTGCTTGAAATCATCCTGGTCGAAGAGGGAACTCTGATTTAGGTCCAGTCGTTCGAATCATTTAGGAGCAAGCCCAAATTGATGAATAATGCGAATATATATTTCTATATAATATGTCATCATTTATTTGTCACTATTACTCTTATTACTCTTATATTATATTTTACGTTGCTGCTGCTTCTATTGCTCTTTTTAAAACATTTTCTCAGTGCACAGTTGATAGCATTTTTGCACTAATAAGAAGACCAATTCCCGCGAAGTACACACCTCTTCTGGTGTCATGAAGACAGTCCGAAGAATGTCAATTATATTGCTTAGCGCGGGTGCAGGAATAATGCGTTAATTAAAATAATACTTCTTATTCCTTTCAAGAAGCTTATCACGTAACAAGTACACTGTGCTTCCTAATTGGATAAGAGTAAGTCGTAAAAAATATTTCATTTC
>NW_020537646.1:44959373-44971949 GCF_003426905.1 Ctenocephalides felis | reverse complement strand
AATAAACAAACGATTTGACCTTATTCTACACACCACATATATCACTCTACGCAATCATTTAATAAAAATACAAGCGATTTTGATTATTGCTGTGTTCATTTCAAAAACTTTTGGAATGAATATTATAATACAGCTTCAATATAAGTTTATACAAATTTTTAGAAAATGCTTAGCAAGAATAAAATGTTTATATAACAAGTTAGGTATATAATCTAATAATTTTCTTAAAAAGAATAATACATAATTTTTGTAAAATGTGTTATAACTGATTACCCAAGCTTTCGAATTAGTTTAAAGTCATATTTGAATGAATACAAAATTATATAGTTGATAGCTTTTCTTGATGCATATTTAAGAAATATTTGGTATCATAACAAAAAAATCATTCATAAATACTGTTGTTAACTGTATACTGTTGTTCGAGAATAAACATTCACGAACATTCAAACATTCAAATTAATGCAGATTAATTTACTTTTCTTGGATTGACTTTTTGACTATCTACAATGAGAGCATACCCATCCTTCAACTTCAAATATATTTCTTTTAAGAATTTATTTTGTAAAACTCACTCTTACGAATTTACAGTTGTATAAAATCGGTTATTATAGTTTTAAGAATTAAATTTACTTCTTCATTTATAACGAAATATGCGTTTATAAGTACTTAATGTTGACGAGTTAAAAGTAAAAGTGAAGTCCTTCAACGATTGTGTCGGTACCTGTACATTTTTATTATGATCATATGTCATTTTTATTGCAAAATTATTTATGCGTCAATATCAATAACCGTTAATTTATATTATATAAAATATAATTTGATTATTAATTTTATGTCACGTTTTCATTAATAATACAATTTAAAATTTAATGATTGGAAATAAAATGTGCGCAATTTAACAGTACCTATATCAAAAGTCGTAGGTTTGATTATTACTTGTTTCAAAAAATTATTAATTTTCTTGTTAAGTTGATATTCAATTCTGCTCTTTTTCTTTCATTAGCCTCATATATGAATTAATTTAAACAATTTTTTATTTTTTTTGTTAGAGAGTAATTAATCACGAGAATAATCCTTGTAAGATTGAATTTTTAAAATTGTTTCAGGATTGTCGGTTAGAACGTGGACTGTTTGTTTTACACTTTTTGCTAATTTCGAAAAACGCTATCGAGACCTCCTTATTAAACCTCATCGAGATTAATCGAATTCCTTTTAATTTTTTTAAATCGGTTGTACACACTCAGCCAATTTGATTGAGTTTTATTCGATTCAGAATGACTTGGAACGTCAAGAAAACATAAAATCAGCAAATCGGAGTTTTTGGCGAAAACATATACTCCTTCTTCGGTAAGCAACAAACTTCACCAAATGTGTCAAATTCATATGTTTATGATATGAATAAATTAGATTACAAATGATAAAAAAATATTTACTTAAATTATTACTCTCGGCATATCAAGTCATATCTTAAAGGGTTTCGCCGCCAGTTATACTTCTCTGTTGTGTCCACAAATCTCGAGAATGACATAACGTGCGGAATGTGAGGGCAGTTTGCGAATTATATGTGGACCGACTCGCTTAACTTTATTTGTCGTGCACTGAAATAAAAATAATATGTAGCTCTTCCAAGAAAAATTTCAAGAATGTTTTTCTACGGTTTTGTCATTTTCCAACTTATACTTATTTTATTCTCTGTACATTAGGTAACACAAAAAATTAGTGGTGCATGGCATTGTTCCTTAACACAAATTGCTGGATCACACCATAGCATAATTCATTCAGAAGTTTTCGAAAATGTTTGATTTTTTTCAAAATTTTGAGAAATGTGACCTATTTTCAAAAAAGTATTCATTTGCTTTTACAAGCTCGCATCAAAATGGCGCACCGCAAAATGACACTACTATAAATCTTGGTACGGACACAAAATTTGAACTAATTATTATTACTTCTATAAAATATTCGATAATATAATTTGCATATGCCTAATCAACATTTTTGCCGCCAAATGGTATGTCTTAATCTTTTCTCTGGATCTCCGAAACTGCTGGATCTCTGCCTCTCCAAAAGGAGAGCCATTTTTTCTTGCTGTTAACGTAAGTGAAATATATTCTAAATTATTCAAATTGGGCGCTACCTTCTTTCAAAGATTATTTTTGTACTTTTTGTCCATTTTCAATATAAAATTTAATGTAAATATATAATTAAACATAATAAACAGAAAAATTAACACTTACTGCTATCATAAATCGTTTTTTCATAGGTATGTTTGTTCATAATGAAACTCATTTTTTCTTGAAATATAATTATTACAAATAAGGTAAATATACAACTTCTGTTTAAAATACTCAATTCATAGGCACATTTTTTCCAAAGATCGCACTGCATATAACTTTTGTATGGAACTTTGCAAAGAGAATTCAACAACAAATTTGGAATTTATCTTTTATCAAATTGTCTCTTTTTATCTTATTTGACTTTTTTATTCACTACTTTGTTATTGTTTATACCTTTGGTTTCGTTGTTTTTTTTTTATCGCAACGATATGTAATATTTCTTAGAGGATATTTAAAATGTTAAGTCTAACTTTAATATAACGAAATACATTATAAACCAGCTGTATAAAGTATTTTTAAAAATTATATTCAGGTATCAAAAACAAAACAACAGTGCTCAGAACCTTAACGTCACGTCAGACTTTTTTTTAACTCTGTTTTATTTAGCAATCAGAAATACATAAAGATTCCAGTGAGCTAAATTGACAATATTTAAGAGCGATGCCTAAGAAAAACCCCAATGAGATCTTCTCAGTTTAACAATTAATATGATAATATTATATTAGACTTAATCTAGGCTAGGTCTAAAGGCCAGTGTCGTTTCAATCTCCTTATGCCAAAAGGTTGAGTAATGTCAACTATTGATGGGTTCGAATGTGAGTCCAGTTTGCTCTTGTATTTTTTCTTAAATTCTTTGAACGTTAATTGCACCGTTTTCATGTTGAGGTCGCTGTGAATGGTTTCATTTGTCACATACGTAATTAAGTATTTTACGTAAAATTTTTGACTGTGTTCTCTGCATTTTAGCTATTTTTGAATTGTAAGCATATCCCCAGAACTCAATTCCGTAGGTCCAAATTGGTTTAATTATTGATTTATATAGCAGCAACTTATTTTCAACAGAGAGCTTAGACTTTTTACGCAGCAGCCAATCAAATTCTTTCTTTTTGATCATTATTATACGTCAGACCTAGGTGCGTAATCTGTTACCAACGGTAGCAATAGCCTTTTCGTGAACACTTATATCATTTTCTAAATATAGTTTGCTTCTAATACTTCAATTAGCCAAGGAAAAATGATTCGCATGTCACGAATATCTTTGCGAGACAATCTTCCGCTCGGTTGATTGTAAAGTTACTATTGCTATAGTACATTAATTGTTCAACAATTTACTGCTCATATCAATTAAAATTCATATCAGTGGTAATTATAAATTATCAGTATGGTTCTCATTATTAATTGCAGAAATTAAATAATTTATTTTAAAAGCTCATTTATGCATCGCATACTGAATAATAGTTATGTGAAGTGTTAGCAATCTCGTTTATAATGTACCACAAAGTATGCAGATGGTAAGAATGTCCTTCGAACATTGGTTCTTCCACGTCCGGTGGCAGAGAGAGTCCTCGTTCTCTTCGAATAAAGCGTCGGTGATTTATGTGAAGCCGATGCCGCCGTTTGGTCGTTACGTTAGTTTAACTCGCTCTCAAACAAGATCAGATATAGATTCCGAACATATCCTACTCGATACGCCGACGATCAGATATACGTGTAACCCATGCCAACTAATGCTGAATTTATCTTTTATCTTTTTCACGTACATGGCTTGTTATTTGATATTATTAGCAGAACCGTAGAATTACATTTGCAACATTCAAATTGTTATTAACGGCGTAAAAAGTAATGTGATTTATTGAATTCTATAATGAATGATCGTAAATTCACCAAATAGTGTTTTCAACAACTATTCCACTTTTGAAGCATCAGCAATTTTTCTACCGGTAGAACGAAAGTTCTCTAACGTTTAAATTAAAATTGGGTAAACCGGCGCTTAAAGTCCGAGGACAAAATCGTCCACCAACATTATCTCAAAAACAATGTATGGTTAACTATTAACCGAAACTATTTTAAAGTAGAGGCCAAAAGATCTGTAACCGGCGATGACCATGAATTGATCGACGTCGCTATCATGAGATAATCGGTAATGTATGAAAATTTATAACAATAGTATTTTATTCGTGGATAGTTTTTCTGGTTGTGAGCACTGTTGTTTAGTTTACGAGATCATAACTTAATATTCTAGAATACGTTATGTATAAGGAGTTTAGAAGATTGGTGTAAAAAAGACCATGTGAACTTTTACACTAGCAGGGAAAAACAATAAGAGAATGGTAAAATATAAAATATTAAGTAAAAAAAGTAATTTTACGAGAGATGAATCAACTCTGCTAATGAATATTTCTGATAAAGTACCAGACCACGATTATATGCAGTGTGATCTTTGCAAAAAATATGTGATATTTCCAAAAAAATCGCATTGGTTTAATAATATATAGCTACTCATTTGTAAATACCCTTAAAATTAAAAGGACTTTGGAACTTTTTGCCAATAGGGGATGAAAAGGGGCAGAAGAGAAAAAATCTTTAAAACAACAAAAATTTTATAATTAAGAATTAACTGAGAAATTTACTGAACATAGTTCGATAGTTGTTTTTTTATATGTGTAATGTACTATGAGATAGTTGTTTGGTTTCCACAATGTAATTACTGAGAGTCCAATTGGTCCTTTGTGCCCCTATCACAACATTTTAAGATATAATTTATATTTTTTTTCGACTCTATTCTGCTCTATATCATGTGCAATTGATTTTATATCTCATTTAGGTAGATGGACAAATAAATATGATAAAAATAAATGAAAAAATATTGAAAAAATTATAAATTTCAAGGTGGATTTAGGTTCGAAGATCTTTAATAAATGTCCTACAAAAAATGTAATAAGTATGAGATTTGAAATTGAAAAATATTTTTTTCAATGTGAATCTGTTTTATCTGTTTCTCATTCATTCATATTAACATTAATCGATTTAATTATATTAATGATTTGTATTAATGTCAAAAAGCTAATTTTGTTCATTTTATCTAACTAAATTGTAATAAAGAATTCTTTATATAGAGTAGACAACTTGAATATTGCCCATCTTCAACTTGTATATTGTTGTATAACTTGTGGTTGTTAGTAAAAATTAAGGAATTTTCATTTAGTTTCATATACTCAGTGAAAAATTTTTACCATTTTTTCACGAAGATTTCAATATGTTAAAACTCAATAAAAATGCCCAATAATTACTTATATCTATTCTAAATCAACAACGGTCGAGCTACTGTTCTCGTTTCATGGTTCCGTAAGCATTTGCTTGAAATTTTCGCGGAAAATGCTGCCGGCACCGATGTAGTGATACATCACGTAACATTTACATTACCATTTTTAACAAGACAATTTGGTTAAAACAAACAGTATAACACAATCTCATTTCAAAGATACGGCACAGGTAAAACTTAGTAAAACCAGTTTACGCTCAGTTTGTAATAAGACTGCAGATATAAGTCGTGTTCAAGTTTATGATAACGTCTAACGAGATGTCATATGGTTTAGCAAAGAAGAACGAGTTTTTTCTTGCCCTTCTTTGAAATATGCGTGTTGGTAAAATTAAGAAATTAGTGGAAATTGTGGATACAGATATTATTTTGAAATTTTTGAAATCTTACGAAAGACTAGATTTGTTGATTGTCTTTCTTTGTGAATAATTGGCAGAATGAAATAATTTAAATTTTTTAGAGAATACACATGTTACAGTTTTTTCCTTAGAATGTGTTTTATATACACGAAACTAAGTGTCTATTAGTATATAAAGAGGGGTTGCTCTCAAATTTCAAAAAACATGCTACGTATTATAATTCTTTAACAGAATTTAACTTTATGTAATTATACTGATTAAACCAAATGAATTACATCGCAACACATACCACGTATTAAACAAGCAACTATCGCAAAATATGTTCAGTAGAATTGTCAACTTATTTCTAATTATAGGAATGTGTTTTTTTGTAATCTAAACAAAAGTGTCCAACCAGAAAAACTAACAACGAAAGAAAATACTTTTGTTATAGATTTTCAAACATTGTTGTTTATCTCCTGATAGCGACGTGATGAGAATCGAAGTGATGCCTGGTTACACACCTTTGCCCTCTATTTTCAAATATTGTTATTAAAAATATCCTAGCTTTTCTTGTTTTTGAGATATCGGTAGTGGTCCTTTTACCCTTGGACCTTTAGGCTTTACTCTTCACTCTACCCTGTTTATTAAATTTTAAAGTGGCACAACAAAACTAAATTATATGATATTTTTTTGCCAAAAGTAACAAATGCCAACCAACACGCGCGTTTACTTCATTGCAAGATATCTTCATCCTCTGGCCATTCTTCTGTACTACCTTCAAATTGAAATGATCTATTTTTTGCTAAAAATCTATTTACAATTACTTGCTTATTATAAAAAACGTGTTTATACTTTTTTATTGGTGCTAAAAACATGAAAAGATTCACTTGTCAAAATTTGTCATTTTAATTGAAGGATCTTCATTTAGGGGGCGTCCATTAATCACGCGAGGTTTTTAGGGGAAGGAGGGTTGACAAAAAATCACAAAAAATCGCGTGGGAGAGAGAAGAGTTAATAAAATATCACGTGTATTCATTTTTAAACAGTTTTTTTTAAACCCAAACATTTTCAAAAAAAAAAATCAAAAATTTTACAGTTTTATCACGTAAATAAAAATACACGTAATGTTTGGTGGGGGAGGGGGGATAATTTTGAATATCACCATGCATCACCAATAGGAAGGGGTGGTCCAAAAATCCTTAAAAACTCGTTCACGGGATTAATGGACGTCCCCACAAGAAGTGCAGCCAATATGAGAATATGTGTCTGAATATATATGCATCAATGATAAGTCCTGTAGATGTAGAGTTATGCTATTAACTAGTGTTTTATGCTATTAACTAGTAGCAATATCATATTTCATGAGCAAATTGTTAAAAGTTATTTATTATAAATTTTTATCAATAGCGCTAAATACTACAAGTTTTAAATTTTATTATAGAAAGAAATAGCAAATACTTCAAAAGCGTTTTCAAACTTTTGTCACAAATCGTTCAAATGGTTGAACCCTCAAAATTATATGTTTTCAGTAACTTAGCTTTATTGGCATATACATTTACAAATACACGAAGCATGTAACAGTACGATAAAATACATAAATTATTTAATTCTTACCAAAAACACATATTTTTATCAAACTTACAGTTAAATTAATTGAAACCTCCTCAACGGATATCCGTGATGTTTTTTCGTATACTTTTTTCGACAATAGATAAAGATCTAATTTTATATTCCTTGTACCTCAACCGACGCGACTTGCATACCAGGTAACATTTTAATATCTGATATGATCCGGTGCTAGTAGTAGAGTTAAGCAAGTGCAGTTGACGTAAAAACTTCAGAAAAAATATCAAAAAACAAAAAGCATAAAAACAAAAAAGTGGCCCCGTCTGACGGCTTCCGAAATCTTTTGTGTGGCCCGCGACAACTGACAGAAGACGTTTTCCGAGAAGTGAGCTAGTAGCACGTGCCGTACGCGCTACCGTTAATCCTAACGCGTGCTGCGTTTATATGTGCACTTCATTCGAGAAGTATATATTGCAATGCGATAAATACTGGCTGCACTACTCTCCATCATAGTATTAATATACACATTTTGTTGACTAGTCTTGTTTCGTAGTAAAATTACCATAGTCAATTCTAGTTAAACCTAAAAAACTGGTGCGCAAGACATCGCGGCTTAAGGCAAATTGCTGGTACTTCCAGTACCGTAATTAAACATTAGAGGGATAAAAATAATCATTTCACAAAAATTGAGCAATCAATAGATATTATAAATACTATAATTTTCATTACTCGTACTTTATAGACAAAATAAAATAGCTAATAAATTTATAATAATTATAAATTTTTTTTTGTAACATTTAACTATATAAATATAAAATGAAATTAAAAATTATAAAAAATATCCGCTGACAGAATTTGAACCCGATCAATTTTAACTTTCTTACCTATGAGAAAATGCTACTGAAATATAGTGTAACTATATCGGCTTGTGATCGTGTTTTAGCACTTTTTTCCGAATTTTCGAAACGGTTGCATCTGCCTTTGCCATACATATTCAGCACGTCTCCACATCCTTAAGAATCGAATGATTTTGAATCAACCAAATCTGATCGTTTTCTCACAAACTGCTTTTATTTGCATTTTTTGCTCCGTATCTTGAAACGACTGGTCTTACCTTTGGCAAAAACTAATTAGCACGTATTCTAACCAATACGAATCGAATGTTTTTTGAATCATTCAAATCGGTTGATCCACGTGTGTAATCGTGGATTCGGATACATAGGCACACACACATACATACATAAATCAATTTTATAAGGTATGCTAAAATGTTCAAGGAGTTTTGAAACGTAAAGATATGCAAAAAATTTCATGTTTGATTATTTTGCGATTAATAGAATTCGAGGAAATTCCTCAATAAAAAAATAACGTTCTATCTTTATACATCTAGATTAGATAACTTTTTTGGCATTAACAACTATTACTATTTAGTGTTTTTATATTCTCCCGACTGTAATGTAGGTTAGTGGTTAGAGCTATGGGATTTAATTCAGAAGTCCCAGAAGTTCACATAACGTGATGTTAAGCACTGGAATTTTACTTGGAAATATAGAGGCAATATGCTTCCAAGTGAAAATAGCCTTTACCAGACTTTGCTGCATCAATAAAAAGAATCATTACTATTACAGATATTGAAAAAATACATTACATATAGATGAGATAACGGTTTGTATTGCCATCTATAAAAACCAAGGTAGTTAGTTAACTAAATCAGCACAGCAGATCATAGAACCCTTATGTTCCGATGTCAGTTCAAATAACACAAAAAAAGCTTCTTTTACAAGACAAGTTAACTTAATTCGATTATAATATATGCTTATTACAATTCTTCTTCTACAAATTAACCAGCAAACATGAAACATATATCGCCTTTGATTGCTGTATATGAAGTGTTGACAAAAGTATATCGTTGGTCTTAAGAAAATCTATAATGTATAAATTTTAAGATTGATTTCCAAGCATAAAAACTTAAATTTCCTCATCTAAAAGAAGTATGTGTTATTTGCAAGACCTGTGACATAAAACATAATTCCTCAATGAGTTACATATTATTTCACACATAAGTACCGTATGTAAATACGAGTATACAACATGTTATATGTGGCACATTATGGAAAATTCGACGATGTTTTGATATGGACTTGAAACTAGTTTGTATTTTTAAATGATACTTTTGCTCTAGATATTATTCAAATTATATATAAAGATATAGCTATATCTATATAGATATACTTACTGTACTTTTTGGCATGGGGAAAAATATTTTGATTGGTGCGTTTAGATCATTTTTACCATCCATTTTCTCTTTATGTAAAGCAGTAGTGATTATCGTATAAGTTGATTACATATCGAATTTATTGATCGGAAAAAGAACCAAAATTATGAATTATATTACTACGTCATTTCTACTTTGGGAACAAGTATTTAATATGATTTTTATAAACTTTTACTTAGATTATTGTGGTAGCCATATAAAATCCTAGACTCTCGAAATTGGAAGATAACTAAATATCAAAGGAGACATCAGAGTTTGCAGCTTATATAACATAAAATGTATTAGGTTGAAAACTAAGTAATTGCAGCTTTCACTTGTTAATTACTTTAATTGAATTCTTAGGATTAGCGTAGGACATGTTCAGATGTAAAACTTATTTTATTGTTTAGTATAGGTTCTGGTGATTTTTCACTTGAAGATAAAAAAGCTTGAGTTGCCCAGTTGAAGTTGATCGCAAAGCATTGGTGTACTTTTACTAGTATCACCACTCAACCAAACAATCAACTTTTATGTCTGCATTGCACAACTAACGAAATTAAATAACTCAGAAAAAATCGTTCCTAATTGAAATATTTACAAAATAATTTATTCCATTATTGACATCACATATTTTGACCACTTGGCCTGGTTTTGGCATATTGGTTTGGCTTTGGTATGTTTTGGCACTTCCAGCATATAGTACCTGCTGACCTTGCACCTTATGATTACTTCTTGTTTCGATCTTCATAAAACTCTTTGAATAGTAAACATTTCAATGATTATGCTGGTGTCTAATTGTTCTTGATTCAGATTTTTGCCAATAACAACCAGAAGTTTTATGAAAGTGGTATAACGATGCTGCTTGAAAGATGACAAGAAGTCATTGATCCAAATGGTCAAAGCATTACAAAATGAAGTTATTTAGTTCATTTAACAAAAATCTGCACTTACTTTGTTTCCAACGAATCAGTTGTTTCTAATGGCTTAATTTCTAGAACTTACGAAATACATTGCATAATTTCAATCTCACAAGCGCACATTTCTCAAAAGTCGCCGGTACCCAATATATGCAAATGAGATTATATTTACTGCTTTGTCAAGCAATTTATTAAGATCTGCTGCAACATGCATCTACTGAAAAATCATTTGCAAAGTTAAACGTAATTCGAAACGGCCGAGGCAGTAAATATGATCTCAGTAGTCAGTAGTATTCTTTCGAGAGTTTCTTTCTGCGATGGCGCAACGCAAATGTGTGTGCTCACCGCCAGAGCACGTGGAAACCCATAAACACAATTTATATTACATGGTAGGTATATCTGTTGTGTACATTATGCTACGAGAACAAACATTTTGTATTCGGATTATGAACTGAGATATGAAGTATGACGTCTGGAAGCGTCACACAAGGTCCGCGGGCGCAGATCACTCGCGCCGAATGCAGTAGTACAGTAATGTCATTTTTTTAGTTGAAATACAAGAATATTTTTCGAAAGTTGCTTTAAATTACCAGCTGAACTTTTTATAAATCTTTCATGATAAGTAAAATTAAATATTCGACAAGTTCGCGGAGAGTAACTGTTTCTGTAAGGTAAAATATTGGCAGACATTATATTTCAATTGGTTCGTACATTTAAAATTTGATTAAACACCGTTTGTAAGGGTAATCTAATTATCATATTTTAATTGTTATATATTATGAATGCTATAGCATCCACGTGAAGTATTACGATTTTACGCAAAATACCTCAAGCCTCAAGAATCGGTTAGTCTTTACATTGACAGATATGTAATTACAAAAACGTGAAGTTATATAAAATTAATGTCAAAATATTGACTTTAAAATTTCAATGCTATAGCATTCATTTCATTCAGCATCACAATACAATATTCACACATTTATTACGCTACTCAAAAACGGGTAGTCCTACATAAATATTCTGTTTGGTAAAAAGATAAGCAACAAATGAATAAAACGATGTATAATTCGATAAGTATTTGCATATACTTTTTTTAGATTTCTCATATTCCGTAAATTTTAGGTTTTAGGTGTCTTACTGCTTCAATCGAATTTCTACTTAAAAATATGGACTAATCATATAGTAAAAGTAATTACTATTTTTATTAACTTATGAGAATGTTATTACCTTCAAAAAATACTCTTGTAAACTGTTTAACAGAATTATAAAAAAAAAATTACTGGAATCTCTTGACTTGTTTTATATAAAAAAGTTGGTAAGTGAGTGAACAAGTTTTTGCACATTGAACATTAAAAACAATTCTTTCATCTCTGTGTGATAAACTTTGTTATCACAATTTTGAAACATTGCTATCTCTTTTTTTTTCAAGTGAAAACAGAAGTCACTACTGCTTGACATCAAACGTCTTTCAAGCGAGATAGAACCAGAAAACTGCAATTCAGGTCCAGTTGCTCTAGCCAATGAGCCTGACTCGCCTCAGTATGAAAAATTGCGATTATTTCAATTTATGATATGACCACGTATGATGAAAATTTATTTATTCCTAATTATTTCAAAAAGCATAGTATTCAAGAACTCTATGCTGTATATAAAAACGGTTTTGACTTTTGAGCTATCAAACTTTTATCAAGCATGGAATAACTTTGACTCGCAATTTTATTGGTATCTATTTGGAACAAATGTATGTGGGTCATTTTTCATAGGTACATAGTACATATACTGAATATATAAATATTCAGTACGCAATCGCTATATGTCTTTTTTATAAAAAATATTCTCTGCATAAAAGTAATGTTCTTCATTAATTTAAGCAAATTTGTATACTGCTAATGTAAGTATGATTCTTTCCTAATACTTAAAAATCGTACCGAATGGAAAAGCTTTATAGACAATAATATCAAATACGTTAAAGTTTCAAAAGTTTTTACCATTAAATTAAAACTTATATACATTGGTAATAGACTGAATTAAAATATTGATAAGTATGTTATTACAATATCGTTTA
>NW_020537646.1:44709544-44958373 GCF_003426905.1 Ctenocephalides felis | reverse complement strand
TTTATTATTTATTTATTTACATATATACATTATTTTCATATCTCAGTCAGACAGAGGTGCCTGGTATGAGAGATTATGAAAAACAGTTTTCATATAATATTTACATTTCATTTGACTATAATATCTATTTCATTAATATAATATCTATATAATAACTCTTCAGTCTTCTTTTTCTTCAATTTCCATATAGTACTCTGTATTTTTCTTTTAAAATTATCATTATCATTGGTCATCTTAATAGTATGTCTGGCAATCGTTATATATTTTGGTAGCACTCCAATGACATTTTCTCTCAAATTCTTTTTTCTATTGCGTTCAATGTGAAAATTGTGTGTTGTCTCGTGTAGTGTTCATGTATATCGTGATTTGTGTCTATTGTTGCACTTGTTTTAATTCGGTTAAATTTCATTTTGTGTATTAGTTTGCATTTCTCTATTTTAATTTGTTATTTAGTGAATGATTATTGTTTCTCTCTGCAAGTATTTGGTGGGTGTTAGATGTGGTAAATTATATGCTATTTTTATGGCTTTATTCATTATTCTCTGTATGTCATTTAGGTTTGCTTTAGTTGTTTGGCCCATGTTGTTATGCCATATAAAATTATAGGATTATTTGCGTTTTTAAGAATTAGTATATTTTATTTTTTTTGCCGAAAGAGTGGATCCTTTTCAATGCCCCTGTTAATGTTCCTATCTTTCTTTTTATTTTGTTTATATGGTCTGTCCATGTCAGTTTTTCAATTATTATCAGTCCTAAGTATTTTATGCTTTCCACTTCCTCTATTGCTCTATTATTTACTTCAATTTTAGTTTAGTGGTTCAGTTCTCAGTATTTTTTCTATGTTTGAAATATAGTATTGTTTTATCTATGTTAATTGTTAGTTTATTTTCAGTTAGCCACTCGGTGTATATTTTCATGTCCGTGTTTATAATATCTTCGAGTCTTTTTTTATCCTTATCCGCATATACTATCGCTGTATCGTCTGCATATAATATGTATCTTCCCTTTAATTTTGCGTCTTTAAGGTTATTGGTGTATAATAGATACAATAAAGGTCCTAATACAGAACCTGTGGAACTCCACAGGTTATGTTACATCCTCCACTTGTGTGAAATTTCCCACCTTCGTCCTTACCACTCTTTTCATGAGGAAATCTTTGATAATGCTGTAAGACAAACCCTCTACACCAAATCTATTAGTTTATTAAGTAATATGCCATGATCTACTGTATCGAAAGCTTTTGTAAATCAATAAAAATTGCAACTGTGTGCATATTTTCCTCAAGGTGCTGACTGATGGTATTAGTCAAATCTATTAGGGCACCTTGTGTATTTGATGAAGGGAGGAAACCATATTGATTTTTGTCAATTTTTTGAATGAGAAAATCAAGTAATCTTTTTTTTATTACTTTTTCATATATCTTGGAGAATGTGTTTGTTATTGTTATAGGTCTGTAGTTATTTGGATCTGTTTTGTTTCCTGTTTTGAAAATTGGTTTTTTTTATTGTAGCCATTTTAAGACACGATGGAAATACACCACATTCTATGTATCTATTCATTAAAACAGCAAGTAGTGGAGCTATTATATTTATTATTTTTTTAGTGATTCTTGCTGTTATCTTGTCTTCGCCAGGTGCAGCGTTTTTCAGATTTTCAACAATTTTTTTATTTCTTTCTCATCTGTTAATTCAAAAATTTGGATTTTGTTTTTAGGTCTGTGTATTGATGGTTTTATAGTTGCAATGATCCATTTTCTTTTGTAGTTTCATACCTATTTCAGCAAAATGTTTGTTGAGATACTCCGCAATGTCTTCCTTTCTGTAAGAAATATATTTTATCTTTATGCTGTATTTTTTCAATATTTTCTTTATATTCGTTTTTATTTTTTCCTCCTCCTAATGTTTTATTTATTAGTTCCCATATTTTTCGAGAGTCACTTTCACATTTTTTGTTTCTTCTGAATAGTATTGTCTTTTTGCTTTGTAGATCATATTTTTATATCTTTTTTTATATTATTATATTTCATTTTTATGGCATTATGTTTGCTTACTTCATTTATATTGCATTTCTTTAAATTATTGTAGAATTTGTTTCTGTTTCATTAAGTTAATAATTTCTTCTGTTATCCAGGTATCTTCTCTGGCTCTTATGTTTCTTTGATTTTATTTCTTTTGCTGCATCTTGTATAATTTTTATTAAATCCTCTAATTGGTCCACTATTTTAGAGTCTAACTTACAAGTTATTGTCTTTCTAATCCTTCTAAATCTATGCTATATCTAATTATTTTATGCATTTTTGGTTTGATTCTCGGCGTATTTGTATAAATACTGTTATCATTTTGTGATCAGATATTTCTGTGTCTTCTATTTCTATATTAATCTTCTTTTATAATTTGATATAACATGGTCAATTATTGATTTAGTGTTTTGAGTCTCCCTTGTGGCGTATTGGCTATCTATATTATTTATTATTTTTATCCTGATGATTCTATAATATCTTTGTAACAATTTGATATATTATTGTTTGGAATTATATCTAAATTCATATCACCTATTATTATTGTATTTTTACCGTTTTCTTCCATTTTTTTTTTCTATTAAATTTATCAGATCTTGTTTATTATTATTCGGAGGGTTGTAAATAACAATAAACTTTATAAAGGGTTCATATTTGTTACTTCTATTTCCAGAGGTTTATATTATTTTTATTATTATTTTCTATGACAGTACAGTTTAGTTCATTTCTTACAAATATCGCTATTCCTCCTCCTCTTTTCTTTTCTCTGCAGTTGTAAAAACCTCTAAAATTTTTTAAATTAAAGTATCCTTCTTCTTCTTGGTATATCCAAGTTTCTGTTAATATTAAAATTTGGCAATTTTCATTTTTATGCATAATTATTTCTAAGTCATCTATTTTATTTCTTAAGCTTCTTATATTGAAATACTTAATCTCTATTTTCTTGTTATTG
This sequence comes from Ctenocephalides felis, assembly GCF_003426905.1. Lineage (NCBI taxonomy): Eukaryota > Metazoa > Arthropoda > Insecta > Siphonaptera > Pulicidae > Ctenocephalides > Ctenocephalides felis. Next base: position 44,955,404 of record NW_020537646.1, on the reverse strand, counting down.
CTATTATATTTATTCATTTTCTTGAATTTGTCCATTGTAATTCGTCGACATTCTTACCATTTTGGCTCTGTGTTGATAACATGAACATTCCGTTTCATTTGCATTATGCACCGTATTAAAATTTGATTTGTATTTTACATTGGCATTTGTGCAGTTTATGCATTTCTTAGATTTGCTCTTACAATCTCTTGTGTTATGCTCATCCGCACAGTTTGCACAGAACGTCTTGTTTTTGCATTCTACTGCCCTGTGTCCATATGCCTGACAGTTATAACATCTTTTTATGTTTAAATCTTCTATTATATGAGCTGTCCTCCATCCTAGATTTACATTATTTTCTAACAATTTTTCGTATGTTTTGCCCGATGTTTCGATATATGTAATCCAATTTTCTGTTTTTCGTGATTTCCTTTGGTATATTAGTTTAATTTGATCTGTGTTATTTATATTGTAATTATATTCTATCATTTCATTTATCAATTCTGTGCCGTCCATATATTGCCTTGGAGCATTTGTTTATAACAAGTCGCGGATTTCTTTGTTTCTTTATATATATTTCGTATTCGCTTCCAATTTTTTGTATCATATGTTCTGCTAATGTTTTTGTTTCCTCAATTGTTGAGGCCTTAATTATTAACCCCCGCTACTAATGTTGTTAATTGATCTTACTTTTGCTTTACGTTTTTTGGATTTATGTTTTTCTCAATATAGTTTCTAGTTTCATAGCTGTTCTGTTTATTCTTTGGTTTTACAATTATTGGCGGCATATTTGGGTTTATTATGTCTTTATTTTTATAATTTTATTTATTATTTTCTGTGGCATTATTTTTACATATTGTAGCATAACTAGATCTTGCATCTTTAATTATTTTAATATCATTCTTTAAAGTTTTAAGCTCATTTACTATTTCTTTCAAATTACTTTCATGTGAATATCTTACCTCATTTTTTTTTGAGCATATGTCACAAAACCATTTTATATTGTTACTTGTGCTGATAACTTTATATTGTTCATTAGTAACTTTCGCACACTTTTTGTGGAACCAACCTTTGCATTCACCTTCACATCCAATAATGTTTTTTCCATTAACATCAATATTACATATACTGCAACATTTTGGATCTTCTACATCTTCCGCTTCTACATCTTGGGTTTATTTTACAAAATCCAAAAATGTTTTTACTACACTTTACTTCTATGTTAACATAAACACATACTTTTATTACATATGTATTAAACTTAAAATGGAATAAAATCTAATCATTAAATTCAATGAAATACTATAGTGGTGTATGGCATCGTGCCTTTAAGGCAAATCGCATGCTTTGATCTCTCAAAAAGTCCCATTTTTTGCACATTCAGCTCAGTATCTCCGAAACGGCTCGGCCTGTTTTTGACAAAAACTAATCACCACTTCATTCAATGTTTTTTGAATCAGTCAAATCGGATACTCCGTACTCTCGAAAACTCGATTTCTATTTTTTGCACACTAATGCTTTGTATCTCCAAAATGACTGGACCAACTTTTGCCAAAAACTAATCAGCACTTCTCCTTATCAATAGGAATTGAACAGTTTTTCAATAATTCAAATCAACCGGTGCTCCCGAATGGGTCAACGAAAAAACACACATTCATTTTTTTTCGAATCTGTGCCAAAATGTTCAGAAACGTGAAGATATGCAAAAACTTCCATTTTAGATTTTTGGACGATTACTATAACTTACCTACCAGAATTGAGATATATTTGCAAATGTTAAAAAGTTCAAATAGACAACTATTTTTAAAATGAACAGTAGAAAATGTTATTTTAATAGAAAAATCTTAATTTTGATTGATTTATAATTGCCATTTAATAATTTGTAAATGCCATTTACAACTATTTATTTTATACAGTGATAGCCTCAAAATATTCTAAATTTGACATTTTACGAATAATTTTGCTTTTCTCATAAATTCCAATTTAAAAAAAGCAAATCAAATTATAATGTTATCCCTTTTTATATTATTAATAATCACTGCTCATTGTTTTATCTAACATATTGCGATTATATTCATAAAACCCAGTTGGATAATGTCTTTATTTGCAAAACAATTTTTTGCATAGATTTATTTTCAAAATAAATTACTGATATGAACTAAATATTAAATTCATAAATATTATTGTTATTTTATTAACAGCAACCTATAACCCTTTAATCCTACATTTTAAAAGGCCATCCAAGAATTTTATTTGATAGATTTTTATCATTAGAATTTATCGAATGTTGATAATTTTTTTGGTTTTCCATTTTTATTAGGGAACAAAATATTTAATTTTTAAATATTATAAATGAATATTATATATAAATATTATAAATAAATATTATAAATAAATATAAATAAATAAAATTTTAATTAATAAATTAGTATATGACCATTAAAAATAAATAAAATTGATCCTTATTGACAAAAAGGAATAAAATGAATATCGTTATATATGAGCTAGATGGTCCGTAATGGGGTATTGAACCCAAATTTTGAATACAATGTTTAGATTAATCAACTGAATTTTGATATGAATATATTTTAGGGCTCTAGATACACATTTTATAAGCTAAAAATTCGACTGAAATGCAAAATATATAAAGTGAATACGTTATAACTCTGCAAACGTTGTAAAATGCGCTATTTTCAAAGTAAATATTGTTAATACAATAAGAGAGTTATATAATAAAATTTGTTTATTTCCATATATATTTAACAACAGATTTTGGTAGTAATATTGAAGCATCAGAGCGCAATCATTAGAGAGATACGATATTAAAAGATACGACCCTTAGTTTTTATATTGTTCTTGAATACAATTCCTGAAAACCAATTATCAACTATTAACTATTAACTTACGAATATATTTTACTCTTATCACATTTGAGATTAAGTTAAAAGTTAATTATTGAAAACTATTTTACAAAAAAATAAGGAAATATCAATGGAGAGCCGATACGAAGTATAAGATTATTATAATTTTAATTCGTAATACCTTCATTTGCAAGTTATCGATATCTATTATAATGTAAATGACAACGAACTCTTCAATAAATAATCCGTAATTAGTTTAAACAAATAAACGATATCGTGGTTTTCCTGCTTTGATTATTTTTCTTGCGCCACAGTTGTGAATCAATCAATGTGTGTGCATTAGTTTTGAAATTGCTCTTCGAGATAAAGAATTGTATCTACGCATTTAAATTATGAATAGCAAGTGCAAAAGCGAATCTTAAACCACGGAAAAATGTTATATGGGTCAGATCCATCACTTTTAATAACATTATTTAATTCTCGTTTAAAACAATAAGAACTTTCTAAGGTATCGCAATATAATAACAGTATCTTACGTTCTTTTGCAACTTGAATAACAGTGTCTAAATTATCAATAAATAATTATTACTTAGCTTAAGACAACTTACTCGTTTTAAAAACTAACACTAAATAAATTAATCTTAAAATATTTTTTTTTTGAAAAATTAAAATAGGGTTCAAATTGACCTCCAAGGCACAAACGTCCAATTTGGCTTTCGGCAATTATACTGCCCAAATCCAAGCCAACTACATCAGAACAATTAACACATATTAAAAAACCAAATATCCATGTCCAGTAAAATTTTAGCTAATTGCAGAACTAAGATTTTTTTTGCTGTTTATCAAAATTTTTGCCAAATATGTATTATCAAATATAATAAACAAAAAAAATGTCATCTATTACTACTAGCATAAATCTTGTTTTATATTAATTGCATATTGAAATAAATTTATTGCAAATAAGATAATACAACTTATGCTTGAAATACGTAAAGATCTACCACCGATATCTCAAAAACAAATAAAGTTAAGAAAAATTCAACAATAATATTGAAAGTAGATGAAAAAGATGCATTTTCAGTCATCATCTTGTTTTTTACGATGTTGCTATCGGGAGATAAATGGCAATATTTAAAAAAATGTAAAAAAGTATTTTTCTTCGTTGTTAGTTTTTTGGTTGTAAGCAGTTTTGCTTAGTTTACAAGATTTTAAATTTCTAAATTTAGGCAATAACTGAGAAAATATTTGAACTAATTTCGTTAGTTGGTTGTCTGATCTGCTGTTATGTATGTTATTTCGTTCTTACAGTATAATTACTGAAAGTCAGATGCTTATATTGTTATAAACTTATATATTGCAATGCTGAATGCGATATTTCTCTCGTTGATCCAGTCAACAATCAATCACGAAAACAGAAGCGCAATTTTTAATCAATTACATGTAACACAATCGCAATGTATATACATATAATAAAGTAAATGTAGTTGAAAACAGCAATTTTGCAAGAGATAAATTAAATAAAGTTATTCCAACTCTGCTGGTAAATATTTCTGATAAAATAACAAACCAAGGTTATTTACATCAGTGTTGTAAAAAATATACTTATGAAATTTATATTTTGCATTAGTTAAAAGCTATTATTTTGTAAAATCATTTTAAAATTAAAAACAAGATCTTGGATCTGTTTGCCTCCTGCCCATCCCATTTTACCCCTCTTATGGGGTTAAAGCACCAAATGACATATTTGTTTAAAACCAGCAAAAAAACATTTCTACATTGATGAATTAACTGGGATTTTTACTGAACATAGTCAAATAGTTGTTTGTTTGATATGAGTTATTTGTTGTCATATAATTGGTTTGGTTTTCACAATATAATTGTTGAACTAAGTCAAATTGAACCTTTGTGCCCCTCTCTACCCTACTTCATGGACACATTTATTACAGAGATCGAACTGCATGCAACCTTCGCATGGAACTTTATCAAAAGAATTCATTATTTGATTTCGAACTCTTAATTAAAACTATTTCTTGTGAAATTGCATTTTTTAACTGCTTTTACATATTAGTTTACTATTTTCTTATTGTTTGCACTTCGACATTGTAGAGATTCAGGTGGTCCTCTTTACCCTAAACCATATGTAAGCAACTCTAGTTGTTGTATAAAAAATCTTATTCAAAAATAACAATATATCTTATAAAAATGTCGATAATAACGTATATTTAGAAGTTATATTTAGGTATTGTAAACTCAAATTTGAAAATATGACCGTTTATCTCTTGATCGCAATGTCGCCCTATTTAAGGTGATGGCTGGTTATAGATTTTTTTTGACTCTACTTTCAAATATTGTAGTAAAAAAATTATTAACTTTACTTGTTTTTAAGATATGAGTGGTAAGCCTCGCTCTACTCTTTATCCCTTATTTTAAACGTGAATGTAAGCCTTGTATATTATTTTGATTAACTTGATTCGAGATTGACTATTGGTTCGAGTAGCATTCAAGACTTTTTTTTGCAAACATATTCTCCATATTAGTTTTTATATATTTTTGGAAAAAATGTTCAAAATTGAAAGCGTAGAAATTTCCCTTTTTAATGTCGATATAGTAAAGTGCACAATTGCTCGCCTTGCCATGTAATGTGAACATTTTTTCATGCCTCTGTTAGACAAAGTGAAACTCGACATTACTTGTCATTGGATCTGGTTGACATGCGTTCATAAAATAAACTAAACTCTCGCAAATGTTTTAATATAAATATTTACTCTTTAAAATAAGTGAAAAGAGAAAGGCGCTTTATTGCTTTTAGATAATTTGAGAATTAAAGAATGTAAAAGTGTCACCAAATACAAGTAAAACAACATAATTTGTGGGTACAGGCCAAGGTTTATTTTAATTAAGACATTTTCAAAATTATACTCGTATTTGTACATAAATCAAATTTTAAAGATTTACAATATAATGTATGTATATAATTCTTTTCTCAAAACAATACCGACTACAAGTGTCCACGATAAAAATCAATCAGGTATCAGAGAGTATTTTGTCGATTTTTTTTTCTTCTTACTTTCCAAAGTATTTTATATTTTGAAAGATAATCCAATTTGCCAATTTTGTTTTTTCTTGACGTTTCAACTAATTTGAGACAAAATTTGGAGAAAGTATGTGTGTGAGGGTGTCTAAGAGATGATTCCCATTTCAACCTTACGTAAGCGTTTTCTCAAAAACGGCTGCACTGAATTCAAAAATTTAAAGACATTTCGTTGAAACTTGACAAAGACTCGCGTTGATTAGTTTCGATTGAGCAAACTGACAGAAACTTGCAATTTTTTTCGTCCACGTTTTAGAAAATAGTTTAAAACTCTTGATTCAATTTCAAAAATTGTTCAAAATATATCGTGTTTAGTTTTTGGTGAAAACCCGCCAGGCAGTTTCTTCGTATTTAATTATTTGAAAAAAATGTTCACAATACTGGTATCACAATTTTCTGATGTTAGACTTTACGGAATTGACGAACAAATATACAATATTATGGTTGAATTATAAAAAAATATTAAAGTTTGAATAGTTAGCGGTATCAAAAATTCAAAATTTAACCGTCCCAGTTTTATAAGTTTCTAAATCTCAATTCGTCTACTCTTAGTATAGTAGTAGTACTATATGTCTTCTATTTTCACATATCGAAAAGTTTTTGCCACTTGCCAAAATGACAAATTAACCTTGTTATTGTTATATTGTAAATCTAATCAACTTAAGCTTCCTACGTTTTAAGAGGTCTGAATTATCAGATTTAGATGATTCAAAAATCATTTGTTTCAAATCGGTAGTATTCGCTCCGAGCGTGACTGCAGCGCCCATGCAGCGCCGTAATAAATATGAACTAATTGGGGGTATCAGTGTGTGGTTTTCATGGGTTTTACATGTTTGTTAAAGAAAAAAGATATTAAATAATTGTTATAAATAATAATAAACAAGATACAGTAATAATGTGAACGCTGAATGTTTATTGAAATTATTAAATTTACTTCAACGTACTTAAAACATAGTTAAGCATAATGATTAATTAAATAAAGAAATGCAGTAAATAATTTTAAGGTTAAGTGCCTCAAAGCTTATGTCATAATCTCGGAATAGTTCTTAATAAAAACAATATAATAATGATAAATAGTATTTTATCAATAGAATAAGTAAATGATAAACTAATTTACTCATTTTTTTGGTCAAGCTAAAGACTTAGACACTATTATAAAGACATAATTTAGACATTATTATAAAGACAAGACCAAGTTGACAAGTAGGTAGGACTCAATACCTCGACCGATTCATTGCAAATGCGATCATAGGGCTTGGGAACCCACGGTGATCCATCAACACTACAAATATATATTTGGCATTATTTCAGCATTGTAATTATTAAACTGTTTGCAAAATAAACATTTTTTCGCTATGTGATAACTTTTATTTTTCTTTTAATCATAAAATTACAATTATTATATAATAAAATGTAATTAATATATAGATAATAGTTATACATAATCAATATACAATATATAAATATGTATTTTTCATTATTTCAGGCTTGTATTAATTACATTGTTTTACAAAACATTTTTTAGTAAGCATTAAATTTTGATAATACAACAATTTATTGACTTATAATTTTTCTTTTTCTAAACATAACAATTTTACAACTATTCATAATACTCCAAATTGTATTTTTATAACAATAAGGTTATGATACTTACTTTATTCTTCTAACCGCTGCGATCCACTTTTCCCGTTGATTTTCTTTCCACTTAGCTGTAGAAAATGTATAGAATTTGCAGTCACTTTTTCTGCTGGTATTTCTACAACCCACTACACAACAGACATGGTGGTTCATTTTTAATTATCTTATTTAAATTTGAAATAAATAAATATTTTATGTGTTTTTGTTTATAATAGCCCCTTTTAGTGCTCCAAGTTAGCCACTACGAACGCTTCGGTCGATTTGACTTCCCCTTCCATGCCTTCGCACATAGCCAATAAAGAGGCCATAGTAATTTGATATACTATAAAATAATGGTGTTACTATACATATTTTTTGAAATTACTTCTGATAATTTTGTCTTATTGCGAAAAAAATTTTGGTCGTCGATGATTAATCGTAATTTGCATATTTTTTACTTATTTTAAAACTTGTCAAGAGAGTCAAAACATTTTTCAATTGTTTTAGATTGTTTTGCCCAAAATCTGCAAAATTATCAGCAATTTTTAAGAATCATTGGCCTTGCTCATAGAAACATTACTCATATTTGTGGTAGATTACATATAGGGAAGCTATGGGCTATTTGTAACAAGGGTAATTAGTAACAGGCGTTTTTCAATCAGGATTTTAAACGATATTAAAATATTTTTTGTCTCTATTGGACAAATATTATCCTAGCTACTGTTACTACCGGTCCGTCGTTTTTGGCAAGTAATGTAATTGATCTATCATAACACTTCGGTTTGGTTTATTATTATCAACCAATTTTAAATTCTATATATGTATGTATCTTATTATGTTTCTTGATCAATCGTTGATAATGTGTGACAATTTTTGTGAATACTAAATTGTATAAATATTTAACTTGATTGATATTAAAAAAATCTCACCTGGGGTTTGTTGAAACAAAACCTTTCGTCTAGTTGTAAGATTCAAGAATTATGTACAGATATAAGTGAAGATGATTGTGAGGAATGTACAGTATGTAAGATATATACACATATAAATTACAGGAATTACTATGTTATATTTGTATTATGGTATTAATTGTTGTTTACGACGATTTATGATAAAAAATCATATTCTTAGATATATTAACTTCCCGAAGGAGAAGTTTATGTTTTCATCAAAAAATCCGATTCGCTAATTTCATGTTTTCTCGACGTTTCAAGTCATTCTGAATCGAATGAGACCAAATTTGGAAAAAGTATGTAAGTGTGTGTGTGTGTGTGTTTGTATGTGTATGTGAACAGATTTTTTGCCGTAAATCGACGTTTTCTCAAAAACGGCTAGACCGATTTCAAAATTTAAAAGCCATTCGATGTATCTCGATGACGACTATTGTTTGTCAGTTTGTATTGTTTGTGCGACGATCGGCCAAGCCATTTCTTCGTAAATAGCAGAAAAGTGAAAAGTTTTTGGTCCACGTTTTAGCCCGCAATTCTGAATCGATTTTGAAAATTCAAAAATCGTTCGAAAGATATTGGTTGGTAATTGACATTGTTTTCTTGTAATAAGATGTTAAAAAAAAATTTTTTGTCGATTTTTATTATTATTTTTTTGACGGTAGATACCATAGTCTTCTAGATCAGACTAAAATATTACGGCCCTACGACAACTCGTTTAGCTTTAAATTCGTCAAAGTTTGCAAAAATTAGTATGGTCTTTTTGGCATTTGTCAAAATTAGATCTTTCATCGACGTTTGCTCAAAAACGCCTGAACCGATTTCAGAAATTTAAAAGTCATTTGATGTATCTCGATGAGGATTATCGTTTCTCAGTTTTGTGCGACGATCGGCCGAGCCGTTTCTTTGTAATTTGGAAAAAAAGTGTTAAACTTTTCGTCCACATTTAAGCTCATACTACCGAACCGATTTTAAAAAATAAAAAACTGTTCGTCAAAAAAGATATTAGTTGGGAATGATACTGATTAGTTTTAGGTGAAAATCTACCGAGCCGTTTTCTTGTAATTAACTGTTGAAAAAAAAAATTAAGCCGATTTTCATGGAACTTTTGGGCGGTATATATCATGGTCTTATAGAACATACTGAAATATTACGGCCTTACGACAAGTAGTTTAATTTTAAAAATTCATCAAAGTTTGAGAAAATGAGTAGTTCTTTTGACATTTGTTAAAATTAAAATTAGACGATTTACCTGGTATAACGATAAATGCTTGGTCTTTAATGAACATACTAAACTATTAAAGTCCTACAAAAAACTGGCTCAATTATTAAAATTATTGATTTTTGAAAATTTGCTTTTAAAAAATACTCCGACCGGGTTGACGTGTTCGATTTTCAATAATGTGTAATGAATCCACTTCGAATACTTTTAACTACTCATAAATTAATTTATCTATCATGAATTAAGTCGATTATTTACACAAATCCGGAAGTTCATGTAACTTGCCTCAAGGCAAAATACCAATATCAACTAGTTTTATATTTCATTTGTAATGATTATAGTGTGCGTACATGTATGAAAAATATTAATAAAAACACGTCAATTTTCTTAAAAATAAATAAAGAATACATTATCAGAGGCATAATTGTCGTATTTTTGTCGCGTTGTTAGATGTTAAAAAAAGCCGCAAACACGGGGTAAGTTTCATCGCACTTTCTCTAGAAATTGATTAATTATTAAATAATGTACAGAAGTCAATGCATTCAACAGTTATAATTAAAAGAATTCGAACATGAAAACATACTTTTGATTCTTTGAAAGCAATGCGGTCTACAGATTGTGTTAATGTAAGACACTCACTGAAAGCAATAATGGTAACTTGTTAGAACAATCATTCTTTATCTTTCTCCTTTTGGATCCTATCTCAGAATCAGTATAGTTTAGCTGTTATGATTGTCATTACAGTACTTTGGCACAACCGTACCCAGTCTCCTATAATTCAAACATAATTTATATTGTTTGATAATATTATATTATTTTAGTTAATTGTAATTATTAACTTTAACTTACGTCAGTAAGTTATAGTAATCGCAAAAAAATCAAAAATGATAATTTTTATATATCTTTACGTTCCAAAGGTATTTGAACATTTTGGATTATCTTAGAAAAAATTGATGTATGTTTGTGTATGCGTGTGTGTGTGTGTGCGGATACAAATTTTCGTCCACGATTTCGGGAACACCGATCAACAGATTTGAATAATTCAAAAAACATTCGATTCGTATTGATAAGGAGACGTGCTGATTAGTTTTTGGCTAAGGCAGGTCTAGCCATTTCAAAGATACAGGGAAAAAGTGCCAAAAACGGTAGCTCAGTTTTAAAATGATTAATTTTTTGGGAAGGCAGGCCCAGCGGTTATCACTCAATCAAGATAAGTTTAAAAAATTAATTTGGCGGTCAAAAATGTTTATTGTACATATGTACATCAAATTATCAGATATTTCATAGAGATTTTAATAATGTGTACACATTTTGCGTATTTTTTTTGGGGTTCCGTACCAAGATTTTTAATTACGGTAATAATGTGTACACATTTTGCGTATTTTTTTTTTGGGTTCCGTACCAAGATTTTTAATTACGGTATGAGAAGTTCCAGCAATTTGCCTTAAGGCACGATGCCTGTAAACCTCACTAGGTTTAGTGTACTATCAGTTACCCATGATAGAAATATGAGGTAACTAATCCTTGATGAGTTACATGACTTGCCAGTTATGCATGGCATACGTTAATTATCCTTTTAGCATGGCGAACTAATCAGCTCTCATTACTCATTAGCCGCGACCCATGTCCGGGTTACAGTGTAATAATAAGTCTACGTGTACGATATAATTATAGTTGGGATTAACGGATGAACCTATACAGGTATAATATAAAGTATAAAGCGCTTCCTGAACACACTGTTCGCAGATACTGTGTCTTTTCCCACATCACACTTCGGACGAATGCGCTCTTCGTGTTATTTTTATATTCTTTAATTAATCCATTTCTACTTCATACAACTGGGTCGACTTCGTGCTATCACCCACATTATAAGAAAATTATTTGAATATTAAAGATTTGTACGAAATTTGAAAAGATCTGGAAATTTCTCAAATGCTACAGTTTCAAATGTACTTAATGACTTACTGGCGCAAAGACGTTTATAAGATATAAGAATAAGAATATTATATCGATATATTTCATGAATACATGAATGATTATTTTTAAATAGACAATAATACAAATAGGTGTCAAAAATGCTGTGAAGTGGTATTCTTCACACAATATCATTGAGTTGGCAGTTTTCTTATGAACTTTAAGAACAGTTTTTTTATAAATCAATTTGTTCAATCAGAATTGTGGATTTTTTGTTAAAACTTCAAATGATATTATATTATATATTATATTTATAGAGCTATATGTTTTTCTCGATTCTCGATTGAAATTCTTTTAAATTTTTTTTTAAATTATTTATTTTCGAAAAAACCGGGACAATTCAGAACAAAAGATCTAAATCCAGGACCAATATTACTTTTAGATAAACCCGAGGCACAAGGTGGAATTCCGGGACTCTTCCGGCCATACCAGGACATATGGTCACCATAATGATGCAGTATAATGCATTTTAAACAGAAGTCATATAGACTTATGTGCCATATAGGGTGACACAAAAGTCCAATTGGACTAATTGTAAGTAATTATACTGTCTAAACCACATGAACTACATCACAACACATAATACGTAACAAACAAACAACTATCACACTATGTTCAGTAAAATTCCCAGTTAATTCCTAATCATATAAATGCGTTATTACTATATTTCTAAAATTTGTCAACTGTCTCTTTTTACCCCATACGGGAAGTAAAATAGGACAGCCCCGGTCAAACAGATCCAATATATCTTATTTTTAATTTTAAGGAGATTATACAAAATAATACCTCCATTATTCAACCAATGCAAAATATAAATTTCATTTCAGAAATAGCACTATACATAAGGTGACCATACGTCCCGGATTGGCCGGGACAGTCCCGATTTTCCGCCTTGTGTCCCGGATTTTTCTAAAAGCAATATTTATCCCGATTTTAGGTGTTTTGTCCCGGATTGTCCCGGATTTTTAAAAATGTTTTGATTGCCAATATATTTTTAAATATATTTCAACTAGAAAATTTTAACACAAAAAATGTGCATATAATTCTTAGCTCAACCTCCCTCCTCCCCCCCCCCGCTCTCACATACATTCTAATACGTCCCGGATTTCATGCAAAAAAATATGGTCACCTTATTATACATAATCTCGATGTGGTATTTCGTCAGAAATATTAAGCAGCTGTGTTGGAATAACTATTTATTCAATATGTCTCTTATTTATTTACTATTTTTTATTTTGAGTTAAAGTTCAGTTTCTTTTTTGCTTCACAAGTTTTTACAAAGGTTTTATAAAAGCTTGTGAACTATAAAAGCTTCTGGACTAACTTGAAAGTAACATTACATCTTTTAAAACAAGTAAGTAAAGTGTACTTAAAAACTAGATTAAAATCTTGTAAACTGAACAACAGTGCTCACAACCAAAAAAACTAATAACGAAAGAAAGAACTTTTGTAGTAGATTTTCAAACCTTGCGCTTTTTCTCCTGATACCGACTTCAAAGAATCAATTATAGCTGGTTATATATTTTTATTCTCTACTTCCAAATATTGTTATCAAAAAATTTAAAACTTTACATGTTTTTGATATATCAGAGGCCTCTTTACTTGTAACCTTTAAGCCTCGCTCTACCTTACATAGAAATAATAATTTATATAGGCGCATTTAAGGACTTTTCGATATATTTATAAACTATATATTTTTTAAGTTTTCTGTATTGACTTAACCTACCCTATATATATAAATATGATTGTCCAATACTCTGCGGTGTTTAAACTTGAGTACCTAGTGGTCGTAGCAAATTGTAATGGCATTGATTATGAATTGATAATATTAGAAACTTTGCGTTTCAAATTTGATCGAAATCTTAATTTTGCTAGAGTGAAATTAATGAAATAAAACTTTTTGTTAAATTATCAGACATTAGTCATTAACAGATGCAGATGCTTTGTATTTTCTAATAAAAAAAGAAATTCTAATGAAAAAATGTTCAATAGATTTTTTCTAGAATTTTCAAAATAAACTTATTTGGCGGACTCTGTACAAGTAGAAAATTTATCAATCAATGCTATAAAATTTAAGACCTTGCTACTTCAAACATTAATCCTATCCGAATTAAATATTAGATGTAACAAGTAATTATTACAACAAACATGCCACAAATGATACACTTCATCCTGGTTTGTTAATTAAGATACTTTTTTATTAGAGTCATATTTTACGCAAGGTCCTATATGCCACATGAAAGTCGTAAAATGCAAATTTTGAACCTTAAAAGTTTGTTAAGACAAAACAACATTTTCCTGCAGTCGTGCTAATTAATTACTGCATTGATTATAAAAATATATTGCCCTTGAAAACATATTCATGTTTTCGAAAGTGATTGTATGTAAACAATTGTAAATACTCGAAATAGCAATAAAACTCACGATTTCGACTGTAATATATTAAACAAATAGTAGTATAAAGTAATGTAAAACTAATTTTTTGCTCCTTTATTTTGAGAAGATCAATGATATGACGCATAAATTTGTTTTTTAGAGATTTGTCATTGTATGGAGGTCTGCCTGTCTATGCACCACAAAACTTTTGAATTTGCAATAATTGTATACATTTTTGTCTATTAGTTATGCAGAAACAAACTTTTTACAAAAAACACATACGTTCACATACCCTCAATACATTCACTCATTTTTTGTGTAAAAATGGTTTAGTTCAGTAAAATCAGCGAAAAAACGTGAAGGTAGTAAGATTTTATAGAACTTGCAGGTTGGAAAGTTGTGAATTCTATATATAATTTTAACGAATTATAAAGAAGAATTACCCAAAATATTTTTAATTTTCAATAAAACAGTCCCATTCAACAAGCTCGTCATATTATATTGTTAACTTTCCGTAGGATTAGTTATAGTAATCGCAAAAAAATCGAAAATGCAATATTTTCATATCTTTAAGTTTCAAAAGTTTCTAAACATGGCATACCATAGAAAAAACAAATGTGTGCGTGTGCGTGTATGTATGATTTCGGGCGCACGAATCAACCGATTTGAATGATTCAAAAATCATTCGATTCCCAATGATGGAGAGATAAAATAATTACGTGCTGATTCGTTTTTGGCGAACACAGGTCCAGTACGAGGCAAAAAGTGCCAAAAATGATATTTGAGTTTTTGAAGTAACGTAACGCCCGATTTGAACTATAAGGAAGCATTTTACTTGTATTGACAAAATGAAGAATTGATTAAATTTTCGTTTCGTACCAAGATTTTTAATTTTTAAAGTTTACTTATACTAACTAATTTCAAAGTGATTCCGGCCTTTTACGTGGATGATATTTAAAAAAAATCTCATTAAACTAGATAATATTGTCTGTAAAATGAACTACGATAAAAAAAATTAGAAATTGACAAAATGGCGGCGTTTTAAAAAAAGTCGAATTTTGCCCAAAATTTTGGTCGTTTTTGGACTGCCAAAATTCGATAGTTTATTTTACGGAGAACTATATATAGAATATGTATAAAAATGGATAGTGATTGGATCATTTATTTTTGAGTAATCGCTGCAGCAAATTCGGAAAATGCTGTTTCGAGAAAAACGCGTTTAAAGATTAAATGATCGTTATACTAAATACTATAATATATATATATATATATATATATATATATTTATTATTTAAATGGCAGTAACTCAAAAACTATTTAAGATATCGATTTAAAATTTTAATATGTTATTTTTAAAGGTATAGCATAGCATATCGAAATATGGAAAAATTGAAAATTAGATTTTTTGAAAATTTTACACTAGTTGTGCCCCTTAAATATATATTATATAAATCCTATTAAAAAATTAAATATGAGTTGTTCTAATTATAAGAAATATATCCTCAGATGGATTCATTCGGCATCTCTTCTTTTCTCTATTTTAAGTGATTTGAGCAATAAAATTGTCACTGAAATTATTTAAAACAATTGTTAATAATCATTGATCAATGTTTATTAATTATTGATTTTTTTTGCTCGAAGATTTGTTTCTGGTACGAGAAGTACTGGCATTTGCCTTAAGGCACAATGTCATGCACCACCAGTTTTAGTTTTTATTTTACAATATGCTAATTTAAATATATAATATTCAAATATTATCAGAAGAGAATTAGCTAGTTGTAAGTGGCATTTTGCTCTAATTAGACAAAATACATGAAATGATATATGTGAAAATAATCGGATTAATGAATATGAATTAAGGATTACTGTTTGAATGAAAATTTCAAATAATATTTAAAAAATAATGTTTTACTTTCACTAATAAATAAAAATGCAAATGTCAATCGATATCTTTAAAACAGACTTGTATTTATTTAATTATGGTGCGCTACGATCACAACAATATTACAATAAACATTCAATGTAAAAACTGTTTTCTTTTAGTTTTTTTAATTTAATAGTTTGTTTTAGATATTTTAAGAACAAAATTTGAATAAATTGACTACAAAGCATATTGTTTTTAGTTGTACTACTTAATTAATGGATAATATCTGGTTAACTAATATCTTTTTTTTTTCTTTATTTTTATTGGCCTCGCTTACTCGAGCATTTAAGCCACCTACATTATTCTATACAATCATATATCCAACAATCTTCAATTTCATACTATTTTCTTCATATAATCCCTATTCTTTTTCTATACTTCTTAACTTATCTTCATTCTTCTTAACTATCTTCTCATTTCATCTTCTAACCACATATTTCTTCTTCTTCTATACTTCTCATTTCTTCTTCTAAATCCTTCTTACTTCAATTCATTTTTTAATTCTAATTATCTAATTTTTATACATCTTGATTTTACATACACATCTTTTTTTATTACAATTCATAATTCTATTATTATTCCAACTTAACTAGTTAATATTTTTTCAAATTCTTGCCGGAGATTCGAACTCGGAACCCCCAGCATGTGAATCGGGAACGCTACTCTTGAGCTAATCCCGCCACAAACTAATATCTTAATATAACGTGAATGCTAATAGCAATATAACGTAAATTCATTGAGCTTCCTGGAGAATTGCATCATGAAATTACGTAATGTTGAGGTATTTTTTACAATAAAAGTTCGGAAAAAAATCTATATTCTTTTCATTACTGTAGACAAAATATAAACATTTTATGATAGGCAAGTAAATCGAAATTCCTTAGTAGAAATTCTGTGAAAATATGTTGGGCGACGTATTCCGACCGAAGACTTGACGAGCACGCGGTACACCTGTTCGCTTCCTGCCAGGTAAGTTGGATTCGTGGGGTCGCGACCTCGTATAATGCGCTCGCGGGACCTCTGATGCGTTGATATACAAAAAACATCAAAATATACAACACAAATATTTCAACACATGTTTTGATTATCGTATCGTATGCAAATAATTATTAAAATTAGTTTATTTTAAACTTAATTTATTCATATCATTCAGTAGACATGGTGTGTGATTGTAACCAAGCGTATGATTTTCTTTTCATAAGGCAAATATTTTTTATTTCAATACTTTATTTTTCTACACTTTTTGTAGAAATAATTATTTTTATTTTATATGTATCTTTTATTAACAAAGTTTAATAATCGGGCATAGCATCAATAAAAAACATAAATTCCTTTTAAGAAATCCTAAATATGTAAGGTAAAAGACCCAGTTATTGACCCTGGCCCAGTTTCTGACCTTTTCAACTTTTTTTGGAATTAATTAAAAAACTATACATTTAATGTGAAAATAATTTTTTTCTTAATTGACAGTAATTTATTCTATGCCTCATTAATGTCAATTAAAAAAATATAAAAAATATTAACTAAATAAAAAAAATTTTTTAAACCAAAAGTGACTGTGGAAGCCATTTTTTAGCTTTAGTCTAAACAGTTTATGTAAGGATCTACGACAATTGAGTTCGTGCACTAATTATGATGTAAGTACGAAAATCTAACTAAAAATATACAAATAAGTCAATAATTAATTAAAATTTATTTTAAAATATTTATAAAACATATTAAATTTAGTTTTATTACTGAAATTTGAGGGTCAATAACTAGGCTCAATTTTAAGTGTATGCCACAGTTGTTGACCCTGCAATTCTAACCTTCTAAAAGCTAGGTTATCTGTCACATGTTTTTAGTCACTTGTTCATTAAATGTAAAAATAATAATATTTATTGTTATCTTATTTTTGTTTACTATTTTTCGTAGTAAAGTGATAAATTTACATTTAATATTCATTGGTATAAATGAAAGATTGTATTTAAATCTTGTAAATACATCTTTTAAGTGATAAAATTATTAATAAAAAAATGTCAGTTTTATCAACGCTTAAATTATGACTGTTTTAGTTTACTAATATTTTTATTATTATACAATTATACAATTACAATTAATTAAATGAAAATTAGAAGAAGAAAAAGAATTGAAAAAAGCTGAAAGGTCCAAAAATAAAGCCATCAAGGAGGCAGAAAAAATAATTAATAAAAGAAAAACTTGAAGAAAAAAAGAAACAAAAAGCTCTTAAAATAAAAAAAAGTCCAAGTAATTTAAATAATTAATTTTAATTTTTTTGTTTGTGTAATATGTTATAACAAGACTTGAACTATTTATACGTTAAATTTTAACAAACTGTATATTTTTAGAATAAATAATTTATTTATTTTAATAATAATTTCAGTTTATTTAAAATTAGTAAGCACTTCATAACCTAATCATGATTAAATTTGAGGGTCAGAAATTGGGCTACGGTCAGGGTCAGAAACTGCCACACGAAGAATTCTGAGGGTCAGAAACTGGAGCTCTTAATGTCAATTTTTAAAACGTCAATTTAAAATAAAAATTTAGTTCAAATAATTTTTTTATGCACATTACTTTATTTTAAAAATCCTAAACTAATAGATAAAATTATAATTTTCTTCATTAAGTTAAGTTTTATATTAATTATTATAGTTTAACCTCCACCGTCACTCTAAAAAGGTCAGAAACTGGGCCCCTTACCTTACTTGTAATTTATCGAGTATAAAAATGTTTGCAATTCCAAAGTCACGATTTATGTATCTCTATTTATCTAATAATGTTGACTTGAAATTATATTTAAGATCATTAATCTGTAGTAAGAATTTGATGTCGTACTGCTTGATATCGAGCTATGGCTAGAATCGAAGGTTAGAATCGAACCCGGAACTGGTTTGTGCGAGGCCACGGCTGGTTCAACAGTATAAAACTGCAATCCATAATATATAAAAATGAATTTGTCACCAAAATGTGTCTAATGTCCAACAGAAAATTAACAAACATGGAAATAACGCAGTTCATCCTTGAATAATATCAACTTGCATTTCGTATTCGAAACGCTCTGATGAACTCATGTTTTTGAGACCTCAAGGACGAGATTATGCCAACGACGACCGAATTACTCATACGACGTCGTTAATTAGGTTTTTAGTATAAACATTTAAAGAACAGAAAAACATTAAGATAACTTAAATAATTATCAGAAAACAAATCAATCACCAGATGGTCAGTTATATAGATATCTATTTAAATTTACTAGATACACACCTTTTTATCTGCCAAAATTGATAAATAAGTATTTATAGGCACACACGTTTTATTTATCTGATTGTAATTTATGCAATTGGATTATCGTATGTTGTTTTAATTGATTATTATATTTTTCATTATAATTGCCATGAAGTCTCCATTCAAGACGAAGAAATATAGTGTGAATATCATAATAGACAAATAAAGGTAATTGTTCCATATCATTTATAACAGAAGAATTAGATATCCTAAAGACCTATTTTAAGTATACTAGAAATTCCTTTTGTTTATTATTCATTTTTGTACTGCACTGTAATACTGAACGTGGTTTTTAAATTTATTGTTTTATACATTATAAAAATTTTATATATGGTCATATAATATAATATATTATAGAAAGATCTATATTTATAGAAAGTTCAAATGATACATTTAAGAAAATAAAAGTTTTCAATGTTCTTAAAAATTTTAAAATTTGCATTAATTTTGAAGTTTAAAAATCTAAAAAATCAACATTTTCCAAAATAAGAAAGGATAAATATCGATTTAATAAAAAAACATTTTAATATCGTCGAAGACTCTATTGGAAAACGTCTGTTACTTGTTACCCTTGTTACAAATAGCCCGTAGCTCAATATTTATTTAAAGTAATAAGAATAATTATTGTTAGATGAATATTTATTTAGATAAATTGTAAATTATGTTATTATTCGCTGAAGAAACTGATATCAAGTATTTACTTAAGCAATCGCAAAAATATATGTCAAAGCTGCAATCAATTCCAGAACAACCAAACACAAAATTTCCAGGAAAATAATAAACATTTATGCGGAACATTTAATATTTCATAATTATGCGATATTGTTACCGATCAATGCAATGATAATTGAGATAAGTGTAAAATTGCTCTTTCGTGATAAGAGCCACGGGTGGATGGTCTTATCGATGACCTTGTTTACTATGTGCGGCCCTTGAAAATTATCAAAGAGAGTTCGATCAACTAATCACTTATTAAATTAATCGATCGATTATGGAGAATGCACCGATCTCTTAATAGAAATTAATGAAAGTTGGATTGTTTTTAAAAATCACTCCGATAATTGAAATACTCAACTTTAAGTTGAAAACATCTATAGGCACTCTTATATTCATGATAATCATGCTTGACTTCATGATTGAAATGATTCATACAATGATTTGATAATTATAATTATGGGAAAAATCCTATGCAAAGGTAAATATCCATAAAAGTATACGCAAAGAATTTTTATTAAAGCATATAAATGTATCAACTGTCATGAAAGTAAGATCTATGTTTTAGTAAGATTTACATATAGGGTAAAGGGGCTCAAAGGTCCGCGAGTTAAAAGGTTCACCACCGATATCACAAAATCAAGTAATGTTAAGAATTTTTTAACAATATTTAAAAGTATCTAGAGAAAAATGATGTACAAATAGCTATCACCTTGGTTCTTACGATATTGCTATCGACAGATAAACGGCAATATTTAAAAATCCATTACAAAAGTATTTTCTTGTTGGACCTGCTTACCCCCTTGCCTTATTACACTGCCCATAGAATAAAATGGACCAGGTAGGTAACAAATGTTTGAAAAACAACAAATAAAATACTATTATCAGGGAGTTTTACTGAACATAGTCGGATAGTTGTTTGTTTGATACAAATAGAATGAACCTTTGTGCCTACCCTGCCCTACACAATTAACCCTATCACTACTAAAATGTTTCCCGCTGCTGTACGAGCTTCCAAGGCTCTTTGTAATATTATATTTTAAGATTTTTCAATTATTATGAAAGAATATATTTGAAGCTACACATATACATAACTTAAAAGCATAATAACAAATTAAAATTCTGAATTTACTCATTATCAGAGAGATAAATCTTGTACAAATTCGACACACAGGCTAATTGGTAATATTGTTTAACAATTTGGCCATGGTACTTTTCAGTGAGAGAAGCTCAAATATATTATATAATAATGAAATATAAATATGCTATAAAATTATCAACAAGTAGATCACGCCGCGAAAATAGTTAATAATATTTTCCAATTATATAAGTATATATGTATAATATATATTATGCATAAATGTATATATCACTTACCAATATATCAGCTTACTCCAGTGCACCATCAAAAGCAATAGACATGAATACGAAATCTGTATGAAGAAAAAAATTCAGTTTGTAAAAAAATATATAACTTTTTTTAGTATTACTATTTTTAATATAAGAATATTGAACTTTATTTTCCACTGAATGAAGACTAGCATGATAGCCGAAACGTAACAACATTTTTTAAACATTCCATACAATTTTTATCACTGTAAGGCTCCAACAATGAAGTCGCAGTGTAATTTGCATGAAACGTGTTATATGATCCATACTATATAATTTTATTCCCATAAATCGAAGCTCTTGCTATATGAGTCTGACCCGCAATTATAAGTTTTTCTTGAACTCAAGTGTTAATTTTCTTCTCTTAAATATTTACAATGCTTAAATTACAAAACATTATAAATACCTTTGTTTGAAATGACTGTCATGCATCAAAATTTTTACTTTTGGTTCGGCCATTGTGCAATTCAAAACATAATTGTTGAAATTTGAACTCGACATTGCCAATGTTTATATTTATGGAAAATACTGATCTAAAGTTACACGAAATAGAAGAATTGGTAATTCGATAAATTGAAATTATATGATAATATTTACAGTTCATAGAACTTGTGTGGTGACACTAAAATCTAAATACATAAATAGCGTTTGAGATGCGAATATGATATTTACAAACTTATATTTGATAGTTAGCCTAGGTCATTATAGATGTAGGGAATGTTATCACAAAATATTTTGTGAACACTATAAAATTCAATTACGGCCATTAAAATTTTGCAATATAATCATAAATAATTTATTTCGTTAAATTTGTTATTTTTAAATTTTGTGACTGTTTACAAGACGCGTGTTTATGTACAACATAGAAATATAAAATTAAAAATATATAAGTTATACAAATATAATATTATAATAGAAATTATTAATTACTGCATTATCAATAGTCTATTCTCGTTCAATGTAAGATAAATAATAAAAAAATAGTGAAAAAAAGTCCATAAATCTTCAAATTTATATACATTTAAATTATGTCGCTTCTTACTTAATTTTAAGTAACTTTTTTAAGGGTTCTTTGAGGAATTTATTTGAAGTATAAAATAGAAGTGAAACATTTTAAGTACAGAATAAGAAAAATACAATTTCCATCTATGGAAATAGATCCATAAGATTTTTACTATGATATAATACATTGCGTTACGCTATAGTAACTCAATAGATATATTTTACTTTTATAGAAGTGAAATTTTATAAATCAGATTGATTTATTATAATCGATTATATTCTTACGTATACTTTCTTTGTTTTATAAGACCAAAATTTGCGACAATGGGCAATTCATCATATTATAGAATAGCCACATTAATGTTAACCATTACATAATCCCAGATAATCATATTTTATTCAATTTTCATTTTTGTATTTGTAAATCATTGCCGCCTAATTAAATATGTCAAAATAATAGACCCTAATTATTAATATTATGTGCGCTTCGTATTTTATATATAAAATAGTGAGACAAATATATAAAATATATCAATATTATGAATCGTTAATAATATAACTAATTAGATATGGTCGTTGATAAATTGAATTATTATCATAAGTTACATGCAATTATACAAGTGGATAGTGTCACACGTAATAGCTAAACCATTTGAAGATAATATTTAATGTAATTATTATTAATTAATGTGATGAATTTCACATCATCTTACATTCCAAAATTTATAAAAAAATATAATAAAACTTGAAACTTTAAAATCTGAAAATTCATTAAATTTACATGGAGTACGTTTTAGTAATTGCAAAAAAATCTCTATATATTTTAAGTTTCAAGGTTTACTATGCATTTTGACAAACCTTAGAAATAATTTATGTATTTGTATGTGTGCGTGTGCAGATACAATATTTAATCGACGATTTTACAGAAACTTTAAAATCAGAAAATCATTAAATCTGCATAGAGTACGTTTTAGTAACTGCAAAAAAATCTCTATATTTTTTATGTTTCAAGGCCTTCTATGCATTTGGGCAAACCTTAGAAAAACTAAAATACATGCAGTATTTATATGTGTGTGTGCGTGTGCGGATACAATTTTTAATCGACGATTTTACAGAAACTGTTTGAATGATTCAAAGCACGGTTTAACCGATTTGACAGGCTTTAAAAATAACATTCGATTTTTTTTGATGGGGACACGTGCTGATTTGTTTTTGGCGAAGGCCAGTTGTTTCGAAGATGCGGTTCAAAAAGTGCCAAAAATGGCAATTCAGTTTTCGAGACAACGGAGCGCCCGATTTGAATGATTCCAAAAACATTTTTGTTGTATTAACTTGAAATAGGCATTGATTGAATTTTTGGAAGGCAAGTCCAGTGGATTCAGAATTCCAATAAAAAGAATAAATAAACATTTGGCGTTCAAAAATGATTATTAGACATATGCATATCAAATTATTAGAAATTGTATAGAGATTATAATAACAAAATAAAAATTTTGTTCACATTTCTATGGGTTTCATACCCATATTTATAATGTTTATATACGGGCATCGATATTTCGCCTCTAAAACAGCTATGCAGTGCGATCTCTTTGAAAAAAAAACATTGAAACTTTGAAAAAAAATGAACATTTAAAAAAAAAAAAAATTTTTCATAAAATTCAAAATTATCAAAAACGTTAAAAAGAAAACAAAATATTCAAAAAAAAAATCAAATTTTTTAAACAATTTTAAAGCTTTTAAACTTTTTAAATTACGATACGTCAGGTTCCAGCAATTTTCCCCGAAAAATAATGCTTTGTAAATATGAGCATTATAATAATAAATATTAATCTATCTAATACTATCTAACTCCAGATCTGAATATGGTAAATGTTAGCAATATTAAAAATTTTAAGCCCAAATATATTTCAAAGAACTCACATGATAAATTTCATCAGTCCTTTTCTTACATAAATTGTAATATACTGCTGTTGAAATAATAATTTTCATAATTTTCATATTACTTCACGTTTTAAAATTTATGAGTTCTCGGACACTTTATATACTATTATCTCGGAGGACCCTTATTCTGATTTCTCCGTCGTCCTTTATATCAATTGATTCATACGCACAAGTTGCAGCGGCTGTTATTTATGTTTGAATAGCATATCCTGGCAGGACATTAAATACGACGTTGTGATTTCGCTTTTAATATATATCTTCAGAAACGTATGTAGAGCAAAATATATTTACGAAGTGCGTCGGGATTAAACTCGGCATAATGTGGATCCGAAACGTCTAAAATGACAATAACAATACTCCCACCCGAATGTCAAGCGTGGTTGTAATAAAATCCATTATCAATTCATAACATAAGACATATATATGTTATTATAAGTCACCAGTCACTAAGTATACTGAACTGTATAAGAGCTGATAAATATTTTATTCAAATACTCGCACGTACATTTGGAATTACAAGTTATTTTTATCGAAATACATAAGACAATTGCTTTTATCTTTGAAGTTAACATTGAAATGAGCATATTGCCTTATGTAAAAATTCTCTATGATTTTTACGATAGCGCGTAAGAAATAGTGTATAGTCTTTTATAATAGTTCACACTATATTTGACGATTATTTTGTGTCTATTTTAAATTTCTTTCATTTGATATAAATTACCAGAGATGAATAGTTGAACCAAATGTTCAACTCTGTAGATGAATATTTCTAAGTTATGTCGAAAACTTAATTGCCACTTTGTGAAGCGTATCTCCAAAACGGCTGGACCTGCCTTTGCCATAAAATAATTAGGACGTCTCCCCATCAAAAGAAATTGAATGTTTTATAACTCATTCAAATTGGTTAAACCGTGCTTTAAATTATTAAAATCATTTCTGTGAAATCGTCGACAAAAAATGTATCTAAAAATGTACCTATGAAGTTTGTATTGTGCATTGGTTGAATAATGTAGCTATTATTTCGTAAAATTGCATTAAAATTTAAAAGAAAATATTGAACCTGTTTGCAACCTGGTCGCCCCATTTTAAACTGAATATGGGACAACAAGGATAAGTGACAAATTTTTGAAAAACAGAAAAAAAAAACATTTTTACCCTACCCTACATAAACTATTAAATTATCATCATAAGTTTTAAATATGGGAGATTGATTAAAATTTTTCAAAAACTCCAATAGCAGACAATCTGTGCACAGGAAATGTACAACTTTAAATAAATTTTATGTTCGTCATAAGCAATGAGTTTCCTGAGTTTTGTTTAAAACGTACAATTTTTTGAAATTAGTCTAATATTATTTTTTAAATATTGAACCACTAGAAAACTCATTATCAATCCTTATAATTTCAGTTTGAAATTTATTATGACAAATATGTACTGAATAATAGTGATAAAAAAAATTAATTTTTGTAAATTTCCAAAACTTAAAATAGTAACTGAATTCTGAAATTTATTCAAAGTTATGCAGTTTTTTTCATAATTTTGTTTTTTATTTTTATATTTTTTTATTTTATTTATTCATACAACTTAGAGTAATTCTGATCATTGATCGTTGTATAATCATTATAACAAATTCTGGCAATAAATTAATTGTAAAATAAAAATACAATGCAGAATATTACTAATCAGTACAAGTATGTTTGAATGCAATTATGAACAAGTTTGCAATTGGTCCATTACCGTGTTATTTACACGTTTTTACTGTGTATTAAAGTTAATACTAAAAACATTATAAAAATTAAATATCCCAATGAGTAAAATATCCTATCAAACGACGATCTACTTGTATTTTCTCCATAAAGCATTTGCAAAAACTAAATCGTAAAAAGCATCTTTTTTCAAAAGCTCAGCTATAAATCATCATTACCCAGAGTCGATCTCTACGAGAGAGCTTTCAGGTTCAAGCGCTATCATCCATCCCACTTCTACATTAAATCATTAACTGTCATTCCGTTTCACTCCTACGGAGTACAAGGCAAGCCACGCCCCACGGGTAAAATGCTCTCATGGAGGGGTATAATATTGAGAATAAATGTAGCTTTCTTTGTCTTTCCAACGTCGGAGATTGTGTTTCTGTCTCTGTCTACGCACCGTTGTAGGTGGTTTACGCGAAACTCCACAGGTTGTGTTTTACCTGCGCTCAGTTGGATTCTCATTGTCAAACGGAACGGTCATGTAGCGCATTGAACCGTTTTTGAAATTATTTTCATTTCGTTTAATTTTATTTAATTTTCTAATTGGTTTCTGAAGCGAATTTTCTTTGTGTTTAATTTTATGTGTGTAATCCTTTTCATTGAGTGTCTAGTGTCGGTGACTTATTTTCTTAGACTTTTCATTAGTGCTGATTTTTTATGTGATATTTAATTGGATTTATTTAAACTTTTATGTACAGAGTTTTTGTGTAAAACTTGAGGTGTCAGAAAACAGTGTTTTTAGAAAGACTGTTGTCATGTGACGATATTAAACAATGGCAATTTATTAATATATACATCTTTAGAACTTATACATAAAGACTTGTGTTAGTGATTCAGAACTATTTTCACTTAAAGGAGTTTTTTAGAACTTGCTTGCAACATGCAGCATGAAATGGAGTCAGATACTGAAACCGATAACCCGCAGTTTTGCTCGTACAGGTAAAATTTAGGTTTATTTACTTAAACATTTGAATTATAATTTATAGTTTTAAAAAGACAAAAATGCAATCGTTCTGAAACAACGTAGTTGAAACTAAATTTTTAAATGTTTTTAAATAACGAAAAAAAGTGCTAGTTATAATTAAGACTTTCTTATGGAAATTTCAATTCATTTCAAAGAACTACATGCTTTGTATTCTCTAGATAAATAAAGATATAGATATTAGAACTCTCTTTAACAAAGTACTCTCTTATCTAAGCAAAAACTTGAAATTCACACACGTGCTTATTTCGGGTGTTCGAATAAGGTGTTCTTATCTTGTTGGCCTATAGTTATTTATGGATACTTTATCTTAACTCATTTGTTTGTGATTGTCATGCGCTTAGATAAATAAAACCACTTAAATTTATTCAGCTGTAACTAATGAGGCATTACTGATAATCCAATTAGAGTTATTAAATACATTGATTGCAACATATTTGAGTACCTTAATTAAATGTTGATTTTAACGTTTCGTTACCTTTGGAGATTGATTCTGTTTAACTTTTGATTAAATTAATAACATTCACAGTGGCATTAATTATTATTAGACTAATTTACCTGAAAATGAAAATATAGAGTTAAAATTGATTTTTGTCATTAGAATCTAAATAGATTCTTATTTGTAATATAATCTAAATGGATTCTTATTTGAAATAGAATCTAGATAGATTCTTATTCAAATTAGAATCTAAATAGATTGTTCTTATTTATTTTTTAATTAACAAGATGAACCAAAGTTATAAAATATGATATTTTGTAAATAAACATTCATTTCGAGAAGATACTTTTCTATGAATATAGTTTTGCCAATTTACTATTAGTTATTGTAATTCACTAAAAATTGAAATATAATCCAAGAGCAACAATTTCGTTTATATTGTCTTTTATTCATAATATATTATAAAACTGAAAGAGTATTTTTATTTTGCATCAAAGACTCGTAGCAATTTGTAGTATAATATAATGAACAGTGTATAATAGGGTAGAGTGGGGCTTAAAGATCCGTGTGTAAATAAGTTGACCACCAATATCTGAAAAACAAGTAAAGTTAGAAATTTTCTAACAACAATATTTGAAAGTAGAGGAATAAAGATATAAAACCAGCCATCACCTTCATTTATACGACGTCGCTATCGATAGATAAACGGTCATGGTTGAATATAACAAAAGAATTTTCTTTTCTTGTTAGATTTTTTGGTTGTGAGCACTGTTGTTTAGTTTACGGGACCTTGATTTAATTTTTAAGTATATGTTATTAAATTGGTTTTTAATAGTCAACAGATGTTTTTATATAACCTCTATAATTGCTGATATGTGCATAGGGTAAGGAACTTCACCCTGGCAAAAGCGCAAACAAATAAAAATTAGTAAAATAAAAATGTTAAATCAGTTAAAAAACACAATTTTGCAAGAAATAAAATAAATTAATAGTTATACCACTTCTGATATTTCTGAAAAATACCGGATCAAGATTATATACAGTGTTATCTTTTTAAAAAAAATAGAATGAAAATGTATGTTTTGCATAATTTAAATGTATATTTGATAATTTAAAAGTTTACAATTAAAAATGAAACATTAGATCTGTTTACCCCCTGACTGCCACTTACCCGTCTATGGGATAAAAAGAGACTGAATAATAAAAAAAACATATTACTATAATTTCGGATGTAAGTGAAAATTTTACTGGCATGAGCATAGTTTGTTGATTGGTTGTTTGATTTGTGTTTTGGGTTGTGATGTAGATGATGCAGTTTAAATAGTATAATTTCTTTAAGTCATATTGGATCTTTGTGCCAATTAGATGTATGATTAGTGCAATGTTCTAATATTTTTAATATTTCTGCTAAACAATTAAAATATTTTAACTAAATATAGAATAACAGTAGATCTATAAAATTATTCTATACATATCATGTCTATAATTGTTGTCAAAGCATACCTTTTATAAGATCATCATATCCAAATTAAAAAAAAAATGCATTTTATTGTAAATTTTATTATTACTTTAGACTTCTAAGATACACTGCAAAAATTGTTTAAGTTTTAAGTTAAATCGAAATTTTACTTAGAAGTTAAAATTTTGCTGCAAATAAAGTTGAGAATGGTTATGATCAATATTTGGTTTTACGAAATAAAATGAAAACTAGCCCTTTAAACGCGGATGCCGCATCTCCGGCTGCAAAATAAATTGAGTAATTATGTGTAAATTGACAAAATTCGTATCGTGCACAACATTTAGATCCGTTCTTACCGTATGATAGAATATATGATGTGAGAAAAAATGGATACTATTGGCATTATGAGTATGGTTATCAAAGTTAAATATCTACTCTACGGCTTCTTGAGACGTAAACTTCTAGAATAAAGTGTTTATTTGTCTCGGTGGTTTCTGCAGGGTATTTTTTTTTTATTAAGAACTGTGTGTTGAAAAATATATTTATATTTCTATTCTCGTTTTTTTATTGAAGTTTTCCTGCAGAGCAAACGATACGACACCTTTTCTATACCTTATCAAAGTAACTTTAATGAGTGTTAATAAAAAAGTAATATTTTTCAGCTTTTACGCGATCTTACTAGTCGGCGCTTTTTTTAGTAATAAACAAACCCCTAAATTTTAAGGCCTAAAGGGTATTTTTTTTAAATAGGTAGTTCATACAATTGTGTTTAGTTTCAGTCGCGACTTACATTTTGCAATTTTACAATTTTACAATTTTACATTTAGTGTCGTCGTCGCGACCGAGCAAGTTGCATGCGGTAGCCGAGAAGGTCGTAAAATGCGATTGCGCCCGATAGTTCCGCGTGGGATCTTATCAGCCCACAACGCGACAATCACGTATAGGGAAACTTATAACGTTCGAATATGAACTTTATTAGAAAATAATCCAAACATAACCTAATTTAAAATTTAAGTTTTAAAATAATAAAATTACTTCACATGTTTCGGAAATAGCTGTTATTTTATTAATAATTGTTTCTCTTTCTTAGAAAAATAGAAAAAATTGAAAATCAAAAATAAAATAAAAAGTAGAAGCATTAGTTTCAATATTTCTTTTGCTCCATTATCTGTTTTTAAGATGAATAGTAAAACACTTATAAATTTAACTTTATGAATTAACTTATTAATTTAATTAAAAAAAAAACTATCAGGACTAAAATTAAAATGTTCCGCTATAGTTTTTATTAGTAGATACATTATCAGGCATAATTGTTATTCAACATGTTGAATATTCAAGGCAGTTTTTTTTGTGTTTTCTTATTAGATTACATGCTCAGCAAAAACTTGAATCTATTATTCAAGTAAAAAATTTTAATAAAATGTACTATGTAATGAAATAAATTTAAATTAGGGTAAAATGAAATTAAAAGTTGGAGCATAAATGTAATTTAAAACATATCTCGTTCGACAATTGCTGAAACTTCTCGTAACAAATGTTTAAAAACTTTTGAAAAAAAAATTGTTCAAACATTTTTTGAAAATTAAAGAAAAGTTTATGTGAATTTTTGACATTTTAGAAAAAATAATACTTTTTTGAGAATTTTTTTTTGTAATTATGAGGTTTCATAAAGTTTTTTGAAATTATGGTTTTTTTTTTTGAAAATTTTGAAATTTCTTGAAAATTTTGAAACCCATTCAAGCCGGTTGATCCATACTGTCGAAAATATCGAAGACATTTGTGTGAACTATAAATATTGAAAATTTATAACCATTACAAAATAACTTATTTGATGTGCGTATGCCAAATGAGTAATTATTATTTTTGAGCGCCAAGTGGCATTTTTTCTTAGCTTTTTTTATTGGTTCTACGCTGGATCAGCCTTCCCAAAACTTTTATTAATTCTTCATTCCGTCAATACAAGTGGTATATTCAATATACCAACAATATACTATATTGTTTGAATCATTCTAATCGGATGCTCCATTCTTTCAAAATACGAATAGCCATTTTTAGAACTTGTTACTCCGTATCTTTGAAACTGTATAATGTAAAGAATAACGTTTAGTTTTAAATTTTTGATACTGATAAAGTTATACATTATATTTATTATCGCAATATTTTTATTAATAAACCAGGAAAGAGTTGCTATAGATTCCGAAATCTAAATCTTTGTAACATTTTTATATTATCAAGTAGTCGCATCGTCTGCGACATTTTAATCTTAAGCGTCTCTGTATTGCATTAAATTTTTATCAGCTATGAATTTGTCAATTTATCAAAAAGTCTACAACGATTAATTAAAACGCGTTATTTTGGCAAAATATTTTGTAGATACAATGACAGACAAAATTTGTCTATCGCGTCAAAGATAAAATGCTTGTTCATAAACAAACCATTGCTTAACTTGTTAATAAATTAAATAATAAAACTACTATCGATAATTTATTTCATTACAATTTATCAAAGTATTTATTAAAAAGTTGCCAAAATTAGGCTAAACTGGTTAAAATAGCAATCTGTTGATTGTGTTGCGCCATCATTATATCTTTCCCGTTAGTATAATTGAAAATTTTATATGAAATAATAATAAAATTTAAATATTCTTAAAAAATCTGTTTGGAAATTCACTGTAGTGCTCCTAGAATAATTCTTATTGTGCTATACATTTATTAATTCCATATTCAGAAAGTGTATTACTTTTGAAAATATTTGTTTAAAATTAACTAATTGAACGTGTCTACTTGTCACCGTTTTAAAAAAGCATTTAAAATTCATTGCATTCGATAAATACCTTCAGCAATAATTTTATATAATTATTCTATATTATAGTGAAAAAAACATAAAATATTTTTACACTTTCTGGATTTGTAAATTCTTAAGTGTAGGGTAAAGCTATTAAACTTCATAAACGGCCATATTTATAATAAAAATATTTTTTATTTGTCGGTAGTTTTTTTTTCGTTTTGAGCTCTGTTATTTAGTTCATGAAACCTGAATATATTTTTTATGTATTCGTTATTTAATTATTTCATAAGATGTTGTGTTAGTTTTAAGTTAGTTCCAACAGTTTTTTTTATATATAACTCTACAAAAGCTTACATTGTGGTTGGAGTAAAAAGCGCCAACTGAACCTTTACATTGGTAAAGGTGTACACAACAAAAAAGTAAATAAATAATGTATTCTTTTGCAAAATTGCTACATAAGGTTCTGTTGAGTTGATGTTTAGATGCTAGTAACTAGAAAATTAAGTTGAAGAAAGCAATTTTACAAGAGAAGAGAAATTGAATTAATAGCTATTACAATTTTGCTCATGAATATTTCTGAAAAGTTATAATAACCTATAGGTACGAAAAATGGTAATTCAGTTGTTGGGAGAAGGGAAGGTCAGATTTAAATGATTCCAAAAACATTCTATTCGTATCAACAAAACGAAGAACTGATTAATATTTGTGGAAGACAGGTTCAGCGGTTTCGGAGATCCAAAATGAAAAGTGAAAAATTTTCATGATAAGTACAAATATTGTTCATAGTTCTTTGGGTTTCATACCAATGTTCATCCGTTGGTCTGTGACGCGGAGCTTACACGTTTCGATATTTGGTTTCTATAACAACTACGCAGCGCGATTGCTTTGAGTAAAAGTTCAAAATATAAACAAAAATTCCAATTTTTTTCAAAAAAGTCATATTTTTTCAAAATTCACAAAAAACTTTTTTTTCAGTTTTCAAAAACAATTCAAAGATTTTTAAAACATTTAAATTTTTGGTACGGAAAGTTTCAGTAATTTGACTTAAAGCACGATGCCATTCACCAGTTTCTATGCGCTTTGAATGCGACTTTAGCATGTAAAGCTTGCGACTTTAGCTTGTCAAGATTTTAGTTCAAAATAGTGAATAATCATCATCCGAGGTGTTTTTTTAAATTGTGCGCAGCTCTAAAGTGCGTAATACCTCAGGCTCCGACATGCTAATCTCCGTCTTATGTTCACTTTATTGCCACCGCTGGCAGCTAGGGACGCGATAACGTTCCACAGCGGCCACAGCGGCTGAGCGCACTTAACTCCTTGCTCCACTCACTCTTGGGGCTTATGTGTCACCAGACGCGAATAACTGTGAAAATCCTCTTTTACTTGCAACATTTACGACACACTTAAAACGAAACACTAAATCTTCTTTGGGATAGGCCTGACTTGAGGCCGACTGAAAATTCGAAAAAAATTACAAAGTCCATCGCCAGCGGCAAACACGTCGAAATAGTCATAGAGAACTGGTAGGTGGCGGGAGAATAGAAGTTTATGGTTAAATTCGTATTTTTTGTATACGAATATCATTTTAAAAATAATAATATGTCATTTTACGGAAAACAGTTGAAAATATCCTGTTAAACGATGGAATTACCTTGTCTAGTGAATAAGATTGCAATAAGTAACACCCAGGTAGATTGCAGTATTGTTGATAACGATATTGCGAATGATAATATCAATATAACATTGCTAAATGTGTTTAACTGTTAATTAAAATCGATAGAAAATCAATGACAAAATCAAAAATAAAAACAATGAAACCAAGATTTTTTTTACCATATTTTAACAGCAATTAGAACCTTACGTCCTATAAGCTGTTGGACTGAAGCTTTTTCTTACGTCGCACTATATACTACTAACCCAGCGGTTGATACATTCATATTTGATTACATACTTCATTATTAGAATTTTTTTACTGACTGATCAAAATTTAGTGCATCAATAGCCCGCGAAGGGCTATTTTTACTTGAAAACATACTTAAGATCTATGTTCCCAAGTGAAAATTTATATCACTGCTGCTCGATATCAGGGTTGTTTCTGACGGAAATTGAACCTGCAATCTGCCTAATTGCAAACCTACGCGCTAATCACTCCAAACCAAGATTTTTTTTGTTTGTTATTCTGTAATTGTTTACCTCCAACTCATCGAAAGTGGCTTGTAATATAAATTGATATTTCAAAACACGAGTGAGCAAAAATGCATTAAATTATTTTTTACAGTAACAGTATAGAATGATATTTTTGTAAACACATAGAAAATGATAAATTAACTTAAATAAAGCTTTCGATTTTCAATCATTTCCTATAATTGTAGATATATCGTATTATTCTAATACCATTCCAAATAGTTTGCTAAAATTATAGAGCACAGAATAAATATTATAAATACCAATTAGTCTTCTCCTAACTTTATGCTCACAGCTTTGTAGTCTGAAACTTCTACATATCATTAGAAATAATTTTCAGAAAAATAAATTAACGATATTGTAATAACATACTTATCAATATTTTAATTGAGCCTTTTATAAAAGTATATAAATTTTAATTTCATAGTAAAAACTTTTGAGAGTAACGTATTTGATACTATTGTCTATCAAAACTTTTTTGTTCGGTACGATTTTTAAATATCAGGAAAGAATCATACTTAAATTTAGTGCTGTCAATTTTATTATCGGAGATTACAAATACTGCTTTATAAATGATGAAAATAATTTTATGCAGATAATATTTTTTATAAAAAAGACATATAGTGATTGCGTACTGAATATTTATATATTCAGTGTACTATGTACCTATGAAAAATGACCCACATACATTTGTTCCAAATAGATACCAATAAAATTGCGAGTCAAAGTTATTCCATGCATGATAAAAGTTTGATAGTTCAATAGACAAGCATTGACTTGATGAATACTATGTTTTTTGGAATAATTAAGAATGAATAAATTTTTATATTCGTAGTCATATCATAAATAAAACTAATCACAATTTTTCTAACTGAGGTGAGTCAGACTAAGTCGTGGGTAAGTGGCTAGAGCAACTGGACCTGAATTACAGGTTCCTGGTTCTATCTCGCTTGAGAGACGTCTGATATCAAGCAGTAGTGACTTCTGTTTTCACTTCTACGTTCTGTTGTTTCGAAATTGTAATAACAAAGTTTATCACACAGAGATGAAGGAATTGTTTTTAATGTTCAACGTGCAAAAATTTTTTTCACTCACTTAGCAACTCAACTTTCAAATATTGTTGATAAATTTTATATTTTTTTGTATAAAAAGATTCAAAAGATTCCAGTATTTTTTTTATAATTCTGTTTAAACAGTTTGCAAAAGTATTTTTTGGAGGTAATGAACATTCTCATAAGTTAATAAAAATAGTAATTACTTTTGTATATAGAATTAGCCCATATTTTTAAGTAGCAATTGGATTGAAGAGGATACCAGCAGTAAGACACCTAAATTTACGGAAAATGGCAATCTAAAAAAAAGTATATTCAAATACTTAACGAATTATATATCGTAATATTCATTTGTTGCTCATCTTTTTACCAAACAAAATATTTATGTAGGACTACCCGCTAGCATTTATTTGCATTGTGATGCAGAATGAAATGAATGCTATAGCATTGAAATTTTTAAGTTAATTATTTTGAACTTAATTTTATATAACTTCACGTTTTTGTAATTATCATATCTGTCGAGGTAATGACTAACTGATTCTTGAGGTATTTTTGTATTATCTTGGACAAGCAAAGTAGCTTGGGCAAGCAAATTGCGTAAAAGCGTAATATTTCACGTGGATGCCATAGCATTCATAATATATAACAATTAAAATATGATAATAGGATTACCTTTACTTGTTATCATTTAGGTGTTTAATCAACTTTTGGATGTAACAACCAATTTAAATATAATGACTGGCAATTTTTTTACCTTGCAGAAACAGTTACGGTTCCCGTGTCGAATATTTAATTTTACTCATCTTGAAAGATTTATAAAAAGTTCAGCTGGTAATTTAAAGCAACTTTTGAAAAATATTCTTGTATTTCAACTAAAAGAAAGACATTTCTGTACTACTGCATTCGGCGCGAGTGATCTGCGCCCGCGGACCTTGTGTGACGCTTCCAGACGTCATACTTCATATCTCAGTTCATAATCCGAATACAAAATGTTTGTTCTCGTAGCATAATGTACACAACAGATATACCTACCATGTAATATAAATTGTGTTTATGGGTTTCCACGTGCTCTGGCGGTGAGCACACACATTTGCGTTGCGCCATCGCAGAAAGAAACTCTCGAAAGAATACTACTGACTACTGAGATCATATTTACTACCTCGGCCGTTTCGAATTACGTTTAACTTTGCAAATGATTTTTCAGTAGATGCATGTTGCAGCAGATCTTAATAAATTGCTTGACAAAGCAGTAAATATTAATCTCATTTGCATATATTGGGTACCGGCGACTTTTGAGAAATGTGCGCTTGTGAGATTGAAATTATGCAATGTATTTCGTAAGTTCTAGAAATTTAGTCATTAGAAACAACTAGTTCGTTGGAAACAAAATAAAAGCGAATTTTTGTTAAAAAAACTGAATAATTTAATTTTGTAATGATTTGTCTATTTGGATCAATGGCTTCTTAACATCTTTCAAGCAGCATCGTTATCTTACTTTCATAAGACTTATGATTTTTATTAGCGAAGAACTGAATCAAGTACAATTTGACACCATCATAATCATTGAATTATTTACCATTCGCAGAATTTTGTAAAAATTGAAACAAAAAATAATCAGATGTGCAAGGTCAGGACTATGCTGGAAGTGCCAAAACATACCAACCATGCCAAGTGGTCCAAAATGTTGTCAATGTTTCAATTACAGCCGATTTTTCTCTGAGTTGTTTAATTTCGTTAGTTGTTCAATGTAGACATCAAAGCTGATCGTGGTGGCAAGAGTAAATGTACACAAACCTTTGCAATCAACTTCAACTGGACAACTCGAGCGTTTTTTATCTTTAAGTGAAAAACCACCAGAACCTGTATTAAATAACAAAATAAGTTTTACATCTGAACAACTCTCACCCTATTCCTAAAAAATCAATTGAAGTAATCCACGAGTGAAAGCTGCGCTTATATAGTTTCCGATCTAATACATTTTTAAGGTATATGAGCTGAAAACTCTGATGTCTCCTTTGATATTTAGTTACTTTCCAATTTCGAGAGTCTAGGATTTTATATGGCTACCATAATAATCAAAGTAGAAGTTTATATAAATCATATTAAATACTCGTTCCCAAAATAGAAATGACGTAGTAATATAGTTCGTAAATTGTGTTCTTTTTACGATCAATTAATTCAGTATGTAATCAACTTATATGATAATCAAAACTGTTTTACATAAATGGATGGTAAAAATGATCTAAACGTACCAATCTAAAATATTTTTTCCCATGCCATAAAGTACAGTAAGTAATCGGCTATATCTATATATAAAATTTGAATAATATCTAGAGCAAGAGGATCATTTAACAATGTAAACTAGTTTTAAGCCCATATCAAAACATCGTCGAATTTTCCATAATGTGCCACATATAACATGTTGTATACTCGTACTTACATACGGTACTTATGTGTAAAATAATATGTAACTCATTGAGGAATTATGTTTTATGTCACAGGTCTTGCAAGAAACACATACTTCTGTTGGATGAAGAAATTTAAGTTTTTATACTTCAATCTTAAAATCAATCTTAAAGAAATCAATTTTAAAATTTATTTATTTAATTTAATGATATAAATATATTTATTTATATCAATTTTTAAAATTTTCTTAAGATCAACGATATACTTTTGTCAATACTTTACACACAGCAATTAATGTTTTTCTCTTTGTTGTTTGCTGATTAATTTATAGAGAAAGAACTGCATAAAAATTATATTGTAAACGAGTCAAGTTGACTTGAGCGTGGAACATGTTTTTAGGGTCAAAAACTCGAAAATATTTTTTGCATATATTTACGTTTTAGGTTCTCTAGAACATTTTGGCATGCCTTACAAAAACTTGATGTTTTATGTGTGTGTGTATGTATGTTTGATTACAAATTTTTAGTCTAAAATTTCGAGAGCACTATTGATGACGAGACGTTCTGATTAATTTTTGGCAAAGACAGGTCTAGCCATTTCGAAGTCGTTTGACGATACAAGGCTAAAAATGTTGAACTCTCTACAAACCTCTCTAAAACATCTACGCAGCTCTATAATTCAAGATTGCTTTGAAAAAAATATAAATTCACAAGTTTTTAGATTAGTTTTAGCAATTTGCACTAGTTTCACATATTATTCAAGCAGAACTTAAGGGTTGTATGATCTATTGTGATGATTTACTTAACTAACTACATCGTCTTTTATAGCTGGCAACCCAAAAGTTGTACCATTTCTATGTGATGTATTTTATTACTACTTCTTTGGTTTCTGAATTTACTTTCTGATTAATGCAGCAATTTCCATTTGGAAACATATTGCTGTTTATATTTCCGAATGTGTAAACCGATGAAACTGCTGTTTGAGGGACAGCATCAGGATGCTCGAAGCGAATGTTCAATCTGATTTTTTTTAATTTGAATTTTTAATATGTCCCATATATAGCTCTAACCACTAACCTACGGGCGAGTTCAGTAATATTTGTTATTAAATAACATAGAAAGTTATCTAACATTTTAACGTTAATGCTGAACTTTCACCACATTTTAAATTTTAATGTGAAAATTTAATAAATTACATGGACAACAAATCCTTGTCTTAATAATGGAATAGTGTATAAAGTTCATAAAGTTTGGATGTTATTAGTTTATTAGGGAGAGCTTAAGTGCACAATTTATACATATTTTTTAAAGTTTTACTGGAATTTGGTAAATTATAGTAAATTTACTACGGAATACGAATAGTGATAAGTCGGAATACATTAATTCTATGATGGAGAGTAGAGCAAGTATTTATCGCATTGCAATATATACTTCACGAATGAAGTGCACATATAAACGCAGCACGCGTTAGGATTAACGGTAGCGCGTACGGCACGTGCTACTAGCTCACTTCTCGGAAAACGTCTTCTGTCAGTTGTCGCGGGCCACACAAAAGATTTCGGAAGCCGTCAGACGGGGCCACTTTTTTGTTTTTATGCTTTTTGTTTTTTATATTTTTCTGAAGTTTTTACGTCAACTGCACTTGCTTAACTCTACTACTAGCACCGGATCATATCAGATATTAAAATGTTACCTGGTATGCAAGTCGCGTCGGTTGAGGTACAAGGAATATAAAATTAGATCTTTATCTATTGTCGAGAGAAGTATACGAAAAAACATCACGGATATCCGTTGAGGAGGTTTCAATTAATTTAACTATGTTTTCTAAAAATGTGTTTTTGTAAGAATGAAATAATTTATGTATTTTGTTGTACTGTTTCTTTATCATCATAGAGTCTATACTGTCGATATATGCTTCGTCGATATAGATGTACATGTCAATTCAAATTTTATTCAAAAACATAATTTGAGAGTTGAACCATTTGAACGATTTGTGACAAGAGGTTGAAAACGCTTTTGAAGCAGTTGTTATTTCTTTCTATAATAAAATTTAAAACTTGTAGCATTTAGCGCTATTGATAAAATTTTATAAAAAATAACTTTCAACACCTTGCTCATAAAATATGATATTGCTACATAGGATGATTGTTTACCATATTAAAAGTATGATCAAAAACACTAGTTAATAGCATAACTTTACATCTACAGGTATTATCAATTAATGCATATACATTCAGGTACATATACTCGTATTTGCAACACTTCTCAAGAGGACGTTAAGTTTTTAAGGATTTTTGGAACCTCCTTTTCTCTTGGTGACACATGGTGATATTCAAAATTACCCCCTTTCCCCCACCAAACATCATGTGTATTTTTAGTTACGTGATATAACTACAATTTTTTTTTTGAATATGTTTGATTTTTTTTAAATCAGTTGAAAAATAAATACACGTGATATGTTACTATACTCCTCCCTCTCCTACGCAATTTTTTTTTTCAAACTCCCCCTCCCCCTAAAAACCTCACGTGATTAATTGACGCTCCCTAAATGAAATTCCTTCAATTAAAGTGACAAAATTTGACAAGTAGATCTTCTCATGTTTTTATCTCATGTTTCAATAAAAAAGTAATTGCAAATAGATTTTTAGCAAAAAATAGAGCATTTCAATTTAAAGGTAATACAGAGAAATGGTCAGAGATTGAAGTTGTCTTGCAAAGAAAAAACGCTCGTATTAGTTGACACTTACTTGATAGTTTTTGCGAAAGAAAATCATATAATTTACTTTGCTGTATTACTTCAAAATTTAATGAATAGGGTAGAGCGATGCTTAAAAGTTAGAGGATAAAAAAGACCACTGCCGATATCTTAAAAACATGAAAAGCTATGACATTTTTAACAATATTTGAAAGTAGAGGGCAAAAATGTGTAACCAAGCATCCCTTTGATTCTTACGACGTCTTTATCAAGAGTTGAATAACAATGTTTAAAAATCCATAACAAAAGTATTTTCTTTTGTTGTTAGTTTTTTGGTTATTTATTTTACGAAACAACAAATTCCTACAAAATGAATTAACTGGATTTTTACTGAACATAGTTCAGTGAAAATCATACTGGATTTTTAGTGAACATAGTTGTTTATTAATGTGTGTTATGTGTTGCGATGTAATTAATTTGGTTTAGTCAGTATAATTACTTAAAGTCAAATTGGACCTTTGAGTCCGGCCCTACCCTATATTATTCTCTGTTAAGAAATTATAACATGTAGCATTTTTTTTTAAT
The DNA here is from genome assembly GCF_003426905.1 of Ctenocephalides felis. Lineage (NCBI taxonomy): Eukaryota > Metazoa > Arthropoda > Insecta > Siphonaptera > Pulicidae > Ctenocephalides > Ctenocephalides felis. Next base: position 44,914,743 of record NW_020537646.1, on the reverse strand, counting down.
TTTGAGAGCAACCCTTCTTTTTATACAAGTAGATACTTTGTTCGTATATATGAAACACATTCAAAGAAAGAAACTGAAACATGTGAGAATTCTCTAATAATTTTAAATCATTGTATTCTGCCAATTATTCACAAAGAAGATCATCAACGAATATAGTCTTTCGTATGATTTTAAAAATTCCAAAACGATACCTGTACTCACAATTTTCACTAACTTCTTAATTTTACCAACACGCATATTTCAAAGAAGGGCAAAAAAAACTCGTTCTTCTTTGCTAAACCATGTGACATCTCGTTAGACGTTATCATAAACTTGAACACGACTTATATCTGCAGTCTTATTACAAACTGAGCGTAAACTGGTTTTACTAAGTTTTACCTGTGCCGTATCTTTGAAATGAGATTGTGTTATACTGTTTGTTTTAACCAAAATGTCTTGTTAAAAATGGTAATGTAAATGTTACGTGATGTATCACTACATCGGTGCCGGCAGCATTTTCCGCGAAAATTTCAAGCAAATGCTTACGGAACCATGAAACGAGAACAGTAGCTCGACAGTTGTTGATTTAGAATAGATATAAGTAATTATTGGGCATTTTTATCGAGTTTTAACATATTGAAATCTACGTGAAAAAATGATAAAATTTTTCCACTAAGTATATGAAACTAAATTGAAATTTCTTAATTTTTACTAACAACCTGTATACCACGAGATATAGAACAATATACAAGTTGAAGATGGATAATATTTAAATCATCTACTTCTATATACAGAATTCTTTATCACAATTTATTTAGATAAAATGAACAAAATTAGCTCTTTGACATTAACACAAATCATTAATATCATTAAATAGATTTACTTTTAATATGAACGAGGAGTTAAAACAGATTTACTATGAAAAATTATCAATCAATTCAAAATTTTATATTAATAACAGTTTTTGTATAGCATTCACCTTCAATCCTAAATCCCCCCTTGAAATTTATATATATTTTTTACTTATTTTTATTATATTTATTTGATCAAATACCTACATGAGATATAAAATTGTACATGATATAGAGTAAAATAGTGTCGAAAAAAAATACAAATTATATTTTAAAATGTTGTGATAGTGTAAGTAGGGACACAAAGGTTCAATTGGACTCACAGTAATTATACTGTGAAAACCAAACAACTATCTCATAGTACATTACACATATAAAAAACAACTATCGAACTATGTTCAGTATAATTCTCAGTTAATTCCTAATTATAGAAATATGTTCTTTTTCTGGTTTTCTCAAATTTTGTATCTGTCCTTTTTATCCCGTCTTTGGGCAAAGAGTTTAAAAGTTCCTAATGGATAGCTATACATGATTAAATTAATGCGAACTTTTTTGGAAAAAACTCTCATTTTTTGCACAAATCACACTATATATGATCTTGGTCTAGTACTTTGTCACAAATAGCCATTAATATAGCTGGAATAACTATTAAATTGATTTATTTCTCGTAAAGTTACATTTGTTGACTTAATTTACTCTTTTATTCACTGTTTTCTTATTGTTCCACCCTTGCCAGTATCAAAGTGTTAGATGATGCTTTTTACCCAACCACATGTAAGCTGACCTAGAAGTAGTATAAAAAACGTTCGAATCTAACTTAGAAGCAACCATATCTGTTATAAAACAATTAAATAATGTACATTTAAAAATTGTATCAGGGTTTCATAAACTAAACAACAGTGCCCACAACCAGAAAAACTAACTGTGAAAGAAATTACTATTGTTATAAATTTTCATACATTACTGATTTATCTCCCGATAGCGACGTCGCTCGATTCATGACTATGCCGGTTACACATCTTGTGCTCTCTACTTTAAAATAGCGTCGGTTGAAACCATACCTTATTTTTATGATAATGTTAGTGGGCCATTTTGTTCTCAGACCTTTACGCTCCGGTCTACCCAATTTTAATTGAAACGTTATAGAACTTTCGTTCTACTGGTAAAAAAATTGCTGATGATTTAAAAGTAGAATAGTTGTTGAAAACACTATTCTGTAAATTTACGATTACTAACTATAGAATTCAATAAATCACATTATTTTTACGCCGTTAATAACAATTTGAATGTTGCAAATGTAATTCTACGGTTCTGCTAATAATATCAAATAACAAGCCATGTACGTGAAAAAGATAAAAGATAAATTCAGCATTAGTTGGCATGGGTTACACGTATATCTGATCGTCGGCGTATCGAGTAGGATATGTTCGGAATCTATATCTGATCTTGTTTGAGAGCGAGTTAAACTAACGTAACGACCAAACGGCGGCATCGGCTTCACATAAATCACCGACGCTTTATTCGAAGAGGACTCTCTCTCTGCCACCAGACGTGGAAGAACCAATGTTCGAAGGACATTCTTACCATCTGCATACTTTGTTGTACATTATAAACGAGATTGATAACACTTCACATAACTATTATTTAGTATGCGATGCATAAAATAAATTATTTAATTTCTGCAATTAATAATGAGAACCATACTGATAATTTTTAATTACCGTTGATATGAATTTTAATTGATATGAACAGTAAATTGTTGAACAATTAAAGTACTATAGTAACTTTACAATCAACCGAGCGGAAGATTGTCTCGCAATGATATTCGTGATATGCAAATAAATTTTTCCTAGCAAATTAATGAAATAGAAGCAAACTATATTTAGAAAATGATATAAGTGTTTACGAAAAGGCTATAACAGATTACGCATCTAAGTCTGACGTATAATAATGATCAAAATGAAAGAATTTGATTCGCTACTGCGTAAACAGTCTAAGCTCTCTGTTGATAAGTTGCTGCTATATAAATCAATAATTAAACCAATCTGGACCTATGGAATTGAGCTCTGGGGATGTGCTTACAAATCAAATATAGCTATAATGCAGAGAACTCAGTCAAAAATTTTACTAACAACACTTAATTACATACGTGACAAATGAAACCATTCACAGCGACCTCAACATGAAAACGGTGCTATTAACGTTCAAAGAATTTAAGAAAAAGTACAAACGGAACTGGACTCACATTCGAACCCATCAATAGTTGACATTACTCAACCTTTTGGCATAAGGAGATTGAAACGACACTGGCCTTTAGACCTAGCCTAGATTAAGTCTAATATAATATTATCATATTAATTGTTAAACTGAGAAGATCTCATTGGGGTTTTTCTTAGGCATCGCTCTTAAATATTGTCAATTTAGCTCACTGGAATCTTTATGTATTTCTGATTGCTAAATAATACAGAGTTAAAAAAAAAGTCTGACGTGACGTTAAGGTTCTGAGCACTGTTGTTTTGTTTTTGATACCTGAATATAATTTTTAAAAATACTTTATACAGCTGGTTTATAATGTATTTCGTTATATTAAAGTTAGACTTAACATTTTAAATATCCTCTAAGAAATATTACATATCGTTGCGATAAAAAAACCAACGAAACCAAAGGTATAAACAATAACAAAATAGTGAATAAAAAAGTCAAATAAGATAAAAAGAGACAATTTGATAAAAGATAAATTCCAAATTTGTTGATGAATTCTCTTGACAAAGTTCCACACAAAAGTTATATGCAGTGCGATCTTTGAAAAAAAATGTGCCTATGAACAAAGTATTTCAAACAGAAGTTGTATATTTACATTATTTCTAATAATTGTATTTCAAGAAACAATAAGTTTCACCATGATAAATTGAAGAAACATACCTACAAATTAGCAGAACGATTTATAATAGCAGTAAGAGATAATAAAATTTTTGGTTTATTAAGTTTAATTATACATTTACATTAAAGTTTATATCAATGGGCAAAAAAGCAAAAATGATAATTGAATTTTTTAGATAAGGTTGCGTCCGATTTGAATAATTTGGAATATATTTCACTTATATTATAGCAAGAAAAATTGGTTCTCTTTTTGGAGACACAGGTCCAGCAGTTTCGGAGATCCAGAGAAAATATTAAAAAAATACCATTCGGCGGCAAAAATGTTTATTAGACATGATCGAATTGCAAATTAGATGATCAAATAGTTTATAGAAATTTCAATAATAAGTACAAATTTTGTTTCCATTTGTTTGAGTTGTGTACCAAGGTAGTAGTGTCATTTTGCGGTGCACCATCTTGGTGCGAGTTTGTAAAAGCAAATGATTACTTTTTTGAAAAAATACATTTTCAAAAAGTCAAACATTTTCAAAAAATTCTGGATTCAATTATGCTACGTTGAGATCCAGCAATTTGCGTTAAGGAACAATACCAAACACCACTAGTTTCTTGTGTGCCCTTAGTATGGTACGGGAAATAAAATGAGTACAACTTGGAAAATGCCAAAGCCGGTAAAAAAACATCTCTTGAAATTTTTCTTGGAAGAGTTGCATATTATTTTTTTTCAGTGCACGACAAATAAAGTTAAGCGAGTCGGTCCACATATAATTCGCAAACTGCCCTCACATTCCGCACGTTTTGTCATTCTCGAGATTTGTGGACACAACAGAGAAGTATATCTGGCGGCGACTCCCTTTAAGATATGACTTGATATGCCGAGAGTAATAATTTAAGTAAATATTTTTTATCATTTTGTAATCTCATTTATTCATATCATAAACATATGAATTTGACACATTTGGTGAAGTTGTTACTAACATTGATTGTTATAGGATTTCCAATAATTGATAAAATCAATTTAAATTAAATTTTTAACTTCTCGAAGGAGAAGTTCATGTTTACGCCAAAAAAATCGGATTTACTAATTTTAAGATTTCTCGAACTTTCAAGTCATTCTGAATTGAATGAGCCCCCTTCGGCTCAATTGGCTAAGTGTGTATGTGTGCCGGTATTTGACTTTTCGTAAACGTTTTCTCAAAAAACGGCTCAACCGATTTAAAAAATGTAAAAGGAATGCGATAAGTTCCTATGAGGACTATTAGCGTTTAATATTTTCGCGCGATGATCAGCCGATCGGTTTTTTGAAAAAAGTGTGAAACCGATTGTCCACGTTCTAGCCTGAATTAATTATAAAATTCAATCTTTAATAATTACCCTATAACAAAAAAATTGTATAAATCAATTCATATATGAGGCAATTGTAAGAAAAAGAGCAGAAATGAATATCAACTTAACAAGAAAATTAATAATTTTTTTGAAACAAGTAATAATCAAACCTACGACTTTTGATATAGGTACTGTGAGTTGCGCACATTTTATTTCCAATCATTAAATTTTAAATTGTATTATTAATGAAAACGTGACATAAAATTAATAATCAAATTATATTTTATATAATATAAATTAACGGTTATTGATATTGACGCATAAATAATTTTGCAATAAAAATGACATATGATCATAATAAAAATGTACAGGTACCGACACAATCGTTGAAGGACTTCACTTTTACTTTTAACTCGTCAACATTAAGTACTTATAAACGCATATTTCGTTATAAATGAAGAAGTGAATTTAATTGTTAAAACTATAATATCCGATTTTACACAAATATAAATTCCTAAGAATGAGTTTAACAAAATAAATTTTTAAAAGAAATAAAATTGAAGTTGAAGGATGATTATGCTCTCATTGTAGATAGTTAAAAAATCAATCCAAGAAAAGTAAATTAAACTGCAATAATTTGAATGTTGATTCACGAACAAGAGTATTTATGAAAGATTTTTTAGTTATGATACAAACTATTCCTTAAATATGCATCAAGAAAAGTTATCAACTATATTTTGTATTTATCCTAATAATGACTTTGAACTTAATTCGAAAGATTGGTTAATCAGTTATACCACACTTTTCACAAAAATTATGTATTATTCTTTTTTAAGAAAATTTCTAGATTATATACCTAACTTGTTACATAAACATTTTATTTTTTGCTAAGCATTTTCTTAAAATTTCTATAAACTTATATTGAAGCTACATTATAAAATTCATATCCAAAAGTTTTTGAAATAACAGGAATAATCAAAACTGATTGCAATTTTATTTAATGATTGCATCGAGTGACATATGTGGTATCATATGTAGAATTAGGTGAAATCGTTTGTTTATTGTAATTTTTATGTAGATCAAAATTAAATTATAGTATGTTGGTACGGACTACCAATTATCTTACTACTACATAGATTTTTTTTATATATGATAAGTCAAACAGTTGACTCATCCCTATGTGATTAATTTTATTATCACATTTCTTTAATAATAAAATAATGAATTTTCATTAATGTAGAAATGCCAGGTAAAAGCTAGTTCCAATTGGAAACATATTGCTATCGATGTTCTTAAATAAAAACCGATGTCTGTTACTGTTTGATATCATCAAAATCCACTCCTCTGAATCAACTCCCTTCGCTCTAATAATTTACTTACGAACCCCAACGTAAATAATGCTAACTTTTTATTGTATACATGTAAAACGCAAAATCCAATAAAAAATAAAAAATGTTACAAATTTGGTATAGTGATATTTACTAAATAGAGAAACAGGTTATTATTAAAAAGCGATGTCACTACTTCTTGACATCATCAAAATCCATTTTTCTAAATTAAATCCTATCGCACCAATCACCTATAGACCAAGCTAATTTTTTATTATGTGAAACGTGAAATCCAAAAAATAATAGAGAATGTTGTCAATTTGAAATAGTGATATTTACCAAAAAGAGAATCAGATTATTCTTTTTGCTAAAAGTAAATAAAAACAGTAGAGTTTAATAGCATCACTAGAGCAGTCAACAACCCGTCACCTAAGTTGTTTGCAATATCGTCTGTTGCCAAACAATACATCAGATGCTCTATTGTTGATCCTCATTGTTGTCACCTGGTCTCGTATACTGTTTTGCATTCTTCTCTCAGAGTCTTAAAGTTGACATCCAATCTTGGCGAAATCAAAATATTGCGAGCTATTACGATTGTAAACACTATTCTATTGTTGAATAATGTAAACAATGCGTTTACTGTATACAAATATGGCAATGTGTAACGTTTATTGACCTAGGTAGGCGTAAGGCTGATGGATGAAGGAAACAAATTGATAATTTTATTCTTTATTTTTAGTATTATATTAAAGCAATCGGGACTTAAGAGTTCTATAAGCTGTTGTGATGAATTATAACTCTACCTTCGTTTTTTATATATAGCATTTCGAACACATGTCCCATCTTTATGTGATCCATTTTTAATTTTTGCAATATCTATAATAGTGATGTCTTGCTTTTTAGACTTGGGTGAAGGCTATTTTTACTTGGAAAATATTGCTATCTACATTCCAAAGTGAAAACCAATATCACTTGTGCTTGAAATCATCCTGGTCGAAGAGGGAACTCTGATTTAGGTCCAGTCGTTCGAATCATTTAGGAGCAAGCCCAAATTGATGAATAATGCGAATATATATTTCTATATAATATGTCATCATTTATTTGTCACTATTACTCTTATTACTCTTATATTATAATTTTACGTTGCTGCTTCTATTGCTCTTTTTAAAACATTTACTCAGTGCACAGTTGATAGCATTTTTGCACTAATAAGAAGACCAATTCCTGCGAAGTACACACCTCTTCTGGTGTCATGAAGACAGTCCGAAGAATGTCAATTATATTGCTTAGCGCGGGTGCAGGAATAATGCGTTAATTAAAATAAAACTTCTTATTCCTTTCAAGAAGGTTATCACGTAACAAGCACACTGTGCTTCCTAATTGGATAAGAGTATGTCGTAAAAAATATTTCATTTCATTCTAGAAGTTTAACTTTGAATTAGATTTTACAAATAGTACATCGTCTTATAAAAGCTCAAATGAAAGTCTTATGAAAACTAATATATAATTCTGCAAATTATATATAACAATCATTTTTCACTTCCATTCAATAAATTAGACCATTCAAGGTAACAGAAAATTGAAAGTTACTAAATAGATTTTGAATTTTCTGAATCATGAAATTAAGCGTTAATGAAAATAAATTGTTAAACTGATATTCCAAGTAATATATTAGTATAGAACTTTTCAATTCGATTTTCTAACGAAGCTAAATATTGAAGCCAAATCAATTGAGTTCAAACGCCAAAAGCATGTAATGTTTAACTATTGAAAACCATTTGAAATATAAAGAACATATCGGAATTTCAAACGTTTTTGCCTCGTGCAGGATGTTCAAAAAATCAATAAATAAACGAAAATATTAATAACATAGAGCTTTATAAGATTTAATTATTAAGATTATATCACATTGTACTTTAGAGTTAAAAATTATTTAATATGAGCAGACGTTTATGAACTTCTGATACTACCATATCTAAAATGTAATGTATCGAATGACTCTCTTTAATTACACAATTCATAATAAAATAGTGTTTTGCTGCATATTGTGTAAAAAATTTAATATATTTTTTTTAATGTTTCTTTTTCTTCCCGTAGGGCAAGTTATAGTAATCGCAAAAAAATCGAAAATGAAAATTTTTATATATCTTTACGTATCAAAGGCTTTTGAACATTTTGGCATACCTTAGGAAAAATGGATGTAAGTGTGTGTGTACGTGTGTGTATGTGTGTGTGTATGTGTGCGAATACACATTTTCGTTTGAATAATTCGAAAAGCATTCGATTCGTATTGATAAGGAGACGTGCTGATTAGTTTTTGGCATAGACAGGTCTAGTTTAATTATATTTATTTGATCATCTATAAAATATAAAATATAAAATAAATCCTATGTAGATAAGATTTCATATAGAATAAAATGAATAAATTTTAATGTCTAATTTACGTACGGTGATAGTGTTTTGAAGATATGGTGCGAAAACTGACAAAAATGGCAATTCAGTTTTTCAATTTCAATAATTCAAAAAACATTTTACTAGTATCGACGAATTGAAGAATTGAATTGAATGTTTGAAGGTAGGTCCAGCGGTTTCGAAAATCCAATAGAAAAAAATTGAAAAAATGCTATTTGGTAGTCAAAAATTATGCTTAGAACCATGCACATGATAATATCAGATATTTATAGAGATAAGTACATTTTTTTAAATTTTTATGGATTCATACCACGTTTTATAACGTTCATACTGCGCTGGCGCTTACGCGCTTCGATATTTTATCTATAAAATAGCCACACAGCGCGATCGCTTAGAAAATAATTCAGATGTTTTCAAAATTTTCTAAAAATTTCAAAGATCTCTAAAAATTTTTTTCAGAATTTTCAAATAATTTTAAAGCTTTCGAAATATTAAATTACAATACGGGAAGTACTAGCAATTTGCCTTAAGACGCGATGCCATACACGACTAGTTTTTATTTTAAATTTAGATTATTAATCTCTATAAAAATTATTCAGTATTACTGACTGATTTCGTCGAGTACTACGATAAGCTTTATTAATATTGCCACGCAGGGTTTTGCGGTCGCAATAAATTTCGCAACAACTGCAGTAATAATCGAATCGATGTAATAATGATATTACATGTAATTCAATAATATTGACCCACCTTGAACGGAACGGTTATCTAAGCCAAGCGGCGGCGGTTGGAAAACGCGCCTGAAATTTACGACGTCCGAGCCTGATTCATGATCGACAGGCGTCGCGTTTATTCAGCCGCCTCCGGATAATGACGACAATAAAACAGAATAAATGACCAACGACAAATGCTTTGTCTTAGATTAGAAATGAAAATATTGCCATTATTTGTCATAGGACTTGGCAGTAATGTTAGATGGAATTCTTAAACTCGTTGGCGTTACGAGAAAGAATTATGAAGATTTGATTGCGCTTAACACGTTGAAGACTGCATCAAGAATCGTGCTTTACTGGAGAGGTACTACATCCCAAAAATTTTCTATTCCAGTTAACTAATATCGTGAGTCCATAGGTGGGCACACGGTCTTAAAGGTGTTAAATTTAGGTTCGTCAGGTGACGAACCAATATATAATAATTTATATTTAAGTTTATTTTTTATATGTTAATTAACAAAAAAAAATTATTGTTTTTCCTGGTGCGGTATGTATCAATTTTCTACTGGTCATTTTATCTTTTAATCTATAATGTATTTTAAATATAACTTTTTTTTAAACTTTGTAAAAATTCTTTTAGATCTGTATAACAAAAATTTCACAAAGGGATGCTGAGTTATGACACACAATCCGTGTCGAAACGTATAAATAAATATTTTATTATTTATTTGTTTTCTTATTCATGTTTGCGTCCTAATATGTGACAATGTGTAATGAACTATATTTATACTCTAATAATATTTATTAATAATCTTCTTCTTGATAATCGATAATAACGATATAAAGTCCTTCAAGAAAACATTGTCGAATCCAGAAATTATCATAAGATTTTATGAAGAAAGCAGCGCAAAATATTTAATAGAAAAAGTGTATATACTTTTATACTACTAAGTTGTAAATTTTAAAATAACAAATTGAATTTCGAATTCGGATATAAATAGTGTAGAACGGAACTTAAAGGTCCGCGGGTAACAACATCCACCAACAATATTTAAAAACTAGTAACGTTAGGAATTTTTCAACAATAATATTTGCAAGTAGAGGGCAAAATAAGTGTAACCAGCCATCGCCTTAAATCGACTGACTTTGCTATTACGGTATAAAAGGCTAAAATGTAAATTTTATAACAAAAGTATTTTTTTTTGTATTTAGTACTTTTATTTTTCAGCACGATTGTTTAGTTTACGATACCTGCAAATAATTTCTGAGTATACATCCTTTAATAGCTTTATAAGATGCATTGTTATTTATGAGTTGGATTTAGAAGATTTATTTTTATAACCTCTAAAATACAGTTGAGGCAAAAAGGTCCACAAACAACAAGAAACTAGTAAATACAAATTTAAGCTCAGTTAAAAAATGATATTTACAAAACATAAATTAAACTAATAGTTATTTCAACTATGAGAAATGATTCTTCTGACAAGGTTCTAAATGTAGGTTGCATTCACTGTGATCTATATAAGAAAGGTTCTGATAAAATAAATTTTTCAAACAAGAGTTGTATTCACTTATTTGTAATAATTGTATTTCAATACACAATAAGTTAATGAATTAAACATAAATTATGATAAATAAAACCAAAACAAGATATATGGTAGTAGTAAAATATGATAAAAGCTTTTATTACGTTTAATAATACATATTTAGATGATTTTTAATTTTATTGTTCAAGAGAACATCCTATGGTATAAATAATGTACCTATTATTCCATAAAACCTCTTTAAAAGGGGGAATCCATTAATCACGTGAGGTTTTTAAGGAGAGGTAGGGTGTAACAAAAAATCATGAAATATCACGTGGAGGTGGGAAGAGTATAGTAAGATATCATGTGCATTTATTTTTCACCTTATTTTTTTAAAATCCTAACATTTTCAAAAAAAATTTTTGTTTGGTGGGGGAGGGGGGTAAATTTAAATATCACCACGTATCACCAAAGGGAAGAGTGCCTAAAAATCCTTAAAAAATCGATCACGTGTTTAATGGACGCCTCCAAATTAAAAATAAAATAGTAAATCTTCTTCCCCCTTTTCACTCTATCTACGGAGTAGGAACGTTTTACAAATTTTTGAAAAATGTAAAATAACGTAGTTCTGCAGCGTTGAAGCTGAGATTTTTATTGACTAGTTAGACAGTTGTTCGTTTGGTATGTGTTATTTACTTTAATGTAGTCGGTAAGGCTTTTAGAGTATAATTGCTCAAAGGTAAATTGAACCTTCGTGCCCCGGCCTACACTATTAGAATATTACTGTTCAGTAAATTGTAAATGTATAATTTTTTTTTTTGCATACTTTTATTGTCAATCAAAATTAAATACATTTTTTAAATGTATAATGGCAAAGTATATTCACAAAATTTTTAGATCAAAACATTCGACGTTGTTATCAGTAAGTAAATAATATTATTACTTAGATTCAAGATCATGATAAAAATCACCAACATTGTAATACATGCAATATTGATATGTACAGCACAGTACCTCAGTTTTCTTGTGACGTCTTCATGCTATCTTAATTAGTTTGCAATTAGTCTACGGTGTGATTTATACCGCGGCACACTGAGCGCGGTTGCTCTAGTGATTCTTCGGTCTCCAACAAATCGAAATGTCGATTAACGCCAAGAACTCTATGGCTCACATCGATCAATCGGCGATAAATAAACCTTACCGGATTATTATCGCTATATATCGACGTAAAATAGAGGAGAACGGGGTGGTTTGGTATTTGGACGGAAAAATGCTGGTTGCTGTGTAAAACAAACTTTATACAATACTCTTTTACAACCTACATCACCTATGAAAAAATTATGTAACACATATTTTTGACAAAAATTACTAATAATTAAGTTAAGGGATGGCTCGTTGGTAAGCGGTTAGAATAACGGGATTTGAATCAGATATTCGGGGACTAATACTAGCTACGAGCAAACTAGTAGTGGCATCGGTTTTTTCTTGAAAAAAAGCAATATGTTTCTGAGAGAAATTAGCCATAATCTGGCATCAATAAAATATCATTACAAAAAAATTCATAATAAAAGCTCATCACACAGAGATGGGCCAACTGTCTGGGTTGCCATCTATGAAAAACCGACGAAGGTTGGAAGCAATTTATAAGAACAGCTTATAGAACTCTCAAGTTTAAATTGCTGTTTAAATAAAATACTGGAAAAAGATTAAGCTCAAATATTCATTCTCAATGACTAACAATGGGTATCATTTCAAAATTATATATTTACACATTTGTCACCAAAATTGCTGAATGACTTACCAAGCAGATTATTTAGCAGCCTAAAATATGATATTTTTGATCTATAGCTGTTATTATTTTTATTATCTTGCATAGTTGCATATAGGTTTCAACCTGTGCAATAATTCATATGTATAAAATACTTAGTTGTATCGCTTTAAAATTACTGAAAATGTATGTATTTATTAACTTATGTCCACAAAATGTCCAATGTTGACATTCATATAAAGATCTTACACAAACACAAATTTTACAAATATAATATATACTAATAGTATATATTATACGTGTAAATTTTCAGTATATATTAATGATCTGGTTAATTCATTTGTATAAAGAACTCGGTTAAAACTACTGGAAATGTATTTACTCATTCTTCAAATATCCAAAACTCTCAATAGCAAATTAAATTGTTGATTTTTCTGCATTTAATATTCGCAATATCGACCATAAAGCAAAAAATGTCTAATGTCGACATTCATATAAAAATCTTATACAAACACAAACTTTACAAGTGTAATTTACACTATATATTAAGCTTTTGCTTGGGGAGAGTATTTCGCAGAAGTGACGCTGCTGTACGGAACAGAAAGCCGCTCAGCGAGATTTTTTAATATACCAATTCGTATATTGAATTTGAAAATTACAAATTTCTAAAGAACTCAAAATTACGATAAAAACGGAACTCTAGTTAAATGCAGTGATAAATCTTGAAGCAAAGGTCAATAGAGTGCATGTCACTTCTACACACTGGTAATAATGTGGGTGTAGTCTATGGACGACGTTCGTAGCGAAATTGCTAAAGACATACATTTATTATCAAGTAATTATACAAAAGTGGCAGTAATATGAATATGTTTAATATGTCGCTTCAAGTTTTTCTTCATTTGCTTTCTTTAATCTAATATCTAACATATGTAATATTATAAAATAAGGTTATATTTAAATAAATTCATCAGTTTTAATTATTTTTAACATTTCATGTTCACAATTTTATTATTTTATAAAATACTAAAATTAATATTATAATTTAAGCGTTTCATTCCAAATGTCTCCTATATTTGCATAGTATGATATTTGCTATAACAACCGTCGAGATCACGAGGCTCGATCTATAAAGCAACATAATGTCACATAAACGTACCATAATATATTTACGTTTATATTATTTATTTATTGCGATTACACATTTGCCGCCCGGAACGGGGTTATTGGAAAACAATAATATCGTATTTATTAAAAGTTAGATTTTCCGACGATAAAAGTCAGTCACTCGACTTAGCTGATATGCAGATACTTAATTCTTGCAATCGAAAGTATTGCAAAACGAAATAAAAAAGCGTTCGCAAGCGATTTGAGTGCTGATGGAGTTTTGAAAACTGCTCGATGACTTGGTAACATAACTATCTACTTCAATATTGATGGTCTTGACGTCATGATGATGAAACGATAAAATAATTACATGTACAAACTTGTCGAATACTCGTATTTATTTTTAACTGAATTTTAACTAATAGTAAAGAGTAAAACAGTAAATTTGAATTGAAATAGAATATGATCTCGTGTTCTAATTCTCAATAAAGTTAAAATCCGTTTATAAGGCATATTATGGTCATTAAGAAATTTAATTTAATTAAATAATTAGTAAAAGCAAACTACATAGAAAATATCACAAGGCAACCAAGATGTAAAATAAACAAATATCTCTATACTACTAAAACTGCAAAAAAGTTACTTTTCATACAATAATATCTTTATAAAAAAGCTTCTGAAGCTGTTTCAATGATAGTATAAATCTATTTTGTCAATAGTTAAATCATAATTTTATCGTTTGATCTGATCTGAGGTGCATAAATTTTGATTATACAAAACTAGAATTTTATAATAAAAATCACTTGCACATGACTTGTCTAGAATAATGTACAAATACATAATAGGCATTAAGGCAATCCTTAGCTATGATAAGTATAGTAAAACACTATTTACTGTAGTAAGTATAATAGGAAAAGTACGAGCAGAATGGTTTATATAAATAAAATAAAACAATGGCCTAATTTAAAAATTGGCTAGTTTTAATAACATTTTAATAAAAGCTATAATAAGAATCTAGCCAGATATTGAGCGTCATTGTCACAGTCTTGTCGCAATAATCAGTTCAAACTCGCCCTTGAAAGATTATTTCGAAGAAGTTTTTCTCATGGTTTTAGTGCCTTATTTATTGTTATTTGTAATTATTTTTATTGAAATCAATGAGCTTGTCCCGGTACTAGAAATTACGACAAAATGACTGCAATATTTTGAAAAACTATATGGTAGTTCATTCGAGGCCAGCCAATGAAAAACAGAAAATTGAAACCTGTTGAAGATATTTATCTTTTAATTTTTACTCTAACTACTTATAAAAACTGACCAAAGAATTTACTGGCAAAAAGGAAGAGGCTTGCATATACACCCAGGCCTCGCTATACGGCCGCTCTTTATACGGCCTTTCGCTATAACGGCCCTCTTTAATTAAGGTACGTTTTCGATATACGGCCTAAAATGTTTCGCTATAACGGCTTTTTTCTCTATGTCGATATATTGCGCAATCTCGGTTTTGAAGATTTAATTTAAACGAATCTGATGTGCTGGATCTACTTGCAACTGATAGGAAACCCCTTTCATATGAGGAACTCATTCAGTTGCAAGCAGAGCCGGCAATTGATGAAGATACAGAACCTGTTGTATCCAAACAGCTAACATCAAAAATCATGTCGAGCGCTTTTTCATATTTTGAACAAGGTATAAACATCTTCCTTGAAAACGATCCTGACATCGAACGTAGCGCTTATGTTTATCGAGGAATTAACTCAGCCATTAACTGTTATAAATCACTAAAGGAAAAAATAGACAAGAAGGCAAAACAAACAAGACAAATTTTTCAACCCACCAGCGCAAAATGATGGTGACAGTGATCTGTAGGTTTTAGTTGTTTCATTTTTATTTGAAAATTATGTAATGTTTTTGAAGTTTTTTATTTTATGTAAAATTTATGTTCTTGTTAGATATGTTTATAATTTAAACAAAATAAAAAAATAAAATGCATTTTGAATGAAACCATATTATATATTTATTAAATTTGGAACCGATCCCATTGAATTTGTATGAATACGTATTAGAATAATTGATTCGTTATACGGCTTTTCGCTTTACGGCCAAGTTTTGCGGAACGTATCTAGGCCGTAAAGCGAGGCCCCAGTGTATTGCAAAACAATTCCCAATGTTGTTTTTATGGACCTCCAGGCTTTTAAAGCAATTTTCAAAGGATTCACGTCAGCGAAAACAAAATTGCAGGGTCCAAGATAGTAAATATGTTTACTATGTGTATCTATTTACTTATTATATTTTACCTATAACAGAAAGTCTTACACAGTAATAATAAATGGACGTGACAGATAAAAGAATATGGTTCTTAAGTGAAAACACGAAAAATGTGTAACTTGCAGCATTAGGGCATTCGATTTTTGAACGCTACTGTTGTTGAAAAGGTAACGCTTCTAAGTACTGTTATTATTTTGTCCAGATACTATTTAAAAAAATTTAAAACACAGCATAGGAGCCATTGTGATATACTGGGTGAAAAAAGGGTTTCAATCTTAATACTGATCTCCCAATAAAAAAAGTTAGTTTGGACATCATTAGCCAAAAGATGTAAGATTGAATTTTACAAAACTGTCGCCAAATACTGATAATTAAACATTTACTTACTACTTACTTTGCCATTTTAAATTAAGTTAATAAATGCACAAACCTTGCATGTATTTTTACATTAAATGTTTAATACTAAACTTTAGAACAGTTTCAAATTCGTTTTATAAAAAAATATTTAGTCCATGGCAAAGCCCAAAGGATAGCACGAAAAGTTTGGAACCTACAATTTGTATCCTCTGTATGCTAAGGTATACCAGACACCTATTGAATTTACTGTCCCGTGGATCACACATGCGTCAACAGACCATCGACGCTAATAATTCTTTTATAATGAAGGTCATCGATATATATGGTTCGTTAATGCGTTGACCTCATACGTTTCGATCCAAACGTATTTGTCATCATAATATTTCTTTCTTTTTTGATTTGTAATCAGCAGCACGTATTGTCGCCTTACGCATCCTGATCCGCATGCAGGAATGCAGGTGTCTACGCAGGGAGCCGACAAAGGGCCCAAGTTCATCTAATGTTCACCGAAAAATTCTAGGAGGTAATACGCCAAGGCATGCCAAATAGTGGATTCTTAGCATGTTGGACACTTTTGTTTTGCCGACAACATTAAAACCATTTATTTGTTTAGATGGAAATTGTATAAATAAAATTTTGTATATAATCTATAATTTCCAATAGCCTTTATTAATATTTAAAAGTACGCTGTAATAATTTGTGAATAATATCTGTTAAATATAGTAAGTGTACTGGTTCTATATTCAACACTGCGTTTTCTTATATAACTTACTTATATTAAAGGTTCGTATTCGTAATAATGCCATTTATTTGCATATTACCCCAAAATTACAATATTTTAAGATTTTGTAAGATATGAAAATCTTCCAAAATTCAGGTAGAGAATAATTCTTAATTATATGCTTCAATATATACTGCATAATGTAATAAATAATGAGTATAATGTAGTAAATAATTTGAAATTAAAAAATCACATCAGTTAAGATGTGTGACATCACATTTTTGTTCTAAATGATGTACCTTAAAATATTATATCGTATTTAATAAGAGATTTATAAATTTATATTAAACTTTTTCTATGGTCCCGGGTTGGATACCCACTTCGAGTAGCCTGTTGTCAGGCAGCAGTGACAACGATTTTCACTTGGAAATATAGATAGCAATATGCTTCCAAGTGAAAATAGCCCTTGCCCGGCATTGCTGCACCAATAAAATGTCAGCCCTGTTAGATTAATTCTAATAACAAAAAATCGTCAAATATGGATGGATTAACCATTGGGTTACCATCTAAAAAAATACGAAGTAAGGAGAAGTTTCAGCCCAACAGCTCATAGAACGCAAGGTTTTGATTGCTGTTCAAAAATAATAATAATAAAAAAAACTTTTCTATAATTTAAAAAGTTGATCCTTATATATTAATATATTGTGAAAGCATCTATACGAAATAAAAAAAATCCATTGCACAATTCGACATGTACATACACGTAGTGCGTCATATCATTTTTATCACCATTTGTCATAAGCTAATTATGTTTCCATATAAAAACCTGTGCAAGCTGAGATTAGATAAAGACTGCGTTTCATATATTTTGCTCCAACAGACCAAAACATTTCATTTTAAGTCTATTTTTAAACCGTCTGTTTAATATTCTCATCATTTGCATGATTGATTCTTATAAGGCAGTACCTTATATCACGTAAAATGCATATTAAGACATAAATTAGTATTCAAAATTAACTGGGTTTTTGCTGTGCGGTATAAAATTCCACGTGGAATTGAATAAAAAATAAGAATGAAACAATTCGGTGACCTCGCAGACCTCGGAATACATTTCAGAGCCGAAAGTTGAATTAATATTTCGAATAAATTTAAACGCCGTCGATGACATGAAACCGCAAACATTTTTGACAAAGTAGAAATTGTTACAAAGTAGGACTCGAAATTAAAACCACGATGTGTGATTCACTGCCACATTGGTAATACATATAATATAAATAAATTGTAATTGCACTTTGATATTACCAATCACCTTTTTAAATTCGAATGTTTAGAACAATATAATAAATAGTTAGAGATTCAAAGTTGTTTAAGATTGCCGTAATTCAGCGATGACTTTTTGAAACAGCGAATTTTCTTGAATAATAAATAATGAATCTTTAATACTATTAGTTATTAATATGAAGATTTAGATAGAGTGCACGCCAATTAAAAATTTCTTATATATGTTATTAACATATGTCATTAAGAAAATTCTTGCACCATCTGTATAGTATTCGTGAACTCAAATTTTATGACACATGAGAATATTTATGAACCACTTAACCTCTAATTAAATCCATGTGGGCTGTTCCTAATTAAATAAAATAAAAATGTACATACTATTATTTTAAAATTTACTATTATGTTAAAAAATTTACAACTCGTGTCTTACAGATGAACTGCAGTACCCTTAGCTTTACACCATTTCTCCTATAAGCTAGTTCTTTTCAGGTCAATCATGAAAATTCATCTGTATTATCAGAGGGTAAAATTTTGTAATAATAAACATACAATTATATATATGCCAACAAACAAAGTACAATGGCAAATTTATCATAGAGTTTACTACTATCCTTGCCAAATGTCTTGATCACAAATATTTTCAAATATACTTTACGAGAAATACGGATGGGTAAATCGACAGACGCTGTTAAGTGAATATGAGCACTTAACAAGAGATTATCTCAGAATTACAAAAATTAGTTTGAAGTTTTGTGGACCAACATCGTTTCAAAATTTAAAGACAGTCAGTGACCATGTGTGTATTACATTTAGGTAGGTCTGGGAAAAATTTAATATTAGAAAACGATGCTTGCATTGGGACATTAGACTGATGATGATTCTAATACAGCTCATTTTCCTTCATTATAATTGTATATACAAAATGATTTTCGCCAGTGGTATTGACCATAGAAGAACCCTGGGTCGTTTGCATCAAACGCATTATGTCAATGAGATTAAAATTTCAACTTTATTATCATTATTATTATAATGAAATCGACAATAAATCAAATTAAGACGTAAAAGCAAGCATTAGACTTCGTGTGAGATGAATAGGTCGTTTTATCATATGTAGGTACAAGTACAAGCAATTGCACTCGTACACGCGCGCTGACGAGGGTTTTGTACGTTATATGATCCGCGCTTTTATCGACAGTAAATCATATGTGTAATAAATAAATATACGAAGGATAAATCTATACATATACGTACCATGGATACATTAGTATTTGATTGAGTTGTAATAGTGAGGGAGCTTGATTTATTAGAATTTCAAAATATATTCCATAACAAATACAATTAACATAAAGAAACAAATTACTTTAATTTCAGATAATGCTTACAGATAAATGAAGATCCAAAATAATTTTTGCTATCAGTAATTTTTGCTTGAATTCCGTTCCGTTCCGTTTAGCATGTGACATTTAATCAATCGGGAGAGTCCGCGATTGTCTTCAACGTTCGCTCAGCAAGTGACGTCACAGTCTCTTCTATGTTTGTGCACTTATTTTGCGCTCAACGAGCTCATAACTTATGCAGACCTTATACAGACGTATAAGGTCTAAATAAGGTCCCTGTATAAGGTTTATGAGAAAGGAGCATAACGGTCTATTTTATCGGAGAATTGGCCTCTAAATATTGCAATACGATCACCAGAAAGTAATGTACATATCTTTGTTATAAAATTTATTTAGCTTATTTAATTATAGATAAACTTGAATTGAAATTTGCGAATAATAATGGTTTACTTATATATTTCAAGTAGTCATAGCTATAACTCTGATGTTGATACTGTAAATATTCCTCGATTGACAGAACTTCATGCCCACAGAGAGTATGTGTCATATCATCATGTGGCCTGCGTTTTATCACACGTATAAAAGAGTTTCTTGATATGATGTTTGATCTATGATTTGAACTTCAACATTTTCCTTCATGCAAAACCTGTTGCATTCTAGGGTGTGTTTTTACAATGCTCATTTAGAATTTGAATTTTCTATGCAAATGTTTCATTTCGTGGTGAGCCGTTAGTTGTACAATAAAAATTCTGTAATAGTCATCGTATACTTATATGTAATTTTATTTGAAGATTTAACCTTTGCAAACAATGAATACGCGCATTCTTCAATTCATTAATAGTTTGATGTATGACTCGACGATGAAAATTTATAAGCTTGATGCGATTTTTTATGATGCAAATGGTGAACTTAATGAAATGCAAATACGTTTACACTTGTGTATAAACATTTATTTAATATATTATATTTCAACATGTATTAATAACATGTAATATTAATACATATTATAACATGTAATATTAATACATATACATATAATATATTAATAATATATTAATAATGAATAGGAAATCTATCCAATTATATCATAACAAATAACACAAATTGAACAAACAACTACTTGACTATATTCAGTTGTTTTTCAAAAATTAGTCATCTGGTTTAAAACTTATTTTAAATTTTAAAGGGATTTTACGAAATAATAGCTACATTATTCAACTAATGCAAAACATAAATTTCATATGAACATTATTACAGAGAATTTCTCGTACTGAATTAAAATTTTGAAAATCTGAATTATTTTCGATATTCAAAAAAAATTTTTTTTGGAAATTAAAAAAAAAATCTTTTCCCAAAAACAATATTTTTGTCAACACAAGCAGAAAGTTTCTTGAATCATTCAAATTGGATGCTTATTTCTCTCAAAATGATTTTTTGGATAATTCAAATCGGATGCTCCGTTCGCTCAAAAATTCTTTGCTCTGTGACTTCTAAACAGCTGGACCGACTTTTGTCAAAAACTAATCAGCCCATCTACCTATCAATAGGAATCGAATGTTTTTTGAACATTCAAATCGGTTGATTTGCGCGCTCGAAAACGTGAATAAAAAATTGTATCCATACATACATACGTACACACACACACATACACATCCATTTTTTCTAAGGCATGCCAAAATGTTCAGAAAACTTCAAAACGTGAATTTATGCAAAAATTTTCAATTGCGATTTTTGGAAGATTACAATAACTTATCCTACGGGTATGTAAGTAAGTATGGTAACCTTTCCACTCGGAAGCCGCCGTTCCGGCAGCAAAATACGTACTGATTCCGGAATTAGCGAGTGGAAAGGGTTAATAAAGTTGATTTTGAGTTGCCTTTCTAATTCATAAAAAATAAGTTCTTGCAGGAAGTCTGAACGGTATGCCAAACGGGACGCAAAAAATAGATTAGTTCATTATATTCTCACATTCTTCAGGAATATGAAGGAGAATGATATATACTCTATATATATTCAATTATATTAAAAGGTAAAGAACGAAAAAATATCTAGGTTAGAAAACATCGGAAGATAAAAATATTGAGTCAATTTCCGTTTTCGCTTAGTTTATACCTTATTTTGCTATTTAATAAATAGTGTATTGAACAATCTAAAGAGGTGAAATACAATAAAATCTATTAAGGTGTAGGATGAATCCCATTTTAGTATCTAGAGCCGATATACACGCGCGTCTTCGTGTCTGTCATTCACATTGTCAAACACATGATAGCTCTATCAGCCACACGGTCAAAGTCCTATACTGATAATAATAAACGCATACTCTACTGTTCTTTAGAACAATGCACTCAGATCAGTTCGAATGCGTCAAATGCACAAATACCATATATTACCAAGAGTATTAAATACTCTACTAGTAATTATATTGTACCACTCAATAATAAAACAAGTTTTATAAGTGAAATCTGGATGTCCAATTCGCAAAAAAAAAATTGTGGTCGTCGACATTTTTGGTTTGCTGTTTAAGTTTTGACCAACTGTGATATAATAGAAACATTTAAATTTTAGAATATAACATGAATCAAATTTAATATATTAATAATTTATATAGGTATATAAAACTACAATATAAACACTGATATTAAATAATCTGCTAATAATATTCTAATTAATTGGGGTTAAAATTCAATCTAATCTTCAATCAAATTGAGCAAATTGTGGAAAGTTTTACTTATAGGCAGAGTAATTTATTTAATGTTAATTACTGAATTAGGTTTCCTCAAACCTGATATCATTATCAATTTATCATATTTTTACCGATTACTGTGTTCTTTTACTCTATTATGTTTAAATCATGGTGTATTGTTCTAAACGTCAAAGTACGTCATAGTTCACCTTAGCAGCTATATTGTATTGTGTTCTAACATGATAGAAACAGTGATATAATAATAAGCATTTAGGAGAGTGAAGATCAAGGTGTTTTAAAGAATGCAAATCTATTAAAAATAAGTTATTGTTCTATCAATGTTTGTTGTGTTTTCATTCTGAAAATTGTTCGCATGGATACTTTCAAATGTAAGTGTTAGAAAATTAAATTACACTTAGTTTTTAATCAATCATGTTATTAAAATTAATTGGTGAAATCAAATTGTTCGAGATTTTGATATACTAATTTGATTGAAAGATATTTCATCGAGTTATGATATTTGTTGATTGTGGCAAGTTGATGTTGTTCAATTTTCACAATTTGCTCCTATCAATACACATATTAAAATATTGTTTTCAAGTGATTTATACTACTTACAATTAGTTATTATGACACTAAGAAGTAATATAAAAATTCTGTGTATTAGATGTTGAATTATTATTTGTTTTTATAATGAACATGAAATCTTCTATAGATATAAACCTATGTAAATAATATATTTGAATTACAAGATGCTAAACATAATATTTTTGACGTCTGAGTCTTACTCTTGTAATAATTTACTTAATATATGTGCATATATAGGGTAGATTTGGGCTTAATCTCAAAAAGTAAAGCTAAGAATTTTCTAACAAAAATATTTGAAAGTAAAAGGGAGTACATGTATAACCATCATCTTGATTTGCATGTTTGCAAATGCATTTTTTCTTGTTGTTAGTTTCTTTGATTGTGAGCACTATTGTTTAGTTCACGAAACCTTAATATAATTTTTAAGTATAATTTAGATTCAACAGTTTTTTATAAGTAGCTTCTAATATAAAAGCTCACATCTGTAGGGTAAAGAGGTCCAACTGAACCTTTACCATGGCAAAGGCGTAAACAATGAAACATTAAAAATAAAGAAGAAAATTAAGTTAAAAGAAGCAACAAGAAAAATTAACTAAATATTTATTCCAACTCTGCTGATGAATATTTCTGGCAAAATACCAGATCAAGGTTATATACAGCGTTATCTCTTAGAAACGCTGTATATACTTATGAAATTTATACTTTGCATTGGTTGTATAATGTAGCTATTATTTTGTGAAATCTATTTAAAATGTTAGCATCCCAACTTATCGATTAACACCTACCTTATTGTTTTATAAGCCTTAATATGCATGCAATTTGAATTTAAGTAAAGTAATGACTAAAGTTTATATATATATATATATAAATCTTTACCACTGTTTTCCCAAATGAAAGATAAAACTTTTTTCGTTATCTCATTCTTGACAAGACTCTTTGGATGATAGCTACATTATCTGTATCCCGCATGAAATATAGAATGTGTACTTTATACACATAATGATTATATTTTAGAAAATTCACATTGAAATTCTTTTTATTATCAAAATTAATGAATATTGTTTGACAGCTACGCACATATAACTCAAAACCAAAAAAACTTAATTATGGATACTCATATACTCGTATAAATTATAAGCTATACAAAACATAACACTCATAACAAAAATTCACAAATGAAAAATACCACCTTTAACTTACTATCATTGTAGATTTATCTAAATAAAAAGAAAAACAGTTAATGGAATTGTGCAAATAAATATTTAAATCATTCAAATTTCAATACGTGCATCGCCAATCGCCTAGGAGATAAGTTGAACAAGTTAATGATAGTTAGTTGTCATAGCCTTTAAAATCTATGTACCTGTTGTTAAGTTGTACTTTAATTGATATTATTTATAATAATTAATTTTGCAAACCTTATTTAATTTTCTAAAAATTGTTATTTATTCCAGTTCTCCTCAGTCACAAAACTACCACCGATCATACGAGGAATACGTCCAGACCAATTCCAGCGCATCCGCGATGTCAACTACCCGCTCTCTCTTGGGAGAATCGCCTGTCCATCATCATCAAGACTCTAACCACTCAACCTCAGCTGCAAATGCGTCATCATCTACTACCGGGACGAATTCATCCTCGATCAGTAATCCCGGAAATACACTACTTCCAAGTGTTTTATCAGACCAGAGCTGGTCCGATCAAACGTACTCATCTGCCGACTACTCTAGAGCTTTCGATTATAATAGATCGCAATATGACGCACATCAAATTCAACAGCAGCAGGAATATCGTCAAATGTCGCAGCAGTATGCGAAATGCTCAACAACAAACTGCTAGAGGTGTTGTAGTCGGTTACAGCCCTACGGGGAAGGTTCCTGGAAATAACGCTCAAACTGCTGCCCAAGGAAGGGCAGCAAAAGAGGCCAGGATCAGGAGGCCTATGAACGCTTTCATGGTATGGGCAAAAGTGGAAAGGAAAAAACTTGCTGATGAAAATCCAGATCTACACAATGCGGATCTCAGCAAGATGCTTGGTAAGTCAATTTTAATTTTAATGCATTTTTAGTAAACTCTTGCAAACAACATCATATTTTATCTGAGCATAGTTAATATTATAGATAAAATTATTATGAAAATCGATTTACGCGAAATTGTTTTACACATTTTCGTATGTCTGATGATTTTGGACTTTTGCGTTTTATCAAAAGTTATATTCTAGTTAAGATCTTGAGTGTTAAAATTATTTTAATATCTCATTCAGTCTTTACCACTCGCAATTTTGCAAAGAAATGAAGAAGTTTTGGGAATGAAGAATATATAGAATTATAGTACAAAAATATACAAATAAGCCTGCAGATATTAAATTATTTAAGTTTCATAAGTATACCATCAAAACCTTAATTATAATGTTACATAGAAGGGACGTGTTATGATGTAAATTTTGTATATATATCATATATGTATATATACTAGCTGACCCGGTAAACGTTGTTTTACCATAAGGAGAATCCAAAAATTGTCATTTCAAACTTTCAAAAAAGTTGATATTTTGGTGTCTCTAGTAACACTTTTGACTCGTTTAATAATGGTTTTGCGTATGAATAAAACTACGAATGAAACTACTCACTACAATTAAATAACATTCATCTAAAACATCCTGTTACATTTTATTGAACAAAATCTGTCAAAACATTTGACAATTGATGTATTAGCCACCGTCTATTGTTTAATTTTAAATTATGCTATTACAAAAAATGTTTTAATTGAAAATGTAAAGTTTCTAAGCGATTTTGGTATAATATCTCACATTTCCCATAATTACTTGGTTACCAGAAATATTTCAAGATTAAAAAAGGCCAAATCGGTTCAGCTGTTTTCGAGTTCCAGCATACCTAACATAATTTCGAGTTGCATTTTTATATATAAAAAGATTATAGCTTCAATTTCGACGTTATTCAAGTACTTTATCACAAATCGAATACATCACAGAGACGCTTTTAGGAATCTTGTTTTATTCAACTGTACAAAAACAGTAGTCTTAAATGTAAGTCATTTAACAATTTTTAATTTTTAGTTTAATTTATTTTTAGGTGCTCCTTTGTTTAACTGTTCACTTATTTTTGTTTTGTTTTAATTTTAATTTGTAGTGCACTGAAGATTATATAGGGATCGTTCAAGTATTACGTAAGCAGATTTATTACAATTATTTACCACCCCCATCCCCCTTGTCAGCAAAAGTAAGCAAAGCTCTTACCCCCTACCCCCATGCTTACGTAAACATTTTGCAATTAATGTAAAAAAATAAAAATACTATTTATGACGTAATCATCATCTAGACTCCCCTGCCCCCATGTCAACCCAAAATAAGCAAATCAACAAACCCCCGCCCCCCTATAGTGCTTACGTAATACTTGAACGGCCCCTATATGATTATATGTAGAAACGTAAGGAAGTAATAAAAATTCTATAAATTTCTGCGATTTTTGTTTGATGAATTGCCTTGTAGAATTTGCATCACACATCTCAACAAAAAAAAAAAATATAAAAAATATCATATAAACATAACATAATATTTGTGTGCATATGATTGGGTGCATAAAGTTACGAGTTTTGACGAATTGTTTCAAAATTTTTCATTTTTGTATCATAGTTTTAGTATAATTGTTGTATTTGACACGTATTATTAGTAATGTAAATTTCAATTGAGACACTATCAAATCTTGAGTGATAAAAGCATTATTGTAATAGTTGTTATAAAAACTACATTAAAAACAGTTATTGTAAATTACGATCGTAATCCATTTCTTTTCTTTGAATATCGTTGACCTCTTCCTCATGAGCTTTGCATATAATTACTTTTGGGCGCCGCTATACATTGCGGTACTCTGTAGATTTGTGCCATCGAGTAATGCGAAATTATGCATAAATCAAAATCTTGATCTTCAAGCCGCACCTTCGGACAGAAGATTGAGAAAAAATATTTAATTTCTGCCCCACTATCTACCTGTGGCACCCACCTTTCTCTCCAGAAATGATTCATTTCATACGCATCGAGTCTGAATGGTCTTTGCGAAGATGGAAACCTCAATTCATATTATTATAAGTCAACTATTGCAATTATAAAAAATTATCAAAAATGTCTCTTTATTGAGTTCTTACAATACAAGCATTCCGATAAATTGTAATCAATAGTAGTCAAGAATAACGGTTTTTTGTCATAAAGGTGCAAGAGTTACCGCGTTACAATAAAGGATAATGTTCACTTCAGCCATAACTACATATTCATCTTTTTCACATTTTGTCATAAATATAGGATATGAATTTTTATATAAGCTATCTATTTGTCTTTATATTTATGTTTATATACTCTTGGATATATCTATTCTATTTATACAGTGTTCTAACGCTTTTACCATTAACTTTATTGTAGTTGTTATATAAATGTTACTTCTTTGGACCAGACTTTGATGTGCTATAATATTATTAGTGTCTTTTGTTTGTTATGATTTTAGGTTACTAAAATTGATACTTTAAATAGTACCAAAATCGTGTAAAAGCCTTGCTCAAAATATTTCTAATACTGTGCGGTTTTTGTAAAATTTATGTAGTTTCAAAACACATTTTGATAAATTAATGGTGTATTTGTCATTTAAAAAAAGGAAAATATGGTCGTCCAATGATGAGCAATAAAGAACAATATGGAAACGCATACAGCCAGTCTTTTTGATAGTATTCAGAGTCAGATGCATAATTACAACTTCCAGTCTTACTTAGATCAGATTATTCAAATTTTGCCTAGACCAATTGAGAAGTAGGTAAAACATGTTTTTTTGTTATAGAGATACGTAAAAAGTTAGACAAAATCAAATTTTTCGAAAAGGTTTGCAATGGACAACTTTACCTACAACTTCCTTAAATTATCTCAGATTCTACTTTTTAAAAAATCAAGAATTGCACTTTTTTTTTCCAAAAGTATTTTAATAATGGATTTAAAATTTTAAATAAAAATAGACTTACAGAAGTAAGCATCACAAGGCTTTGTAATCACAATATCCTTGGTTCAGATGCACATTGTTGACAACCAGATGCCAATCCGCAATGATATCCCTTTTCACTTGAAATTCAAAGTGAAAATAGCCCTTCCTGCAATAAATTAAAAGCATATCAATACTAATAATAAGAAAAATTATTAAGTTGAATATAAAAAATGTAAAATTGATAGGACTTCAACTTAACAGCTTATACTACTCTTAGCTCTGATTTCTGTTCAAAAAAGTAGATGTACAATAAAATTTTTCTTAAAATTAGAAACTAGTTTTCACCAGTTGTTCTTCAATCCATTACAAATAGTGTAATACACATATACAAACTCAGATACCCACTATCGCATATCAGGTCACCTGTGTTATATCTTGTTATCAGTATTGGACTTGATAACATTTCGTCTCGTGCTCAGTAGGTAATACGTCATAAAGGAGAATTACTTATGAGCACAATTAGTTTATAAATAAGTTTTGAGGTATTGCACATTTTCTGACATATTGACGTCAATAATTAATCATACTCTCTTGTTCGGTTTGCTTCGATATTTTTTTAGTTTGATCTCAAAGTTTTATGAATTATCCAGAAAAATCTAGTTAAAAATTCTATTTAAATGAATTGTACAGAACAAGAGATTCCTCTTAGGTTTTTTCACTTCTAATCATTTTGAAATATAGATCAAGAAATTGTTTCCAATTAAAGATAACCCATTTCAAGTACAATTGGATATCTCTCACACTATTATTCCCTGAATAGAGTTCGATTTTAACTCAGCATATGGACCTGCCCTAAGGCAGCACTACCCACTACATTACCATTGTCAAAAATGAATTTCTATTAGTAGTAGTACATATAATTGATTTTGAAGCAATTTTAGATAAGAATAAGTAAATATAAAATATGTCATATAATCTTGTTAGCGAAGTAGATTATCCTAGTGTTCACTTTCGTTTAAATTTTTTACAATTACACACTTTCTGAGCATAAGGTTCCATGACAAATTGCTAAAAGTGTCCACTCAAAAAGACGCGCTTGAGGGATATTTGTTTTTACATTAATTCTGGCGCAAAAAGCATATAGTAGGCGAAAGTATTTTTGGATTTTTATAATTTAGAAAGCTATTTAATTATATTATCAACGCCAAAAATTTTTCCAAACCAGTTATTTTGTCTATTAAAAATTATGTTAAAGTCTATACGAGTATATAGTTTTGTTTTGTTATATTAATTTATATTGGAATGGAATTTATATTGCTAACTATAAATGTAAGGAATATCTCTATTTTTATAATTTTTAGTAGCAGTAAAAATTAAGTAGTTGTTCATGGTAAAGTTTGGGCAGAATAATTCAATGTAACTTGATCAATAGTTTTGAAGGTGTGTAGTATTTCAATAAAAGTATAATGTTTGTAATAAATATGCATTTATTTATCATTTACTTATATGAGTGTAAGAAGTTTGATGAGATAAAATTTTATTTAGAAAAATAAAAAATGTAATGTAATGATTTAAAAATGAGTCTTGGAATAACTATTATCGAAATTACTTAAGTGTAAATATGATATGACATTCAACTAAATTAAATACCGTATGCAGTAAATGAAACATTATCTATTTTGACACATTTTAATATTCAAATTACCATTATTCGTGGCACCAAAAATTAGTTCAAGTTCTTTTCTAGACCTATAGTGGTATGTCAAGGGCAACTTCGATGCGGGCATGTACTTGTAGATGGCAAAACTCTGACAACGAAATAATAAATTTTGATAAGTTTTAAATGTGTTTTAATGATGCTAATAAGCAAAATTTTGAAGATGGCCAAATTCCTCTTCAGCAAGAATAGCTTGAGAGTCATTAACATCAACAAAAGTTTAAATTGAATTGCAAACGTTCTGAAGCAAAACAATTTTAGCATTTCAAGCTGAATTCAAAATTAAAACTTAATGCATAATAATATAAAAGTTAGAAAACAAAATTGTGCGTCATAGATGCTTAATATTCAACTATTTAAATAATAATTACTTTGATTAACATAAATTAAATTGCGGAAAATTACACAATTATTCATGTATAAAATGCAAAACAAAGCATCTCATATGATGCCAGGGATATCAGCTCGTTTAATTAAGCGCTTAACTAAGGTTGCACAAAGATGGAATTAAAAATTTACCACGACTAAATTGGATTTGTATAGCGTAATGAAAAGATTAATAGATAATAATTATGATCAATCGTCGTAAATTGCAGACAATAAAGCCAGTCGCAATTTTCTATGTATTGCAGTTTTGTATTCTTTTGCGTGCTACCAATTGTACTTAGGTAAAATTCTAATATTCTAATTGATAATGTTTTCAAGAAAATAAATCTAGTAGGTAATAAATGTTGTTCTAAATCACGTTGGGTAGACTGGTGTTTAAAGGTCTGTGGGTGAAAAGGTCCAACACCGATTGAGGTTAAGAATTTTTTTAACGACAATATTTTGAAAGTAGAGAGCAAAAAGTATACAACCAGCCATTATCTTGATTCTTACTTTGTTGCTAGCAGGAGATGAGTGGCAATGTTTGAAAACCCATAACAAAAGTATTTTCTTCTGTCGTTAGTTATTTTGGTTGTGAGCACTGTTGTTTAGTTTACGAAATATTAATATAACTTCCAATTGTCTTTTAAGATGTATTGTTATTTTTAAGTTATAGACTCGTTATAGTTATAGTTAAGGACCAACTGAACCTTTACAATGGCAACAGTGTAAACAATAAAAACTAGAAAATAAAAAAGTAAATCAAGTTAAAAAAAAACAATTTTACAAGAGAAAATTAAACTAATAGTTATTCCAACTTTGCTTATAAATATTTCTGTCGAAATATCAGATCAATGTTAAATATAGTGTTATTTCTGTAAAAAAAATTACCATGAAACTAATATTTTGAATTGGTTGATTAATATAGCTATTATTTCAAAAAATTCCTTTAAAATTAAAAATAAGACTTTGGACATGTTTGGCACTTCGCCGTCTCATTTTTCCCCGCCTGTGGGGTAAAAGAGACCAGGTGACAAATTTTGATAAAAAACACATTTTGAAAAGATGAAATAACACATTTTGAAAAAAAACACATTTTGAAAAGATGAGTTAGCTTTTACTGAACATAATCAGATAGTCTGATGAAACTATGATTCTGTCATAGTTTGTTTAATATATATTATTTCTTGTGATATAATTGCTCTAAGTCAAATTGGACCTTTGGAGCTCTGCCATACCCTGCTCATATTTTTGTCTATCAATTCTACTTCATTTGTTGTTAAACCAATCCATTTTAAAGTTTTTTCATTCTGGCCAGGTAGATGCTTGTTTACCAGGATATCAAAAATCGAGCAAAATTTGCAAAGCTAGTTTTGTAAAACAACATATTATATAATATTTTTGTTGTTTGTGATATAAATCATTTTCTCATTATTCAAAATCATACGACTAACGTAGATTCTAAACAAAGTTCTTTTATTCACTCGTAGAATTTAGTTACATTCGAAAGCCAATAGTATTGTCCACTATCTTATATTTGATCTAAATATGAAAGTTAACAACAAGTGTTGTTCCTAGAAAATTTGATTATTAGTGTTTTTTTTCTGTATAAATATTAATATTCATACGAACTAAAAGCAATGAAATAATCAACAGTTTGTCAACATTTGTATTTAAAAAACTTTTCACTGCTTTCTCTCAGAGGCGGGTGGTAGAGTAGAGCAATATAAATAACGCTTGTGTGACACAATTGCGTTTTTATTCCTCCGTTTTTAGTTGCGATTCTAATTAAAAGTTTACGCTCCGACTCGCACATGACACGAATTACCTGCTCACATGTTAAATAAAAGAAAACCATTATTTGTGACTCAAAACTCATTTTCTTCTGGCACTTTCTTTGCGACACGGCCCATAAATATCACCATCCAACTTATATCTGTCACTATTTGACGCATGAAAGCAAAAGTGTGAATTATAATTGACTCATTGCAGTTTTTGGGAGAAATAAGGCTACATGAAAGTTTAATGAAAATATTATTCACCACCCGCTTTTTTAACATTTTCACTTTTCACAAATCATAAATAATCGTATAGTAATGTGTTAGGATATGATTTATTACTGGTACTGGCAATATATGGTATTCATATTGTCCATTAGCATTTGAATTATTACATATAAAATTGATACTGAATTTGATATTGTTGATCGTCTTGAAACATTATCTAGGAAAGTAGTGATTTGTGTCATGAATGGTTTTCTCTGGAAGTACCCTTGCAGTTTACACATTTCGCCTAAAATAGCATGTTCCAAATAAATTATAAACATTGCACAATCCTTATTTGTTTGTGGCTGAATAAAAAACTTAAGCAGTTAATAAGCACATTTTGCCGTATTTATTTTACTTAAACAATGCATTTCTAATCTACACAAAACAGAGGGAGTTGGGAGTTGGTACTATTAGTAATATGTTACCTATCTGAGGAAGCAAAAAGTTCCACCTAAAACATATACTCTTAACTAAAGTTTAGATATGCATCTATTTTTTATAGTTCACTTTAAAGTAGTAATATTTTGTGTTTGTTCGTAGGATCCTCAGCTAATTTGTTATTGCATGTTTGTTAATTATAGTTGCTGTCTTCTCGACATTTAATTGTTATAATTAATCTTCGCATTTAATAATTAATGAGCAACAGCAATGCTTTTAGAAATTCACATTCACAATTCCAAACAATAGAAATGGTGAGAAACTGAAAACGTCTCATGTTTAGAAAGAAAGTGGAGAGTGTTGACGCTCTTCAGATCCAGAAAAGATCTACAGTTCAGAACATCTGGAGAATTTCCGTCAAAAATTTGCATAAAAATGATTTCTCCGAGATATAACTGATACATGTACAAACAAGAAGATACAAGAATTTCGAGATAGTGATACTAATGCAAAATGATAACTATAAAATTTTAAGTAATTAATGCTATGTTTATGGTGCATCCTTTTCTTCACAGAGTGCAAAACAATAATTATGATTTTTGTAGATAAAATTTGTGTTTAAAAAATACTCTTTGCCTATAAGAGATAATAGTTTTAAAAAGTATTTTCCAATCAAAACATAATTTATTGAATGATAAAATTATTTTGTCAAGTACGAAACAATCTGTGATACTACCTCAGCTCTGGATACATGTATCAATTTCATAACTAACTGATTAAATTCAAATCGTAGTAGTAGGTGGTCACTAATAAATTATAGAATTCTTTATAGAGGGTACGGTAGGTCACAAGGTTCGAATTTGACATTGAACTATTATATTGTAAAAACCAAACCAATTACATTACATGAACAAATAACACATATTAAACAAAGAACTACCTGACTATATTCAATAAAAATTCTATCTCATAATTGAAAAAATATGCTTTTTTATTTTCCAAAAATTTGTCACCTAGTTCTTTTTAATTTTGAAGGGTTTTTACAAAATAATAGCTACAATATTCAACCAATGCAAAATATAAATTCAATTGGCACATTTTTTACGAAGACAACACTGTATATAATCTTGATCTGATATTACCTCAAAAATATTAATCAACATAATTGGAATAGTTATTAATTTAATTTATTTCTGGGCTTTTATGGCTTTTTATCTGATTGTGCTTTTTGATTCACTATTTTTTATTGCTTACACTTTCACCCATAAGGTAATTAATATAAGCTAATATAGACGTTTTCTAAACCAACATGTAAGCTGTTATAAATGTTTTCTAAAAACATTTGGTGAACCTGACTCAAAATTAATACTATATCTTATAAAACAATTTAATAACGTACACATAAAAACCATTTTAAAGCCTCGTAAACTAAACAACAGTGCAAACAAATAATAAAAACTAACAACGAAATAAAATACTTTTGATACAGATTTTCGATGATAGCGACGTTCCTTGATTCAAGGCGATTGCTGATTACACATATTTTTTCCTCTATTTTCAAATATTGTTGTTTGAAAATTCCTAACTGTACTTGTTTTAGAGATATTGGTGATGGATTTCTGTACTCGCGGACTTTTAGGCCCCACTCTGCCCTACCAAATAAAAGATTTCGATCTATACATCTGTTTGATATAATAATGACATACATATCATAAATAATAAATTTTGGTTAAAATACGTGAAAGAACTGTGATGCAACAGTCTAATTAAGCTATACAAAATTAATAAATAAATCTTTTAACTTATACTATAACGAACGAGCGCATTATCTAAAACTATGCCCACTAAAGTCGACGGATTTTAAGAAATCAAGTGCAAGCAAAAGAAGTCGCTTTAAGGATTTGAATAGAATAGAATTTGTCTAATATTTCTTATTGACCAATATTCAGATGTATTTTCTAACTGCATTATGGTCATATTGAAAATTGCAGAAAGAAAAGTCCAAATTTCTTTTTGATACCTCGTGGCGAGTGTATAGCGGCATTTGATTATTTTGGAGTTACCTACAATGTCGCGAGTATGGCGGCACACGTTCGTTATGGGTTAAAATAAAGAAATTTTGAACAGTATATTATATTTATAAAAACATTAATATATTATTAAAACTTTATTGTTGCATATTAAATCGACTTTATCAGTATATTTAACATTAGATGAATACGATAGTACTGTTATCCCTGCCCGTCCGTGGGGAGAGTCGTCGACGCTTAGCGTCTCATCTTCCTATTTCGCGAGAGGAGTCGGCGCGCGGCGGTTTCACGTTCTGATGCGGCGGCGCGTGCGAGCAACGGAGCGCGAGACTATCTCGAAACCTGAAAAATATCCGTTTTACGGGCGATCGGGTTCGACCAATGGCGCGAGTCCGCCAACAAGTCCGAACAGAGTGGGGAACGCTTTCGAATGAATTAATGAGCTTTGAAAGATGGCCGGAACAAGCGTCTCTAACAAGTAATAGGCTAGAGCGGCATTTTGGACCGATATTCAGACATTTGGTCTCTTAGTGGAAAGGATATTAGAATGGTAATCTGCAGAAGTCAGACTTAGCAGATAACACAGCGTTATTTCAAATGAGAACATAAGACTTATGTGCCCATTTTCTGATAAAATAAGAATCCTATATCTTATGTTACGGTCCAATTTTCTTATGACATGGTAGTAAAAACTATCAAAAAATATGCAATCAGGCGTTTTACATATAAAACCAAACCTTAAACATCAAACGCACAATGCGATCATAAGAGCACCTTTCCAAAATGTGACCCTAATACATGAAGTTAGGTTTTATGTGTAAAACGCCTGATCGCACAACAGATACATAGCTTTTTACATGGCCAATTCACACGAAGATTGCCCCTTAGTTAGTATGCGGTCAAAGAAACAAGATCGACAGTATCTACGAACATCTCTAATATACAGTTTAAAATAAATATATGGAGAATTTAACATCTTAGGAAACCCGAAACCTATTAAAACACGACATTCTTGTTTTCCAAAAACAGTGTTTTTTTCGTAGAAGGATGTCCATTAAACTCAGTGTTGCCTGATCATTATCAATTAGATTTAATTTTTTTTGAAACTGCAAATGAAAATCCGTTAAAAACATTCATGATCTTTCTCATTTTAAATTGTTAGTCGACAATATCTATATGTGAACGTAAGGTAGTAGCACAATGATTCAATTAAAATTTTGATTATTTGAGCAATATGAAAATCAAATAAATTATATCACAATATATAACACATATCAAAAAAATGTTCAGTAAAATTTGCAGCTTTTGCAGCATTGTAGAAATGTGTTTTATTTGCTATTTTTTCAACGGCTTGAACCAACAGATCAAATGTTTTTTGATTTTGTAAGGATTTTACAAAATAATAGCAACATTATTCAATCAATGCAAAATAAAAATTTCATGGGTACATTTTTCACAGAGATACACACTGCATATAATTTTCACACTGCATATAATCTATATCTGGTATTCCATTAGAAATATTCATCAGCAGAGAAGGAATCACTATTTATTGTATTTATCTCTTGTAAACTTGCTTATTTTAACTTAATTTACGTTCTACTTGTATTTATTTCATTTGACAGGGTGAAAGTTTAGTTGGTTCTTTTTACTCCATCTATGTGTAAGGTTTAAGGTGAAGTATACGAGGTGTGTTCAAAAAGTACCCGGAATTACTAATAATTAAATTTCGCGGGTCTGGAGTGTCTGATTGTCAAAATTTTTTTTTTATTGTGTTGGTATACATGCCCCTAAAGTATGATGAAATTTTCAGCTATATTCACTGTTTACTTTGTCTGTGGTAGTCGCTAAGGTTCGACGTGTTTTTCTGAGCTCGGCGATTTTTACAATGGAAGAATTGAAAAGTCAAAGAATTTGTATTAAATTTTGCGTAAAAAATGAAATAAAGTGTTGCAAAGTGCAAAAATTCACCAGATATGGCTCCGTGTGACTTTTTCCTATTCCCAAAGTTGAAGAGACCCATGAAAGGACGGCGGTTTTCCTCGATTGAAGAAAATCGCTGAGAGTGCTCAAGGACATATCAAAAAGTGAATATCAAGGGTGCTTCGAAAATTGGAAAAAACGCTGGCATAAGTGTATTATATCTGGGGGGGACTACTTTGAAGGGGACCACATTAATGTAGACGAATAAATAAATATTTTTTTGAAAAAACGAAAATTCCGGGTACTTTTTGAACAGACCTCGTACGTTAATTCATAAAG
This sequence comes from Ctenocephalides felis, assembly GCF_003426905.1. Lineage (NCBI taxonomy): Eukaryota > Metazoa > Arthropoda > Insecta > Siphonaptera > Pulicidae > Ctenocephalides > Ctenocephalides felis. The sequence continues at coordinate 44,877,844 of NW_020537646.1, read as the reverse complement.
GTTATATGAAAAAGCAGTTGAATCTAACTTAAAATTAACAATATATTCTATAACAATTAAATAACGTATACTTAAAAATTATATTAAGAACTCTAATAACAGTGTCCACAACTGATTAACCTTACTACGGAAGAAAATACCTTTGTTGTGGATTTTTAAACACTGCTACTTATATTGTATCTTCCGATAAGTAACGTTGTAAGAATCAACTGGCTGCTTATACACATATTTTTCCATCAACTTGCAAATATTGTTGTTGAAAAATTCCCAACTTCACAAATTTTTAAAATATCGATGGTAACTGGTGATATTTCACATATCAATCATCTGAGTTGAATATTTCGAAGTTTAGATTCATTTTAGTATCAGGCACAAAGTCTCTATTCTATAATTGATTATCTTTCCTAAATTAATTTTTGAATACTATAGCACAATTACTATCTAGTTTCGTAACTAAGTCCTATGATAGCAATTTCATAAAAAGTTAAGATCACTATAATTTGAATAAGGTAATTACATATATTTTTAGTTTAAAGTTCATGATATTTCGTCACACACTAGTGAACAACTAGTGCGATGCAATTTATAAAGCATTAGTTCTATCTAGACTCAAAACTATACAATATAACCACGTTGAATACAATTCCAACATCTCATTTCCGTCAAGAGTAATTAATCGAAAATCGTTAGTTAATTAGTAAAACGACCTCGAAAATATTTCATCAAACCAAAATTAACTATAAGTATACTTAGTGTAATGTTATCAACAAATTAAGCACAGCTATAAATAATTACTCGTTTGCTAAACCTAATACAGTTTTGATACGAAACTATTAGCTTGCTCTCATTAGAATATCTTTAATTAAAATCAAGCAATAAAAAAGTTTTTCAATCCTTAATTAGTTCGCCAATTAAAGAAATAAATAATATCGTAAATATGCGAGGCTGGGGAAGGATATCGTATTGGAAATCTGAAGTTGATTCATGCGGAAGCGATATGTTGTAGAAATTGAATCAAGATAAAACAAACATTTTATAGTTGACCACGTGCGTGTATTTGATAAGCGTGCCGACAAATATCGAATAATGAAGTAATAGGTGATTGCAAGAAAAATAAATTGCGATTTGCGTATTGATTACTATCTCTTATTCATTATGTAGTTCCTCGTATATTCAATCATTCGATTTCATTTCCTAGTTTTATTCGGAGGATTTTTAAAAATCTGAATTCCAAAGCAGAGTGTTTGATGCAATTGGGATATTTTCGTATAAGTGTGTTTATTATTATAATGATAAGAGTAATTTTCGGAAAAGTTATGGTAAGAGTCAATACTTTGCTTCAAGTTCACAATATGCCAAATAAAACGCATCTTAAAAATTAACACAACAAACATATTCTATTAACTCATTTGTTCTCGCTCTCTACTTAGTTATATTAAATATATATTTCTGTAAAGCTATCGAACAGGACTATAGATGTATAACTGCTCATAATTAACTTCCCGTAGGGTAAGTTATAGTAATCGCAAAAATACGAAAATAAAATTTTTATATATTTTTACGTTTCAGAGGTTTCTGAACATTTTGGCATACCTTACCAAAAATGTATGTATGTTTGTGTGTTTCGATACAAATTTTTGTCGACGATTTTGGAGACACCGATTTCAATATTTTAAAAAACATTTTACTTGTATTGACAAGATGAAGAACTGATTGAATATTAGGGAAAGCAGGTTTCGGAGATCTAGTAAAAAGAGTAGATGTATTTAAAATACTCTATAATTATCTATATATATAGTATAAACTATACTATATGTACTATATACAGAAACTTCAATTACAATTACAAAAAATCGACTTTGTGTTCATTTTAATTTTCCAGTACGAAATTTTAAAGCTATTGTATTCATTTTTATGTAAACGAGACATTGAAATATTCTCATCAACAAGCGACAATATTGGTTACTATAGAACAAGAAACAAACCATTCAAACTTTTATCCAAGATTGATTCATTTCACTGAAATAAAATGTATTTTTTGATTGGATAAATTTTTAGGAACATGTATCACTATTCACTTCTAATAAAATAAGTTGGCAATTTTGTTGATGAGTGTGCTCATGTTCATGATTCATTATTCAGTTTAAACTCATGATGTTTCTGTTTGTTACTTGCACATAAATTTTCAAGGCGATTAAGTCAAGTCCTTGATTTCTATTTTAATTTAATTCAATTAGATAACATATATAAAACTGAGCCAGAGATAGGAAGAGGAATAAAGTAACTAATCAGATTCTATGTGATCAATTCTAGTATTTCTTGCAAAAGGACTAGAAAATACTGTATAATTGAATTTTAAACCAACAATAGGACTGAAATATTTTTTATAATAATCTATATTAATATTTAATAAATTATTTATAGGCTTTAATATATAAAAAATAATTTTAATTTTATTTTTCTCAATGTAATTAATTTAGTTACAAATTGATATTTACAAAAAATTTCTGCCTAGGAAAATTTGAACATTTCAAGAAAACCTAATTAAAAATACAGATTTAAATTATAGCTGAAGTCTACAGTATTTTTAATTTCAAAAATATGACAGAGCAAGACATAGCTGTAAAATTTTGTTCTGATTTAAACATACTCGTACACACATATATACTTTTTGGTTTCAACCACGTTGCAAATTTGGTCTAAAACATGTTTTAGTTATGAAATTTTGATAACAATATAATAGTGATTTCTAAAATCTTATTATCTTTATTATAATATTATTCTTAAAACTTATTATTTATATCGTTATTCTTATATGTTAAGAAACAAATCCAATATTAAGGGTAAAACGTTTTATATGAGCAACAACGTTTTTGGAAAGTGTGGCCCATAAATGTTTGATCTGCACTTTGAAATGAAAATGTGCACCAGTACAGCATGACATTATATACAGTAAAACTCTGTTGAGTCAATTTTTCATAGACCGGTGCAAAAACACATCTTAAGCGTAAGAAAATGTATTAGGCGTGATAGTAACAACATCTTTTAAAGTGCAGGGACCGGCGTAAAACGGCGTATTATTATAATCAAGTTTGATTCATTAAAAAACCAGTGCGACATGCTTGATAGACGTCTATCAGCAATAAAGAGTCAACCAATGGTATCTACGTGCTGATGCCAGAAGTGATTTTATTGCTTTTATAATCGAGTCCGCCAGTTAATTAGTTCGAAAGAGGAAACTGTCATGGCCGGCGCATAGTTTCGCATCAATAAGTTTCGATTTAATGGCGCGTTCATTTGAATCACCACGGGACACTCGGATCGAAAAATTTAAATATCATCAGAGAAATATAGAACCAGTTAACCACTGAATTGACAAGTACGCAAATTTAAGATAATTATCATAATATTTATAAAGCTATCTGAACAAATCCTATGTTATAGACAAATCTCAAAACAACTACCGGTTATTCTGCTAAAATGCAATATAATTAAAATTTTAAGTAGGTATAGGTAATCCTTGTATAACACGGTTTTATTTCTCACACCCCTACGACCTTTTAATGTTGAACAAATTTATTTAATATCTTAATAATACAAATACAAATACCCTTCTGATGCGATGATATTAAAGTTCTTTTTTTGAATAAACACAGTTCATGTAGGTACATAGAGCTTATATCGTTATTATAAAGCATTATAGTTTAATACTTGCCTTTTTAATTTAAAAAGAAAAAATTAAAACAAAATTATTTTAATATTTAATTAAACAAATAATAATATTTAAAGCAAAAATGTCATAATAGCTTTTTCACTTCATATTAAATTCTTAGAATCTTTTGCAGTTGATCTATTTCAAATTGTTCTAAACATTATTAGAGCTTGTTATAGAGAATTTTCACAATGGTGTAAATCCAACAATATATATTATTAGGAACTACAACACTTTTTATTTAACATACAGAAATTGTGTTGTTTTTTTCAACTAATTCTGCATCGACTTGATCCAAATTTGTATCATTTTGATAATTATCTATCGAACTTTTTACCGTTGGCTAAAAATGATTTGTGTAATTATTATGGTTTTTATACAATAACCAAAGTATATTAGAAGTTAGCTTAGTGGTGGTCCCATTGTAACGCTGTGACTCATATGAATAGAATTAAAGAGCACATTTGTTTAAGACAATAATTATGCAATTGTTACAAGAGACGCGCGTGTCTATTAATACTTGTGTGTCAATGCACTGACAATGAATATTTTGTTTTGAAATTTATTAAAAGTAAATAGAAACAGTAGTTTTTGACTTCTTGGTAATAATTTTAATAATTTCTTTATAACTTTTCGTTCAAAAAAAAAACATTCGATGTCTAGTAATGAGATGTGTTTATATTATATTGGTTTTTGGTAAAGAAAGGTCCTGCCATTTCAAAGATACGGAGCAAAAAGTGCAAAAATATCATATCAATTCACTCTTTTAGAGAAAGGAGGGTCCGATTTGAATTATTCCAAAACATTTCACTTTATTAACGGAATGAAGAATAATTAAAATTTGGATGTCCAAAAACGTTCTGAATCTGGAAATGAAGTCATCTGGATGCCAAAAATGATTAAGCATATGTACATCAAATTATCAGATAATTTAGAGATTTTAATAGTAAGCACAATATTTTCTATCGATTTCGTGCCAATATTTGCAAGGTTTCCTCATACCGTTCAATCAAAGGCCCTCGATAATTTAAAAATTTTAAAACATTTTAGAATTTTCAAAAATGTCCTAAAAAAATTCAAAATTCTCAAAAACATTTTTTTTTATTTTGTAAAAAATTTTAATTACGGTACGAAAAGTTTCAGTACATTGACCTGATGCAAAGTACGAAACCATGCACCAGTTTTTAAATTAAATTTAAAAATAAATGATAAACGGAGAATGGTTATTGATTATTATTGATACTAAAATAATACTTTTACATCGTTATACTGTTCTCAGCAACTTGTATGCATAATATTTCAGTTCAATTAAATCTTGCATTGACAAAATTTTATGTAGGGTAAGGCGGGGCTAGTTGAGCATAGGGGCAAGTTGAGCAATCAAAATATCTCGAAAACTATTCACCGTCCGTTTAGGCATTATATGGCGGAAAGATAGAGGTTTGGGAGAAATAAACATCCCGCGATCGCTAGTGGCCTCTGGACAAATGAGTGAGGCTCACGGGCGTTTTGTTTATTTCGAGACCAAAAAGTAAAAAAGTAATTCATCACGAGTTTTCGTCTGGTTTAGTCAAATGTTATTTATTTTTAATCAGGTAAATGTTATTCTTCCATATAATTATAGTACTTTTGATATGCACAGAGATTCTCGGTATAATTCTCACAGTTTTTTTAAATTTTAGTTGCTAAACTTGTTCTGTCACTAAGACAATTACCATTAACTTCCACAAATTAATTATTATTTTTAAGATTTAAGCTGAGTCTATGAGTAATAATATAAAGAAATAATGATTTTAAACAGAAATACTGAATATAATGGTAAAATAATTCCTAAGATACAATATTGATTTGTTGATTCTACTTTTGGTTAATTATTCAAAGAAAATTACTATAAGTTTTGTTTTTCTGTCAATAAAGACTATAAATATAGAACTGGTTATTAAAAACTAATTTTATTTCATCACTAATCGACATTGAACCTATGATTTCATTATAATTTCTTAGTGCTCAACTTGCCCCACCTATGGGGTACATTGATCATACTTGACTTTTTGCATTTAAACAGCTGTAGCTTTTAAATTTTACTTATTGCCAAAAAATAGTATTAACAATTTTGTTAAGCGATAAACAACAAATCCATTAAGCCGTATAGCAATTTATTGAGACTTTTTATTGAGGAGCTACATCCGTTTAAGTGAAAAGTTGCTCAACTAGCCCCGCCCTACCCTAGTATTTAAAGACTGTTATATAAAAAAAAAAACAACTATAAAATATATATAGCATAATATGCATATACTAGGTATGTAACAAAAATGTATCGATATACTATAAGCAGTAAAGCTCAGGGGGGGTCATGGCCCCCGTGACCCGCCCCTGGATCTGCCACTGACTATAAACATAATTGCCTTACTTCAATTTTTCTCTCAAAAATATATTAAAATACAATCAAAAAATCAAACCTTCTGAATAATGTTTCGGCAAATTTCAAAAATGTTAATTATCAATTTCGCTTGTTAAATGAATCTCATAAGAATTTTTCCGAGCAAGTGCGAATCGAGCAGGCGCGCGGCGCAGACGCCTCAATAAAAGGTTCTTTGTTTTGGATACTCGAGGCACGCGCCGGATGCACGATTCTCTACGTATGTTGCATCACAAATCGAATGAAAAAAATTTAAAATCGAAATAAAAAAATAACTTACTAGCAACATATAACTCACGCACTAAGGGCCACGTGATGAACAGCGAGGCACGTACGACACTTCGGCGTCTGCCAGAAGGGTTCGGTTCTAGTACATCAATTGCCTTTTGCGACAATGTAAAAACCCTAACAATAGGATAAGGGAATTAGTATTTTGTTTGACAGTATCGGCACAAAGAATATCAATAGAAGAAACTCGTGCGGCTGGGTCAACGTCACAGAAACATCAGCTAATGAATCGAATGAATGGAATAATAATGGGGTAAAATCATGTGCAATGAATAAGAATGAGTAATTAGATGATGGATATTAATTGATTGTTAATGACTGATACACCACGACATAATTTTGGCATCTGGATATAAAAGATTTTAGCTAAAAAAAGCTTAGTTTGAAATTAAATGAGCGTTTTTGAGTAATGCTTGATACGAAAGCACAAAGAGAATTACAAAAGAGTTTCAATGTCCAAATGAGTTTTAACATTACTTTTCTTTAATGTCGTTGAATATAATTTGAACATTACGTCTATGTGTATAATCTGACTTAAACAATTAAATTTTACAACTAGCGCAATTTTAAGATTAATATTTTGCAACATAATTAGAAGAACAGAATCATGAATCAGAAATGGAATATATTAACATTTACTTTGAAAGATAAAAATTGATTCGAATATGCCCGGGCGACCTATTACTGGATTGGCATTGGATTTAGAATCCTAATTGGGGAAAATGGGTAAGGTTTTGCCACTTTTTTTTAATCAGCAATGATTTTGTTAATATTCCAGTTAGCTGCTATAATAGGAAACTAAATAGCAATTAGGATTTGCGTCTATGTGGAAATACTGAAATACTGTTCACGATGGATTTGTCGAAAAAATCAAATCGTATAACAAAAAGGGCATGTGGCACAACCGTCCACACCCCCAGGACGGTTGTTATAGACATAAAAATAGGGTAAAAAACTGCTTAATAGGTTATAACGACTGAACCAAAAATGGTTAATTACGACTTTTATTGTCAGAAATATGCAACACAGCATATATAATATAAGAGTATATAACAAAATATAGTTTTATAAAAAAGAAATTTTTATGATTTTTTTTTCTTGTATTGAATTTTGCTCTTTCTTTCTCTTTCGTATTTTGTCTTCGTTAAGTTAGATTTCACTTTATCTGAAAAATCTTCGCCCGAAAAGGATTGGAAATACTTGTCAGAAAGTATTCATGTCGCATAAAACATAACTAATTGCTTTTAAATAACTATTAATAATGTTCAGCTGACGCCAAAATAACAAATAAAGTGATCTATATGTACTTATAAAAGTTGTTAAAAGAAATCGGGCAAAAAAGCTTACTTTTGGCTTCTTAAAAGTGATGCTGTCTGCAGACCGTGTTCATGAAGGGTGCTGACTCAATGCAATAATGTAAACTTGTTCGAACAAACATACTTTATGTTTCTCCTTTTGAACCATGTCTCAAAATCAGTACAGTTAATACAGTATAGGCTGTCACCACCGCAGCCTAGCACAACCGTGCCCAGTCTCACCTACTGCCAAAAAATTGCTGATATTCCATAATGCAATAAGCGCAGATAATAAAAAAATGAAAATCTCTTTTGTAGTTTTCAAGAATGTATTCAGTTTATGTTGCAAATTTTTATCAGTGCATGAATATCGAACAGTTACCTCACCAAAAAATGACGGAGCTGATTATCAAATGACCTACGCCCATGTCGTTCGACATTTCTTTACGTTCGTGGCGGGTGTCCAGATCCTAATAAGATTCAAGTCATGTCTGTATGGTGTGATGTGTCTATGGTTTTTTCTCTTTATTTCATTTTCAAAAATGTTGACGCGTGCTGACAACGGAGGAAGCGACGGGCGACGATCTTTTTCCTGCACGGGACGTGTACGCAGTCGGATAACGGAACCCATCAAAACGCGACTAAATCCAAATGTGAATATATGAATAATTATTTCGTGTGTGCTAGTTAACGCACTCGCACTGTACTACAAGTATACTCGTAAATAAGATGACAATCAGAAATGAGTCGGCCAAGATGAACATACGAGTACAAATCAATTAATCATCGCAACAAGAACCTAACACGTGAATCTATTTGGAGATTTGCTCAGGTGTATTCATTCATTGCTTAGGGCAATTAAAATCAATGTATATGTTATTGTCAAGAATTTATCAGCGTTGTGAAGACCATAATTTACCATCATTTACCAGGAAATGATTTACTATCTTGTTACTCTCTAAAATAATAAAACACTAGGTAAACCAATCGCAATATAGATATCGAGACTTTGTAATTAACTTTTTGGGTAGTAATAACGGAAATAAAATCGGTTAAAAATCACTTAGAATTTCTCAAATATATCATCTATTATGCAACAGGAGATAACAAGAAGTCAAAAAACGTTGCATTCTATGTATGAACTTGTCGCTATATATGAACATAAGCACCTACAAATATTTAAATATTTGTCGAATTAGTTTGATTTATATCGAATTTGTAACTACGTATTTATTATTCCATCTTGCTAGTTATACGAAGCTTATTGTTAGTCTAAATACTAAAATAATTGAAATGAAAATAAATTTTGTTCATTATACACCTATCTTTCGTTTTACACGTTTTTGATCTTATACGGTTTTTAAAGATATTTTTTTAAAAAGAAATTTAATAATTGTTCATTTTCACAAAATTATAAATATATAAACTATAATTTGCTTATATCTACTATAATATTTTCATTGTTTCACTGTAAACAACACTACAAAATGTATGTTGGCGTTACGAATCCTTGCATGATGGAAATATGTAGAAAGATGGAACTCCCCGTTCTATGACAAAAACTAAATTTAATGTGTGTATAAGTTATAAGACCAAAAATAAAAATAAAAAACTAGAGAGTGAAATATATATTTACAAACCAATAAAAATCCTTAAAATTTTAAATTGAAATAGGTTTTTTCCATATTCTGTTTAGTTTTATTATTGAAATAAATTAATATTTATTAAATGAGTTCGATATTAAATATAATAATATTTATTTTTTGTTCAATGTATTTGTTATTCATCATATTAAAAAGTGACAAAAAGGGCTTATTATAGTGATTTTTCCCTATAAGAGTAAGTTCTATATAAGATAAGAGAATCTGCATTCTATGTATAAGATGAGAGAATCTGCATTCTGTACACCTATCCCCCGGATGGGGTGTAAAACACTTGTCATATTACTAGCGATAAATACAAATAATTACAAGTTAATAATTCACCAATATGAACTTGAAAAGCATATCTCGTAAAACAATATACCATAATAATTTATTATTGTTACATGCTTAATTAAAGCAATAATTAAGCTCTAATTGCAAAATTGAATACATAGAGAAAGAGCTCCTATATAACACCTTTATGTTTAAAATAGAACGTAATATGTTATTTACAATTGTAATGTCAAATTAATATTTGAAGCATTTGATTAATATAAGAAATTAATAAAATGAAAACTATGTTTTGCAAACTATATATATATATATATATATATATATATATATATATAATCAATTTTACAATTTTCATAAAAAATTAAGGGCTTCTCACACTTTTAACTCGCAAGAATTTTACACTAAAAATAAATCATATAACACACTCGTACTTAGCGTCAACTAACAATATTACTTATCACTATCTCTACAATAGTATACTAGAAATTACGACTTAATGTTAAACTCTAGTACAGCCGAAAACGAACAATTGCATCGTGTTCTGCAAACTAATTTACTTAAAATCTAGCATATACGAAATGACGGAGTTGAGTTTCACGGCATGTTAACATTTTGCTGTCGTAAAAAAATAAACGAATATATAGTCGTTAAACCGTGTCGTGTAGCTGCCGAACGCACCCACAATATATAGACATGAATCTGGTCGATAATAATTAATTTAATTAATAAAAATAATGGTTATTGGTAGATATTAGAAAATCAGGCTTAAGAAGAACTTGAAACTGAACTTGAATTTGGAAATTTTGACAAAATTGTTTTGGTTGTTTTCTAATATTCAAAGTATTTGCTTTAATCATTTCGGAAAAAAATAATTAATTAATTAACTTCCCGTAGGGCGAATTATAATAATCGTCCAAGAATCGAAAATATTTTTTTTGTATGTTATTACGTTTCAGAGATTTCTGAACATTTTGGCATACCTTAGAAGCAATGGATGTACGTGTATATATATATATATATATATATGTGTGTGTGTGTGTGTGTGTTCTGTATTGATACAATTTTTCGTCCACTATTTCGGGCGAACAGATCAACTGATTTGGAACATACAAAAAACGAAAGAAGTGGTGATCAGTTTTTTTTTACAAAGACAGGTCTAGCCGTTTTTGAGATAAGGAGCTAGATGTGCACAAAATTGGTAGTTTCTGTGATTTGCTTGTGTTGACAGTGTGGAGACAATTTTTTTATTTGTGAATTTAAAAAAATGATTATTTAAAAAAAAATTTTTTTTGAATATGGAACTTGATTCAGATTTTAATTTTAATTCTACATAAAATTTTAAACCTTACTTATATACTTCAAATAAATAATTTGAACTTAGAAATTTAGTTTTAAGCTCTTACATTTTGTCTATAATATGCGAATTATGCGAGTTTCAGTATTTATAATAATTTTTAATTTTTCTCAAATATTTCATTACAGTATGTTCACGCAATTTGCCACGATGCCATCCACCGCTTTGTTACTTATTGTTTCATGCCACAGCGTAGACTTTTAGTTTTAAAAGTGAAAAATAAGTTCGGTCCAAATATGTGCTGACCCCTCCTTGGGCTTACGGTAGAAAAGCTCAATGCCAATATAAAAATACAAAAATTTGCCCAACAGAAGTGGTCTAGCTAGTACAAACTAGTCTCAGGTTGAATCACAACCTCGGCCAAGCTTGTCATCAGGGAGCATAATATCAAATTTTCACTTGAGGCTATATACCTCATATATATAAACCCAGATAAAAATTACTTTAATAAGATATAATCAGAAAAATTAGTATTTGAGAATCTAGAAACTTTTTTTAGATGATCTATATATTTCTAGTCAGCTCTTCCTCTATCCAGGTAAACAAAAAACACGCTCCGTGCATTAATTGTAAAATTTCGCGGTCAGAATAAGCAAACGTCGGTAATTACTGATAAGAAATACTAAAGGCACTGCAAGAGCACCGCTGCAGTTTTATGTCGCGCAGATTACGACACGCGCATTTGCAAATCATATATATCGGACTCGGGCTCTGGCCCAGAATATTAAACGCGTTGGCGTTGGCGTTAACACTTAGGACACTATTTGCATTTGTTGACTTGGCACACACGACAGAATAAGTAAACAGGCTAATTTGAAAAAAGCAATAATATTATTATAATAGTGCTATTCTATTGGTCGAAATTCGACTACATTAATTATTAACTTCCCGTAGGGCAAGTTATAGTAATCGCAAAAAAATCGAAAATGAAAATTTTTGTATATCTTTACGTTTCGAAACCTTCTGAATATTTTGGCATACCTTAGAAAAAATAGATGTATGTGTGTGTGTGTGTGTATGTGCGTGTGTGTATGTATGTGCGGATACAAATTTTCGTCGACGATTTCGGGAACACGGATCAACCGATTTGAATAATTCAAAAAACATTCGATTCGCATTGATAAGGAGACGTTCTGATTAGTTTTTGGCGAAGGCAGGTCTAGCCGTTCCGAAGATGCGGGGCAAAAAGTGCCGAAAACGGTAACCCAGTTTTTAAGAGAACGGAGAGTCCGATTTGAATATGTCAAAAAACATTTTACTTGTATTGACAAGATCAAATTTTCGTGAAGGCAGGTCTAGCGGTTTCGGAGATCTAATGAAAAAAGTTAAAAAAAATGCCACCTGGCAGTTAAAAATGATCATTAGACATATGCACATCAAATTATCAGATATTTTATAGAGATTTTAACAATAAGTATAATATTTTTTTACATTTCTATGGGTTCCGTACCAAGGCTTATGCGTTAGACGGCGGCGCGGGACTTGCGCGCTTTGACATTTAGTCTCTATGCAGTTCAAGCAATACGATTGCTCTGAAAAAAAGTTAAGAATTTCCAAAATATGTCAAAATGAAGAAAACATTTTTCTTTTCAAAAAAATTTTGTTTTTAAAAAAAAAATTTTTTTTTAAAGTAATTTTTTGTCAAATTCATAGTTTCTCAAAAATCTAATTTTTTCGAAGTAAAATTTTTTCAAAAATGTTAATTGTTTTTAAAAAAATAATATTTTTTGTTACGGGAAGTTCCAGCAATTTGCCTTAAGGCACGATGCCTTAATTGCCTTAAGACAGAATTCCACTAACAGCTAGTTAAAGAAATTAGAAGTAAGCTTAATCTATATAAAAAAACCCATATATCTACTTTGAAAATGGACAAATTTTCACATCCACTTGCAATTTGAAACTATTATTTGAAATACTTGTTCTTTATGGAATAATTACTGAAAGATTAATAAACAGGGTAGGCCAGAACAGGGTACTGTTGTGTCAGAGTACGGTTGTGACAGTGGTCATAACAGCTATAATATACTGATTTTGAGAAGGGATCCAAAAGAAGAAAGATGAAGTATGTTTGTTCGAACAAGTTTCCATTATTGCATTGTGTAGCACTTTAAATTGACATGGTCTGTAGACCGCATGACTTCTAAAGAGTCAAAAGTAAGGATACGGTTATGCCATGTATTTCTTGTGCTTTTCACCTGAAGAATGAACAAATAAAAAAATTCAACTTAAGATAAAAAGCATGAGAGAAAGGGAAAGAAAAATTCAATGTAAAAAAAGGTTTTTTTTATTAACTTTGTTTAAAAACCATTTTTTTTATATATATATATTGTTAAATTACATTCATTGCTTTGCTTAAACGATTATGTTGTGTTGTGTTACATATTTCTGGCAAAAAAGTCATTTCTTACAATAAAAGTTATTTTGATGTTTATATTATAATTCTATTTCAATGCCTGTCACAACCGTCACTATGAGGGTGTGGACGAGTGTGGCTAACTGGTAAATTAACAAAATTATTGTTGTTGAAAAAATAAGTGGCACAACCGTACCCAGTCTCCCCTATATTGCGACTGTAGCTATGCTATTATTTATTTCATTAAGTATCTATTAATGAAAATGGAAGTTGTTCATATTTATTTAAACAATGAGTTCAGATAAAAACACAAATCATCTAAAATGTAACGTGAAGTAGATGTATAAATTATTATAAAAACTTATTCTTTGGGATTATACTAAAAACACCAGCATAACTTTCAACTATACATTAATATGAAATTTTAATCATTGATTATTTAATAAAACAGTGAGCAAAAGTATCGTTCCGTTCTTCGATGTATTACTCATATTACAGAAGTAAACCATTTCCGTTTTATTAGCAGATTATTATTATAATATTATAAAACAAGCAGGCGCGTTCGATTACTCAGTGCGTTTCTGATAACAAATTGTTATGATTGCTGGCAGTAAGTTTATCGTCGCAATAATCCTGCTGAGCTTCTGATAAGACCAGGATTTGTTTAACGATTCTGCATCATAGAACGTATGGGGGTCATTAAAAAATAATGTTGAGATTGTTAATTACAATAAATAGGTCGGTAATATTTTGATATGTTATGGTTCTATATTTATAGCAATTTTTATCGGTAAATTAGTATTTGCAATTAAATAATTATTCATTATAAATTGATAATCATATTTTTGTATTTTTTTCAGAGTAGTATTTTAAAATTATAATATTTCTGAATAATTATGGTGTCCATCTTATTTCCAACTTTCTCTTCTTCTTATCTTATTTAACCCTATCGATACGAGAGTCATCGATGGAAGAAATCCGCATGACATGCTGTGTGTACAAGTGTCTTCTATGGACGACATGTTGTGCTTGCCTTTATATCTAGATTAATCACTATGAGTTAAATTAGTGAGAAAAATAGTCTTTTATTGTAATTTCTAGATGCGTAATTTTAAAATTTTTTAACACATTTGTATTGATAATGATAGAAAAATCTTTAAATATAGTCTAGTGTCTGGTTCATTTACTTGCGCCACTAATGGGCACGCTGTTCCGTACAGCAGCGACACTTATGCGGAGAATACACTCTCGTGGTGAATAGGTTAATTTAAATAGGGTCCATGAAATGTTATGTTGGGTAATATTACACATGATATAATTTTTCAGATATGTATGAAATATAAATATATCATACACAACAAACTTAGTAGTTCTAAAATATTCACTTAAAAATGACTTCATACCTGCGGTATACATACCCTAAATTTCTATATCGATAAAAAAAATCTCACCAGGAGAACTTAAAGTTTACTCTTCTGGGATTTTGATAAAACTTCGCATGGTCATAAGGTTGACAGTCAAATCGTAAACCGTGAAATAATAGAGGCATATAAGAAGTGAATTATAAAAATAACTAATTGCATGGTTGCCATCTGAATAAAAAAACTAGGTCATTTAAGGAGTCAGCACAACAGCTCATATGACTCGAATTTAACTTTTCAATACTACATATGTCTTTATTCAAGCAGTTCATACCATAGAAAATCACATAAAATTTAATTAATAAAAACAAAATTATTATTATTATTGTTTTAATAAAATAGAATTTGCGATCATCAGTCATATTATTTCAAGTATTAACCAGATACAAATTAACTTCACAATTGACTATAGTAAATTAACTGATTAGAAATTTATAAATAATAATAATTGGTCAGGGCTGACCAGGTTTTTTTCTGTTTAACCTAGGACTTTTTGGGGTAGGGGATATAAATGTATGCATATAAATACCTGTACTTTATAATAATTAAGAGTCTAGTAAAAGTAATGAGAGAAGAAATTTATAAATTGAAGATCAATATATATCGCAAATATATCGCAAAGCAAATAGTTGATTTATTCACTTTTTTATGGTGACAAGTTATTTCTAATTTATAGTCCGCCTAATGTCTAATTAATCATAGTGGTCCCCACCAATATTCATTCACTAATTTATCTTTTAAAAGTGATATATTTTTTGCAAACTTATTATCAAATTCATATGTTTTTTTTTCTTTTTTAATCACAAGTCTCAATTACAATTTATAAATGTTTAGTTACACATGTCACTTTTTTCAATATTTGAAATTTGAAAACTGTCATTTCTGGATATTTAGTAAGCCTATTATATTACTATTTTCTTTAGAAAATTTCGATTAGTAATTAGTTTCCCAAGTGCACAACTACACCACTGTGTCCGGGCACCGGAAGTTCGGGCCCTTCTCGCGGGAGTTCAACCGAAACGGCCACGACACACACACATTCTCAAACATTAACAAACACACCTTAAATATACGCAGCAAAACACGAGTTGCATACGAACACAGTCTCACGTGTAGCGCAGGTAAAAAATACACCCACACATAATCAAATACGAAGTACATGGCACGGAGAGCCACACGGTACTCCGAACGCCAGGTCAAAGCTGATTGTGAGCTGAAGCCTTTGGCTTATGAATATCATTTTGATACATACGATGCATAAGTTAGCTGTAATTTTATCAACATTGAACAACAATCCAAGAATTTTTTTTGCATGGAATTTTATGGAAACATTAACAGATAATAGTTTGAATTGGAAAATTATTATACACATACGTACATAATTATTAAAACGTAATTATTAAAATGTTTAGAAAACATCATTTTTATAAACTTATTTACAATTTTTTGTATGAATTTAACTAATACTATTTTCATAAATTAACGTTTAAAAAATAAATGTATAAAAAACTAATTTGAAAAATGCAAAGTATCTTTATCATCTTGCTTTGATTAACAGTGACATAGTTTTGTCTTGTAACTAATTACAAAAACCATGTTTTCCATATAGTACGGACAGAATGACTTATACGGTGATACAAGAGATATTTTGAGATACATTGTTAAGAAGAACTTTTAATGCATGATATACATTTTTAGGAAGACAGTTTACAATTAAATAGTAAGGTCCATTTTAACGTGAGCTAGCAGCAACTAGTCGCGGGTTCGCTGGTTCGATTCTCGCTACCGCCAAAGCCCGACATCAGGCAACTTTGATGTCAAACCCACTTGAGGTTATAGATCTCAAATATAGCCTCCAGTAAAAATCGCTTCTCGTGAGCATAGTTGCATATATATATATATATATATATTAGAAATGTGAGCAAATACTTCGAGTATAGTTAATTAGTCATAACTGGATTAGGCAACTGCTGGATTGCCATCCATTCGAAAATCCATATAATAAAGTCAAAACATTTACAGAATGTCCTAAGTATGACAGATTGTAAGTAAACATGTTAAAAAAAATTTTTTTAGGGGCATCATCACGTAACGCATGAGCCTAAAGAGAACACGAACGCAACCAGCCTTCGCTGGAAAAAGGATGGTATTGAAATAAATAGAAGTATCATTTCTGATCGGTATATCCTTGTTATGTTTTTAGAAGTGGTTGGAGTAAAAGTTAAAAGTCAATCGCATTTGACAAATTTTGATTTTCTTTTGTTTGGCTTCAAATGATCTACTCTGTAGTTCAAGCAAGATAGTACTGTATCATTTTGTCCATTGCATAAGTATGTCAATTTGTCACATTTTGTCCAATGTATAAGTATGTCAAGTTCACTGGTACTGGCATAAGTTAGTTGGTTCTAATAGAAATAATAACAATAAATAATAAATAAATCTAAAAAATATGACAAATCTACCCTCAAAATAAACTTTGGATGGCGCAATGGTTTTTGTCACCTTATACAGTCGCAGAAACATATTCATTTTTGTCCAAATTTCCCCTATTTCTTGATGCAATTTATATAAAATACTTATATTGTATTCAGTGTTATTGACCTATTTTGTGTAATTTCGTAAGTTAGATTTGAATTATTCGCGGCAAATAAATCTTCAGAATTTCTTCGTCGAAGAGTCTTAGATTCAGCGGTTTCCAACCTGTGGGGCGCGCCACCTCAGTGGGGCGCCAGGCTGTCCTAAGGGGGGCGCGTACAACTGTTTCGAGAATACTATTATCAAAAATAACCCAACATTTATGGAACGTTATTAAAAATAAACAAAAAATATTTAGTTTTTATGAATATTTTTACATAATATTGCATATTAATTTGTAGTCTGATAATATTAGTTGAGTATTTATAAAATTAAATAGTTAAAAAAATAAGGGGGGGGCGCAGCAATTTTTTTTATATTTACAGGGGGGCGCGATGCAAAAAAGGTTGGAAACCGTTGGATTAAGGAATGCCACCATGTCCATATATATCAAATTTTCAATTTAACCACTAACATTTTGAATCTAGTATAAGTAGATAATAAGATATAAGTAGATAAGATAGATAAGTAATTTAAAATTGTGATATTTTCATACTATTTGTTATATATGGTATCATAATAACAATCATAATAAGCTTTTTTATGGTTGTTGAATAGTGATCAGATCTTAAGGATTCTATGAGCTGTTGAAAAGAATAGTACTCACTAACTAAGTCGGTTTTATAGATGACAATCCAAAGAGTTGTTCCATCTCTATATGATCGATTTGATTATTATGTACAATTTATGTAGCAGTGTTGATATTTTATTGATGTGGCAATGCCGGGTAAGGGTTATTTTTACTTAAAAACACATTGCTATCAGTATTCCGAAGTAAAAATCTATGTCGCTATGGCTGCTCGAGAGGGATATCAAAAAATAGACATAAAATTTAAAACCCGTCGCTCTAACCATTTGCCTGCGGACAAGCTCTACCACGCAAGTAAATGTCAGCAGTTGACAAGCAAAAATATAAATTTCCATTAAATTCTGATTTGCAACACTGCGATTTCGGTAAATTTAATTTCTTCGTACAAGCTTCAAAAAATTTGAAAATTGATCAATATGCCAATGAAAATTTATGTCTCTTCTGTAACTAGCTCGACTGACTTAATCTGCAGCCGTGATCATATCCATTACAGTTAAAATGTGTAATGATAACACAAATAAAGTGTTATTTATCAATACGGAATCCCGTGCTCTACATCCGTCCGGTATCAATTTACGGCGCGCCCGTAATTTACCCGAAGTCCATCATCAGCGGGGGTCAATTGCACAACGACGCAGACAGGAAATGAAATATCAGTGATTAGAATCGGATCAATTGTTTGGAGTTGGACAAGGGATCTGGTATCGAAAATAAATTAAAAAAATAAATACCTTGCGTGGGCGATTACATAGGCAGCAGGTTGAGATAAGGATTCATGGTTATTGAAATAATAAAGAAAAGAAATGAATGTTTATAGAGGTACCTCGAATAACGTACTTAATTCGTTCAGGAAAAATTCGTTGTGCAAAACGCATTTTTCCATAGAAATACATGACAATTAGGATAATTTATTCTGTGGTTTAAAATGTTTCTATGGTTATAGAAAATAAATTATATTACATATAAAATTAAAACATTTTGAAAAAACATTACTAATTTTTTTATAAGTTATATTCAAAAGAATGGTACTGCTCTCTATTTTGCCCTTGTAGCTCCCATTTAGAAATTGTCTATAGTTCAAATGATGGGCTGGCTTGTTATTGTACAAATTTGCTGATTTTCTTAGCCGCAGCCATGTTCGAAAAGTAAACATTTGATTTCTTATACTTTGTCCAAAATTTTTTTTATGGTTTAGAAATCGGCTGATTAGTCTTTTCCTTCTCAGTTTTTGATCATCCTCTTCCAAAATTTTTCAAGACCTTTGGGGTGTGAATGAGAATGACCTAATAATGAGTGTTTTATTTATTTATTTATTTATTTTTATTGGCCTCGCTTACTCGAGCATTTACATTATTCTACACAATCATATATCCTATACAATCTTCAATTTTATACTATCTTCTTCTTATAATCCTATTCTTTTTCTATACTTCTTAACTTATCTTCATTCTTCTTTCACTATCTTCTTATTTCATCTTCTAACCACTATTTCTTCTTCTATACTTCTCATTTCTTCTTCTAAATTCTTCTTACTTCAATTCATTTTGATTTTACATACATATCTTATTAGTACAATTCATAATTCTATTATTCCAACTTAACTAGTTATTTTTTCAAATTCTTGCCGGAGATTCGAACTCGGAACCTCCAGCATTTGAATCTGGAATGCTACTCTTGAGCTAATCCCGCCACAAAAACGAGAGTGTTTTAAGTGTGAGCTTTTGAGCCAACAGGTCTAATAACGTTTTAAGTGTGAGTCAACAGGTATATTTTCACAGCATTTTTGAGCCAACACATCTAATAGAGAGTGTTTTGAGTGTGAGTCAACAGGCATATTTTCACAGCGGAAGCTAAAATTTGCAAGGTTCCCTATTTGAACTAACTTGAGCAACATATTACTGACTACAAATGACAAAGATTTTGTACGTTGTCTGAAGCAAAGTTCGTTGTGAGGGACGCTCGCGCTCGAAAAAAGTTTGTTGTGCGAGGTACCAATGTATTAGGACTTCGATTATCAACTTTCTGTTTGAATTTACGAAGTGTGTTTAAAATGTTAATAGTATTAAATAAAGAATATCTAGTTTCATTTTTGACAAATAGAGGGAATATGCATATTTTTGTAATCAAAGATTTATATTTTTAATGTTTTTATAAAAAATTAATTATGTTAAACTTGCGGGAATGGTGGATTTTAGTTCCATACATTCATAGCATTCCATCACAATATTCTATTGAGTATCTATAACACTTTACTATTTATGATAATACAATAACTGGCCAACTACATTTTTAAGATCTATTATATAACATCTTATATACAAACACCATTCTTCAAATTTATTTTCTTTGAAACTGATTTTTTTTATTGTTTAAATAATGATATACTGTTCTGATCAGATCATTTAACTGTCAAGCAAATTATCTTGTTTCTGTTGCCAGCGAAAATTATTGAATATAAATCGTAGTGCAATAATATGTACCTAATATTTCAATTAGTTGATAATTACATGAATATTCTATAAGAAATATTTTTCTCGAACAATATCTCTTCATAAAAACTCCTCGTTAGTGCCGATAATTCGAAAGTTATTTCTCATACAGAGCTGATATGTTTATCGAGTTCCGCATTTTACTATACATAGGAAGAGAACTGAACTGTTATCATTTTCAAAACAATTTTTAGCTTGCTTGATTACCAATTATCATGTTGTTGAAATAAAAGATTTTTTTAAATATATTAAGGAAAAATATAGTTTAAAATGAAGCTCGATTTTTGAACAGTTCGCAATAGAACTACTATCGATAGTGAATTCCTACTTACTTCTTTTTGTATTCCAAATGGATATCATATGTTGTATTTTAAAAGGAATTTAAAATGGATTCATTTTATCCAAATTCAATATGTTATTTCAATTTTTACCTTAACTTAAAGTACTTTATATAGATATATGTTTCTTTTACATATGGTCTTCAAGAATACAAAATTTTTCATATAAATACCGAAAAATTATCAACCAACATTGGCAAAATCATTCAAAATTTTATTTCAAGATAATCGAAAGAGTTTTGGAGTGCTTTGCTCTTTGTTTAAATAACAAAAATGAAATTGCTATCGCTCCATGCGCAATTGATATATTTAAAGTCAATATTGCTTGTCAATCAGTACTTCCTAGTACGATAAAAATATGTTTAGACTTTCAAGAATATTTTAATTATTTAAACAAGAATTTAAATCATTTTCATTCTTTCGATTATCTCTAATAATTGTAATATTTCATATTCATTTCATTATTAAATTTCTAAGAGATTAATGACTGAGGAGTTTTTTTTAAATTTGGCAAAATCGATATTTAATTTTAATCAACCAATATTTTGTTTGAAGGATTAATATCAATTAATAAAAAACCGATATAAATTTATATTTCAACTAGACTATAATATAAGAGATCAACTTTACGATGATAAAATTATGAGATATGACTGATTACCACGAATGATTAAAAATAAAAATCTATCATGTTCATTTAACATTTAATGTTTAGTAAAATCATCAAATCAAGAATGAATTGCTTATTATCAGCAAAGCCAGCGGGACATCTGAGTCGGAAGTCACGCTAGATCGATCAACCGTCTGGTTAGAGGCGCGCCCCACGGTGATGTCATGCTCATATAACCTCGATTTATTGGATTTTTATTTTAATTTAAACAATTTCTATTATTTATACAAAATTTAGATTTTATTTAATTAAATATACAAGCATATTTAATTAAAGTATACTTAAAAATATTTAATTCTCTTGCTTTTACAATGCCTTCAAACAATTTGTAAATTATAATTAAATTATAACCCTTTTTCAATCCATATCAAAGACCAGGTTGAAAGAAAAACAATTTAACATGATAAGAATAAAATAAATAGTTAGTCTAACTCTGCTGATGAATGTTTCTTATAAAATACCAGATCACGATTATATACAGTGCTATTTCTGTGAAAAAATGCACCCTATTATTTTATAAAATTCCTTCAAAATTGAATATAAGATATTGGATCTATTTGCCCCCTAGCTATCCCATTTTACCCTGCCTATAGAAAAAAAGGGCTCAAGGTTGAAAAGAAAATTCCTGCAATCTAGTCCAGTTAAAACTAAATACTTCTGTTTTGCTATATTTGATAGATTAGTAGATACGACGCTGTTGTTACTATTTATCAATGAATATTGTAAACTATTTATTGTTAGCGGTCTGTGCTTATTGTTTATAAAAACAGATTTCAGAATAAAATTAATAAAAAAATTCATTACGATAAAGTGGTCAACATAAAATTGAACCATTAATACTAGTTTTTTCTGACCAATTTCAGATTTTGTTATTATCTACATATATAAATGTAATCTAACTGGTCGTGCATGGCAACGTGCCTTAAGGCAAATTGCTGAAACTTTCCCGTACCACGATTTAAAATTTTCTAAAATTCGGAAATGAAAAATTGGGTTCTTTTGAGAAGTTTGTTGAAAACTTTTGAAAATTTTGAAAACATCTGAAAATTTTCAATATACTAATATTTTGTAAATACTAAAAAAAAATACTAATATTTTGTAAATACATACATAGATGTCAATGATATTTTGTAAATACTAATATTTTGTGAAAACTTAAAAACTTTCTATAAACTGAATATTTTTGATTTTTTTAAATTCAAAAATCTTGAAATTTTTTGAAAGTTTTTAATACACATTCATGTAGGTTGATTAGACTGTCAAAAATACCTGATTTTCGACCAACTATTTTTTGAAACAGCTGCACCTGCATTTGCAATAACTTCATCAATTCTTCATTACGTCAATACAAGTGTATTGTTTTTTGAATCATTCAAATCGGATGCTCCGTTCTCTCAAAAATCTCATTGCCATTTTCTGCAACCTTTGCTTCGTATCTCTGAAATGGCTGGATCTACTTTTCCTAAAGACTAATCAGCATGTCTTCTTATCACTAGGAATCGAATGCTTTTTAATACATAATTCAAATCGGTTGAGCAGTGCTTCTAAAAGCGTCCAAAATTATCCACACATTCATGCATATACGCATACACACATAAATTTTCTTTCAAGGTATGCCAAAATGTTCAGAAACCTCTGAAAAGTGAAAACGATTACTATAACTTACCCTTCGGGACGTTAATAATTTTCATGTCTTGTCAGTGAACTTTTCTATTAAATACTTTAATACGCTGAGACTTGGAAATTCAAGTTTCCTGGGTAAATCAGTAAACTTATATTTTTATTTCCAAAGGATATATTTAAAATATTTTAATCTAAATCTGTGCGGAAGTTTGGAAATAGAATAATAAAATTAAGTACTATTATTGGATTGTAATTATTTTCTTAAATACAACTTGTGTATGTGGAACCAGAATTAATTTTTTTCTTAAATACAACTTGTATATTTGGAAACATAATGTATACAAAAAAATGTAATAAATTCAAAACATTTGTAAGTCCCATGAGGAAACAGTAGATGCTGCGATTATTGAATCTTATAAGTTAATTATCTATTCGAAAAAGCGTTAGGGTTGCAAAGAATTTGATTGTACGAATGCAAAGATTAATAATGCAATTAATACTTTTCTATAATAATTTTTCCATAAATGTAGAACATTTAAAAAAAGTAGCATATTTCAAATTGATACTATTTTTCAACTACGTAAGAAAATCCAGTTCACGCCTTGCTTTTCGAAACCCAGTGCATTGCATTTCAATCAATGCATTTAACCCTGAAGTGTTGAAACAATATTGACAAGTGTTTTATGTTTTGTATTATTTTATGGGACAAGGTCGTCTACTTGTCTGCAGATGAGGAGTTGAGAAGGCGGATGTTGGAAGATGGATGGATCTCACTTTTGCGATGCAACATGATCGCTTGTCAATTTGCCACTTCGTTGTTGCTTGCGCACGTACGATTATTGTTAATGTCGCTCGGTGGGTTACATCTAAATTAACATAGGACTGACAGATTTCATCGAGATAGATAATTGACAGGTCTATCACATATGAAGTGGAATAATGAGAAATAAGTGCGTTAAAAGTACAACTACATACGACAAATAGAAAACCTGCGTCAGCGTTATATTAATAAATAATTATATTCATTATATATTATATACATTATATTCAAAACAAATAAAATAAGTCGGATTTTCCTTCCTGACGATATAACTCCAGAACGCACGAACCGATTTCGACAATTTTGCATTCGTTGGAAAGGTCTCGGGCTCCGCCTAAGGTTTATAGCTAAGCAAATTAGTGGTGCATGGCATCAGTGCCTTGGTGCAAATTGCTGGAATTTTACGCACCGTAATTAAAAATTCGAGTAATGACATTAGTGAGAATTATCAGAATTATGCTTGGTTAAGTCAACGAGCAATTCTTTCCGCAAAGAATAATGATGTACACGCACTGAATTTCACCATTCAATAAAAAAATGCTGGCGATTTGGTGACATACCAATGATTCCGACTGGTCTTCCGTTTGACTTCAAACGATTGCAATTTCTAGTTCGCCATGCGTTCGCAATGACAAGTGGCAAAGCCAATCGCTTATTGTTTGCGGGATAAATTTCAAATAGATTATTTACAAAATCATTGATTTTCACATGGGCAGTTTCAAAAATTGTATTTTCAACCGCGAATTAGGATCATGTTCTGATGTTCCACTACAATTTTTACCAAATATTAAATAGCGTAGAGCGGGGCACAACAGTTTGATTAGACTTTAAGTAATGACACCATAGACTTTATACTATAGTATAAGGCATGAATGACACTGCCTAAAACAAATGAATTACTTCACAATACATAACACGAATCAAACAAAAAACTATAACTATGTTCAGTAAAACTCCCAGTTAATTCCTAATCATCGAAATATGTTTTTAAAGTTTTTCTAAAATTTGTCATCTGTCCCTTTCTAACTCATAGCCCGGGTAAAATGGGACAGCCAGGGGGCGAACAGACCCAATGTCTTATTTTTCATTTTAAAGGGATTTTACAAAATAATAGCTACATTTAACCAAAGTAAATTGTAAAATATATATATAAATTATAATTTTAATTATATAATATTATAATTATAAATTATAAATTATAAAGCCATAAAGGCTACATTTTTTACTCAGATCACACTGTATAAAACCTTGAACTTATATTTTGTCAGAAATATTCATCAGCAGAGTAGGAATAACTAATTATTCAATTTATTAAACTTAAATTACTTTCTTATTTACTATTTTTTATTTTGAAGGTGTGAACTTTTGCCAGGGCAAAAGTTCAGGTGGTCCTTTTTACCATCTACCTGTAGTGGTTATATGAAAACAAACTGTAGAATCTAATTTAATTATAAGTTATTAACAATACATCTTATAAAACAATTAAATAACGTATACTTAAAAATGATAATAATATAAATGATCTCATAAACTAAACAACAGTGATTACAATAAGAAAGCTAACAACCAAAAAAAAAAAAAAACTTTTGTTATGGATTTTCAAACATTGCCGTTTATCTTCCATTAGCAACGTCGTGAGAATCAAGATGATTGCTGGTTAGACATCTTTTTCCCTGTACTTTCAAATATTGTTGTTAAAAACATTTTAACTTCACTTGTTTTGGAGATATCGGTGATGGACCTTTTTACCCGCGGAACTTTAAGCCAGGCTCTACCCTATTCTACTTGCATCAAAGTAATATATACTACTTAAAACTTTAATTTATACATCCATACTCTATAAATATTCGAGACAACTTTACATTTCAGAATACAAGTATATATTTTTATTTGAAAAAACTCAATTTAAATAGCTAATAGTCACTGTTTTTTATACGCATGACGAATTCTGCCAATTCTGCCAATTCACAAAATTCTGCCAATTCACCATGACCAGTATATTCATCTATCACACTAAACTGGTTGATTTCGAGAAAATGTTGATACACGTAAAAAAGCTTAAGGAAATTGCAGTCTATCATATTTGTTACAATCGACAGCAAATAAGATATTAACCCGATTGCTTAAAAAAGTCCATAGACATCGGCCCACCTGTTTGGAAGTCACGTGAGTGTTTGGAAAAACCGTACAGATAATTTTAGTACAATCATGTAGTGTACATAGATCCTTCCTGTTTTGTTGTTTTGCGCCATCAGATATGACAGGTAACATTGCTCTGTCATTTTCATCTAATGAACGTTTGGAGTTGTCAAGGACGGCGTAGGTCACTGATAAGGTAATTAATCAAAACGATTAATCAATTTCTGCGACATGTGCTGTAGATCACGGATTTCTAAATTTAACGATGCGAATAAAAATCAGTCGATTCAATCGGCTGAAGGAGAATCTTTGGATATAAATTGGAACTAAACTAAGCGATAGTGATATTTTGTCTTGAGGCAAGTTGCATTAACATCCGGATATCTGTCGATGATCGACTTAGCAATAAGTTGTAGCAACTGTTTATTTTCATTATAAAGTTTTATCTTTTTACCAAAAACAAACCAATGCAATTTCCATTGATATCTTTCAGAATACATAATTAAATTCCCTAGGGTAAGTTATAGTAAACGCAAAAATATCAAAAATGAAATTTTTTATATATGCTTAGGTTTCGAAGGTTTCTGAATATTTTGGCATACCTTAAAAAAATGGATGTATGTGTGTGTGTGCGTATACAAATTTTCGTCGACGATTTTGGAAACACCGATCAACCGATTTGAATAATTCAAAAAACATTCGATTTTTATTGATAAGGAGACGTGCTGATTTGTTTTTGGCGAAGGCAGGTCTAACCGTTCCAATGATACGGAACAAAAAGTGCCAAGAACGGTAACTCAGTTTTTAAGAGAACGGAGCGACCGATTTTAATAATTCAAAAAACATTTTACTTGAATTGACAAGATGAAGAACTGATTACATTTTTGGGAAGGCAGATCCAGAGGTTATAGACACTCAATAAAAATAAGTTAAAAAAGTGTTATTTGGTGGTCAAAAATGTTTATTGAACACATGTACATCAAATTATAAGATTTTAATAATGTGTTTCAAATTTGTCCCACTTTTGGACTTAAATGATTCAGGATGACTTACAAAAAACATAATTTTAACTGATATTCTGGCAAAAAAAAAACTTGGAAAAAATTATGAGCAATATAGAAATTACTTCAGATCTTTGGATTTATTAACCTCTCCATATATGAAAAAATTCGCTAATTATAGTAATGATAATAAAAATAATATATTATTCCCATTATGAAGCTTTATTAAAAAGCCATCATGAATGATTCACATCTACTTGGCATCACATGACACTTGGAATTTCATTTTAAATCATCATCTATGAAATTAATGAAATGGTTATAAACCCATTTTCTTGTATTAGAATCTGCCGAAGTACCAACGTTATAAAAATGACGGCATCATCCGAAATAAATATCACATTTAAAATTCTAACCTGATAAAATATGCATTAATTAATTTCAGTAATATCAGCAAACCAATATCATTACAAGCTATTATCACAATAGTCTGAATTTTATTTTTCCCACAATTTACATTACAAACACAGACATGCAACCACGAATTACTTACATGATGAATTTCAAAATTTTTGATATCTCTCCATAATAAAAGCTATCGTGTCGCCATATCGCTGCGTATTACGAGAATAATTTATATAATTAAATGTTCTATTAATGCAATATAACCCCGTGCCAACTTCTTTGAAAAGACTGTTTCCCATGAGGGAGTGACCGTGTTGATGTAACTCAGGTCACAACGAAATTATTATTATACAGCCGCGGAATAACGAGCAGTATATCAACAACGAATAACTTTAAATATATGTGCCTCAAATTGGATAATGTGGAATATTTTTTTATTTTTTCTTTTTCGAACGCCTTGCTCTTTGACTTTTTGACGATTGTTACCGAGTCGCATGTTCCGTTCGCAGCAAGGTGATGTGATCGGTTGTGATTTTATTTTCAATTAAATTTTTAGGTCATGTGTCACATATTGTATGATTATACATAAGTCATTTATTTCGTTA
This sequence comes from Ctenocephalides felis, assembly GCF_003426905.1. Classification (NCBI taxonomy): domain Eukaryota; kingdom Metazoa; phylum Arthropoda; class Insecta; order Siphonaptera; family Pulicidae; genus Ctenocephalides; species Ctenocephalides felis. The sequence continues at coordinate 44,849,752 of NW_020537646.1, read as the reverse complement.
CGTATAAATTCTAAAGATAATTTTGGATAAGAAGGTCATACAAAAATAAATGACATATTATGCACTAATATCAACCAAAAATTTTAGAAAAGCAATTTTCTAATAAGGGAACTAGGTACGGTTGTGCCAGGGTACGGTAGTGACAGTCGTTAGAACAGCTAAACTTTACTGATATTGATATAAGGTTCAAAGAGAGAAAGATAAAGTATGATTGTTCGAACAAGTTTCCATTATTGCTTCCAGTTAGTGCCTTACATTAACATGATCTATAGAACGAATGGCTTTTAAAGTGTCAAAAGTAAGTTTTCATGTTCGAATTCTCTTAATAATAACTGTTAATTGTATACATATAGATCACTTTGTATGTTATTTTGCTGTAAGCATAAACATAGCGAACATTAGTAGCTATTTACCAGCAATTAGTTTTTGCTTAGATGATTTAGCTCAGTCATAATAATGTTTTGTTTTCAAAAGTGTGCGTTAGGTACGGTTGTGGCATATATATTTTGTCCTTCTGGGTAAATATTAAACAGACAAATTAAATCTAACTTATCTAATAATCAGACAAAATACGAAAGAGATAGAAAACAATCAAAATACGAAAAAATAAAATTTCACAAAAAAATTCTTGTTAACTTAGTTTAAAAAAATATACTTTATTATATATTATTATATTTTATTCTTAAGCTCTATTTAAATGTTAATATTGTGTTGTGTTACACTTCATTGTTATTGACAACAATAACTGTCATTATAAATCATTTTGGTGTTTATGTTGTATTTAACCTATTTTCATGCTAGTCACTACCGTCCCTGAGGGTGTGAACGGTTGTGATACCCACCCTTATATTGTATATTTTGAATTTATGGCTAATCCACCGTACTTAAGAGACTATTTCAGTATTTCGATGTAAACAAATGTTATTACAGTTTAATCCACTTTTCTCTCAGCTTAAATTAACAAAACCATGGTCGATCAAAAAAAAGTGGCACAACCGTACCCAGTCACCTTATATTTTCATTAATTTTTTCATATATAATATGGTCTTATATATATTCTTGAAATATTATTGCGATCTAAATTTTATAATAATTTAGAACAGGTATTTCATGAAAAAATATTGTCTCCTAAGCATAAATTTCAATCTGCAAGATCTGTAACAATTAAGCCTTGAAACACGTGTTGTTTCAGCGTACTGAACATTAAATAATTAAGAACAACACATCATGGTTCAAAATCAGTTTATATTCCTATCTATTAGTAATAGTTTTTAATACCAAATTTAATTGTTTTTATTGACAAGACCAAATATTAACTAAGTTTTTTATGTAAACAGTTCAACAACATGCTAAATGATTCATAAAGCTTACTATTATTTATTAGTCAATATACAAGCCCAGCCACCAAATAAAATTAATTCATTATACGTTTACCCTCTGATCACCTTCGATGAAATTCTTGGATGAAGTTATCGTTACTAGGAATATAATATCATAACGTTGACCACACGCCTAGAGACTTAGGCGTCGACACTGTGCCGTTTCGTAAACAGAATAACTAATGTCTTATTAAAAGTCTTTGGTTCGCTAAGGTTTATGCACGACATGAAATTAGTCTTCGAAGAATTCCATATAAGCGTTTGCCTGTTCAGATATATCGGTAAGAGTAAATCGGTTATTCACTAATGTATGTTGATAAATTAATAGTAAGTTGGTACACAATTTATTGAAGATGTAAAAGAAAAATTTAGATTAGAAAGACTACAGAAAGCAATGATTTTAAGTACTTCAATCTATATATAACTTTATGAATTGACAAATTGTAACCACAAGCCACTCGGCTTGTTTGGGGTCAAAATATAGACCTGATCTTGCACCTTCTGATTACTTTTAGTTTCAATCTTTAAATAACCCCTTAAATGGCAAACAATTCAATAGCTATGATGGTTAGAAATTGTACTTAATTCAGTTTTTTTCTAATTGTCCACTGTTTGACCATCCGGTTCGAATGGACCAAAAATATGTTGTTACCAGATAGATTGCAAAAATGTATAGAAGTTTGTGACCCACTGAGATGCTGCCGAACTCTATTGAATTATTACAGTTTGTTTATATTTTCGAAGGATCAGAAATATTTAGATAATGGCTATATCAGAGTTTTATCAAAGTAGTTTAATTGTTGTATATTTAAATATTAAGATTTATATATGAAATTTAGATATTACTCCTTTGAGTGTTGATTTAAGACTGATGTTAGTTACGTGATATTTGATTAAATACTAAATTATAATGATTTTACAATTTTATATGATTTTTCTGATTTGTTTGTTTTTGTGGGTTTAATCGACATCCCATTACATTTTTGACCAATCAGCTATTAACCGGTGATTAGAAATTCTTAGAAAAATGGATTAATGGTATGTTGATAGATTTAGGGACGGGATGCATGACAATGAGAGGGATAATTTAATAGTTCTAAATTATATAATAAGGAATAAGTGTTCATTATTGCTATCCTCTATGAAGGTAATAAAATATAATAATATTATTCCATTATACCAGGGTTGAGTAAGGCATTAACACTAATAGAACCAGAAATTTTATAAAAGTGAGATGATGCTTCATCAAGGTCAGACTTAATTGATAACTGTTTTTTTATAAAATAATTTTATACCAAATGCTTAAATTAACATGATTGATTATGCAAATTAAATTGACTTTTATATTTGGTTAAACTAGTTGGGAAATAGTATTTTAAATTGAAGGTTAAAAAATTGATGCCTAGTATCTCCAATTCAATATTTTATTCATTACTAACGAAAAACTGATTTTGTAATTGTACATGCCAGTGTAACCTATTACGCAGAATGTTGAGCGTCATGCTTGCGCGCTTTCTGGTATCGTGTCAAACCAGCATAGGTACATGATGACGATGGGTACACGCTTCCTAACCCGTAGATTCAGATCACTCACTCATGGGTCGAAGATTGATTTTTTGTATCATTGCATTACACTAACAATTATTATAGCAGCTTACCAACTAGTTAATAAAAAGTATATTTTTACACTGTACTATCTATAACCTTTCGCTACGTGCGTCCCCTATACACGACATAAAATGTTTCAGTATTTATCACCGAGTTGAATTATTGTCAATAAAAATTTGTTATTATGGTTTTAAGCTTTTTATTATGGTTTTAAACTAGACTTTTACTGAAATTGAAAAATCCTAAATTTGTGCAACAAATACCGCCTCGGCGGCTCGCTGGCTCATACAGCAGTGTCACTCCTGCTAAAAAGCACGCTTGTGATGAAACGGTTAATTGTACCCTTTTCTGATATATTGGTATATAACGTAATAAAAATGACTTTATAAGTTAATTCGTATCTATTATATAAAAACAAAACCACAATTTTAAAGCTTTTAAAGATCAGTCATAAGTTTGTGATACATTTTATTCTTAACTCCTGACCTGAAAATAATGACATCATGGTATCACATTATATAATTCATCATCAGAAATTTGAATCAAATGAAATAATCGTAAACGTTTAAGAACGTGGGTCTAAGCAAACTAGTTTCGGGTTCGATCCCAGCTTCGGTTAAGTTTGATATCAGGCAGCATGATATTGAATTTCTACTTGAAGTTATATAAATTATATAGATATCAAATATAATCTTCAATGAAAATCACCTTTCGTGAACAACTGCAATGACGCAATTTGTAAGGCAACCATTTTCTTCTTTATGCTTCAGAGGTTCTGAACATTTTGGCATACATTATGAAAAATGAATGTATATGTGTTCGTGAACACGGGTCAACCAATTTGAATAATTCATTAAGCACTCGATTCTTATTGATGGAAAGACATGCTGATTAGTTTTTGGCAAAGGCAGAAGCGCCAAAAATGGTACTTCAGGTTTTGAGATAACAAAAAAAACATTTTATTTGTATTGGCAAAATGATGAACTGATGAAATTTTTGGGAATGTAGGTATAGCGGTTTCGGAGAACCAATTAAAAATGTAAAAAAATGCCATTTGGCATGTTCATTAGACATATGCACATCAAGTTATCACATATTTTAATGATAACAAATTTTGTTTACATTTCTATGGGTTCCGTACCAACGTTTATCCGTTAGACGCCGCGCTTACGCGTTTCGATATTTTGTCTCTACGCAGCTAACGCAGCGTGATTGCTTTAAAAAAGTGCAAAATTTTCTAAAAATATCATAACATAAAAAAATCATTTTTTTTAAAAAGTCAAATAATTTCAAAAATCTCAAAAGTTCTCAAAAACACATTTGTTCCATATTTTTTAAAAAAACTAACTCCTAAATATTTCAATTTTTTGTACGGAAAGTTAAAGCAACTTGCCTTAAGACACGATTTCATGCACCACTGTAGTTTTCACTACAATTGCATCATATGTTTCTTGATTCTGTAGTAGCATCCTACCACAATCTTAGTTAAATCTTTAAAACAAGAAAACAAAGGAGTTTTAATGTTATGAAGTAGTAATTAATCTAAAGTATGCATCATGATTAATAGTATATAATAATTATCACATCATATACATATATATTTTTTTGCAAATAGTGTTATTGCATATAGGGGATAGAGTTAATTTAAATTTATTTGTTGGTCAATTTTAGGTACTGTAGCCAATGTATAACTTTATCCAATAAAAAAATCGGATGTTAACTCAATAATACTAAAAAATCCAATAGCAAATTAGCACATACACAACAAATTTGCAGTAAATTCATATCTATTCTGATAAATCTATTATAGTAATTTATTTGTTCATTTGAATCGACTACGTATTTCAATAGCACCGACAATGTTTGTAAGACGGCACGGAACACGCTGTGCCATTGTTGCGCTACACCTGCTTCTATGAATGAAATTCAATTACTTTGAGAGCATTTGCATAGCCCCTCTTTTTCCATGTCAGCGCCACAGGTTGCTTCTACGCAACTTGTTGCGTTACTTCTAATTGCAACAACTTGTTGAACCTTTTATTCGATCGTAATAAAAAAAAACTCTTACATTATTAAGGTATTATCAAAATGGTGAAGGGTTGAAAGTAATTGAATGTTTATACGGAAATTTATTGAAATTAAGTACATTCTCTACAACACAAATAACATACACAAATAAGTCATTTTTGCAAAACTGTTTTAGTTTAGGTAACAGAATTTAAGAAGAATGGAACAAGACTAACTTCATTTCACTTGAAAACCCCAAATACTAAATTGAATTGACTAGTACCAAATGAAATGGCAAATGACTAGAAGGCAAATGAAATCATATTGATTTAGTACTACTAGATCAATATTATTTCATTTGCTTTCGATACTTTTATGTAATTTTTATGATACTTTATAATCAACTTCGCGTAGGGTAAATTATAGTAACCTCAAAAAAAATTAAATTTCTTTTTTTTTAAATCTTTCTGTTTCAAAGGTTTCTGAACATTTTGGCATTCCTTCGAAAAAATGGATGTATGTGTATGTAGGTGGGTGTATGCTAATACAAATTTTGGTCGACGATTTGGAAACGCAGATCAACCGATTTAAAATGATTCTGATAATTCAAAAAACATGCCAATCCTATTGATAGGAAAACGTGCCGATTAACTTTTTGCAAAGGCAGATCCAGACGTTTCGAAGCTATAGGGCTAGAAGTGCAAAAAAGGCAATTCACTTTTTGTAAGAACGGAGCGTTCGATTTAAATTAATTAAAAAACATTTCACTTGTATAGACGGATTGAAAAATTGAGCTAAGTTTTGGTAAGGCAGATCCAGCGGTTTCGGAGATTCAAAAAAGAAAATTAAAAAAAATGCTATTTGGACAAAAATGATCATTACACATATGCGTATCAGATATTTTATAGAAATTTAAGTAAGTATAACATTTGTTTAAATTTCTATGAATTTCGTATCAAGATTTGTTACCTTTGAAGTTCACTTAAACAGATTAAATAAACGTGCGCTACATTTTTGACAGTATTGATCAACCAACTTGAATGGGTTTAGAACCCATTTTGAAAATTTTCAAAAAAAAAATTTAAAAATTTGTTTTTTTTTTAAACAAAGGTCGCCTTTTATCAAAAATTTCATAATTCTTTAAAAAATCTGATTCCATCAAAATTTTCAGAGAAAATTGATGCTTTTAAATTTTTTATATTACGGTTCGGGAAGTTCCAGCAATTTGCCTTAAGGCATGACGCCATACGTCACTAGCTTAATTTGCTTTCGATTTTTTTATGATTTTTCATTATTTTGCACTTTATTGCAAATAATAATATATTCGGCAGGTATATTTCACTCGCAAAAGCTTTCGCTTCGTTTCCATGTAAAAAAAATAGTAGCTGCGCCACTGATTTTACGCTCATAGGTATATTTCATTAAGCCGCGCTGGCAAGCAGGGTCCTCGACCCGCGTCGGCTAACAGTTAATAATCTGTGAAATACATTTATGATAAAAAAAAGATTTCCCACCAGAAAAATCCCACACTCTATTTTTCGTATTGCGCTTGTATTGTTATGAGCTCAAATACAGATATATTTATATGTACATATGAGTACTTGACGACGAACACCGATGTACGGGCACAGGTCACAGGTGTGTGCGGGCGTTCATTACAATGAGTGGTGTAGTTTCTGTTTTATACGTGCATGTGCAGTTCATTTTTATTATGATCTGTTATCCGCAATTAAAAATAAATTATAAAACATATTAAATTGTAAATTGAATTAGCGGGTTTATGTGAATTATTGCCGAGATAACGTTTGTACAGCTAATCGGAACTGAGAAATCTTTAATTAATAGAACTAGGATTCTTATCTAGTACTTATTTTTTTAGCTAGACCTAATGAAATTTATGATTATTTTTTCATATATTATGCATTCAACCGTTTTTATATTACGAGAAGGAAATCTGTCTCTTGTTTTGATATATTAAACTCGACCTCAGCATGATAATAGAAGGTCGGTGGAGGATAATACCAAATGTTAAATTAATTTGCTCAAAATATGTACATAGAAAATAGTTTGAGTTTTAGAACACTTTTCCTGCATTTACTAGAAATTATACAACACATATTTGATACCCAGTAGCCAGTTGATCAAAACCAGTATTAATAATAGTTGTTCAGATTTTCATTATAAAAAATCAATTTAATTTTCAAATTTCAAAATAAATTCAAGAATCACCAAAAATTACAAAGAATCTATTCAAGATAAATTAAGGAAATGTTAATAATATTTTTTAACTTCCCTTAAAGTTAGTTCCCTTAGCAATCGTCCAAAAATCGAAAATTAACATATTTTTGCATATCTTTACGTTTCAGCGATTTCTGAACATTTTGTCATTCTTTAGAAAAAATGGTTGTGTGTATATGTATGTATGGATACAGTTTTTCATCGACGTTTTCGGGCTCAACGGATTTGCATTATTTAATAAGCCACCATTTATATTGATAAAGAGAGGTGCTAATTAGTTTTTGGGAAAAGTTGGTCCAGCCGTTTCGGAGATACGTAACAAAAATCGCAGAAAATTGCAATTAAGTATTTGAGAGAACAGAGCGTCCGATTTGAACGATTCAAGAAAAATTCCAATTGTATTAACGTAATAAAAAAATCATTTAGTTTGTGCAAAGGCAGATCCAGCGGTTTCGGAGACCCAGAAAAAAGTTTTAAAAAATACCATTCGTCAGTCGTAAAACAGATATTTTGTAAATTGAATCAACCGGTATGAATAGGTATCAAAATCTTACAAGAAATTTTGAAATTATCAAAAAAAAAATAGGAGTATTTATCAAACATTTCCAAATTATCAAAAAATATCAGTATTTTCCAAAAATGCAATATTTTCTATATTAAAATTATTTAAATGTTTCAAAACTTTTTAAAATATTCAAAAAAAAATCAAAATTTGCAAAAGAATCTAATTTGCTTTGAAAAATTAGAAATTACGGTACGTTAAGTGATTGGTTTATATTAATTTCTAAACTCTATTAGAACAGAAATCACACGGTCGCCTTACTAAATGTGATATAGCAGTTAAGCCTACGACAAGCGATTTTCACTTGAGATCTATAATCTCAAGTAAAATTTTACATCATGCTGCCTGATGTCCAGCTTTAACGAGATTGGGGTCGAACCCGGGACTAGTTTGTTCTAGCCTAAATCCGCAACAATTACGCCACCGCTGGCTCTATGTTAAGATTTTGAATAATGTTATTTTATAAATGAGATTTGATTGTGAGATATTACTATTCCTATAAACAAGATAAAATAATCAGCCTAAATAAGATAATAATTATCGCACCTTAAATCAAATCTCAGGATTAAAAATATGTTGCAAATAATACTCGTAAACTATTGTTTCAATGAAATGTTTCGTACGCTTTCGTAAACCTCATTGCGTTAGACTGATAGCCTATCATTCATTAATTATGCGATTCAAAAATTTTGCAACAATGTCGCCTTGAGATAACGCAATTAATTACCAATTACACAAAGAATGCAACGCTGCACGAGCTTTCCACGGACACACTGTTGTGAGATTGATTGCACCAAGTGCGTATTTACTCTTCGTCATAGAAAAATCATTTCTATTTTCATATTTTCAAATAGATTGGTTTAATATCTAGCTATTAAATGGCTATACAAAGAAGCTTTACGGAATATCTCTGTTATTTATTCGACATCTTATCTATTCATTACCACAAGTTTTCCATGAATCGATAAAGGAGGGAATTGAGAAACATACTTCTTGCTGAGCATAAAATCCGAAAATCAAAAATTTTTATTGCATCAAATTCAAGGAACAGCGTTTTAATTGAATAATATTGTTATATGCTTTTCCATTATATTTATTATGAGAGCAAGTACCAAAATTGATTTTATTATTTATTCCTACAATTTTAGATGTAGTTTAGATTTTAATGAAATGATGTTTAGTCAAAGTCTTTATACATACCATTTTTAGTGGACTTCTTTAGAAGTAAAGAAAATCATGTATGTACAAATTTATTTTCAATAACACAATATATTAGTATTGACACGATAATTACAGGTTCAATTTATATTTCAATTTATGGCCAATATTGGAAAATGTTATTTATAAAGAATATTGCCTCAATATTGACTAATGTTGGCCTGATCGATTGGCTGATATCATCACAGAACCCACGTTCGCCTATATTTGTGCAATATAGGCAATCATGGCTACAGAAAACCAATGTTAGTAATATATTGTACCGAGATTAATTTCTACATGGGGTTATATTTATTTAAAATATAAATGTAAAATTTTATATCAATAAAAATAATTATGCAAATAAGTATAGTCACTAGAGCCAGCAGTTTTTAATTTTGTTTATATTTATTTAGTCTTTTATCAGTTTTATCAAATACATTTTATCAGTTTTATCAATATACTAAATTAATTCGGCACTAATACGGTTTTTATATTTTACATATTTTATAGAAAACAAAATATATTCTGACCCTATCACTTTATAGTGGACACTGGTTACGGTTGTGTTCAACGATTAGTCATAAAATTAAATCATACAGATAGAAATTGAGTGCCACAACTGTGTTCACTTAGGGCGTTGACTCAATGCAATGGAAACTTGTTCGAACAAACATACATTCCCTTTTAGACCCTATCTCAAAATCACTATAGTTTAGTTGTTATGATGACTGCCACTACCGTAATTTAGCACCACTTTACCCAGTCTCCCCTACAACTTTGCTTCCGCCGTTTTTCAACACGAGTTGTACTTCTAATTAAAGTCTTGATTATTTGAAATCGCGCTAGCAATTTTGAAACATGCTTCCCGTATATTTATTTTAATAAACTTGTATTAATATTTTTCATTTATCTGAGAATATCGCGATTTCATTAAGAAGCCAGTAGGATAATAAATGAATGACTAATTAGAAAATATAACTGAAGATTTCACAAAATTGCACTTAAGTAGCTGCCGGGTAGTCCGGCAGTGCGAATTCCATAGTTTATCTTTCTCACCGAGGTATTGGCAAACATTATTTGAAATCTACTCCCGAAATAGAATGATGTATTGCACATTCTCGACATCCATAGAATAATTATCTTATCGAAAATTAATAATTATCTTTTTTTCCTTTATCTTATCGAAAACATGTTTTCTTTCGCCATTTAACATCGTGATGAAACAATTTTACCACCATTTCACACATCACTAAAAAACGCATTACCATAAACATATGTACCGACTATAATAAACATTTACGATTACAATTTTCATATTCGCTTCATGGCCTAGTAAATCTCGCGCCTTCATCACATATAGTCATATATTCTTAGTAAGTAGTGAAGAACAAACCATCAATCATTGGTATTTGTTTTTGCGTCGGAGGCGTCCGTTCAAGAAATCCATAGAGCATGTCATAATTGATGTTCATTTTATAAAATGTGATATATATTTACCATGGTGGTCAACCGAGCGACAAAACGTTCGAGCTCCTTCGCGTTTCCAGTAAATCACCTCTTTGCACGCAAAACACTTACAGTAGTGCACAGCACAGACGTTTTGCAGAATTGACTCGCAATGATATGGGATGATTAAGTCGCTATGAAAAGATACGTTCTACTTGTTGCAAATATCAGGGAAAACGAAATCATTTATTGTCAATGTCACTTTCGTGAATAAGTAGAATACGAGCTAAATTTGCCGTAAAATACTAGTGAAATGCACTTTTAGACGAACGATTTGAAAAGAGGTACATACGAAAAGATAAAAAAAACGATAGGATATTTAATGGGTCTGAAAAATATAATAAATAATCTATGTACAATTTATAAGGTCAAAACAAGAGGTAGTTTTTCAATACTATAATATTTCATTTATTGATATATATATTTGATTTTATATTTAAGTTACTAGTTACTTCCATTACATTTTATACAACACGATTCCAACGTAATAACATTGATGTGAACTTGATAATATAAGAGTATCAACTCCTATATCGATACAAATTTTTCGATAAAGATTAGAAAATGAAATTGATATAGAAATCAAATTAAACTCTCTCTTATGAAAAGGCTCTATTCGGACATGGTATTATTTTAAACTTTATAAAATTGTGGTCAATCTTTGATAAATATTGTATATATGATACAATCAAAATAAAAAAGTGTCTGTATTGGGTGTGCCACATGTTTTCTAATGTATTTTTCACTTCTGAACACAAATTAGAAATCAAAATTGCAGAGTCAAACGGCAAAGAAACGGAAAAAAATACAAAAACGACAAAATTTCCAATCTAGTCATTTTTCTGTATGATAATTAAAATCTTATAATTTCTAACGTATTCTGTCCCATTTCTCGTTAAAGACTTGTGCAACAAAATTTTGCAACTCGTTTTCATCTATGTTTGGTATCTTTTTGAACATTTCAGCAATAACTTGCAAACATATTTTGAGATAACAGCTAACATGTTTGCAGATTATCTAGGACCAATAATAAGCAAATTATTGCTGAAAGCTGCAAAAAGATACCCAACATAGATGAAAAAAGCGATGCTGAAATCCAATGCACAGGTCATCTAACGAGAAAAGGAACAAAAAGGAAAATTGGTCTTTTTCGTATTTTTCTCCATTTGAGCCCGAATTTTGACTAGACATTCATGTTCAACGGTGAAAAACTAATTGGAAAATATATGTCGCACACACAATAAGTAGACAACTTTTTTATTTTGTAGACCTGTATTAATTGCATTAATTTGTTCTAGATTTTTAAATTGAGATTCGACAACAACTCGAACTCAATAGCCTCTTATAACAGGAAATGCACTACATTGCACACCCACTCATTTGCTTACCGTTTGCACGTATATCGTAAAATATTATATTTTATGCTTTTATATTACATTCAAGAAATGAACAACTTAGCACCTTTTCACGCAAACGACTATATGTTCTTAAGATGAACAAAAAGAGATAAAAGTTATTTTAATGTTATCAAAACAAAAACTAGTAATTTATAATTTTCAAAATTTGTCATTGTTGATACTATTAATTTATGAAAAATGATAACAAAATACTAATATTGAATTTAAAGTTAGGCAAAATCAATAGCTCATTTATATTGTAACTAAAATTTGAATTCAATCTGTTAACGTCTACGGCTTCCTGATCTAATAAAATTATATAGATAGATTTTAATACTCTTCATACAGGATAGCAATAATAAAACTTGATACCTTTCATTGCATTATTTTGAAGTAACAAACAATTCCTTATATTGTAACGCATTCTGTCTATAAACAATTTCTTAATCATTACGCCTTTTTTAGAGCAATTAGATTCCTTGAACTTCTCAACCCGATTAAATCACATGTCAATATTTGATTGGTTAAGAATCTAATGGGCAGTCGCTTGTACTCAAAAATGAACCAATCAAAAATAATATAAAATTATAAAAAAATTGTAAATTGAAATTAACTAAAATTTCAACTAAGTAAGATCAGTAATATCTAAAACTTAACCTAAGTAACAAGTTTCGACTCGGATGCCGCCGCTCTGGCGGCTAAATATGTGTTAATTCTGCAACTCGCGAGTGGAAAGGGTTCAAATTTATAACAACATCTATTGATATTTAACATCGTATTATTGTATCTAAACATACAACCTTTTAAACTATTTATCATCTTTTATTCGGTCTGATATAGCCACCAACTGACGATTATAACTGATCCTTTGGCATTATCCACATAAAGTTTACTATTTTATTAATCACTAATGCAGAATCTTGGTGGATCACGTATTCATAAGGCAATCCGTATATAAAATAGTAAATTTCATTGTGAAAAATTCTGCAAAAATAGGCAAGATGAACATGAGTTAAAGTTACATTTTTTCAGCAGTAGGTGTGAAACGTTTTGAATGTAGACAACATTTATGTTTGCAATAAAATCTTGCCACCATCAGCTTCAAGGTCGATCATTATGCATTTAATACATATTCAATAATATGTATCTGAAATGTTCTATACATTATATGTCTTACAAAGGCAAAGTGTGAAGATATCTTTAGTAGATGAATCATTCGCTGCTAGTGGGTGACGCGATTCTTTTGTCGGTCGTCGATAGCTGTAACCGCGTGGTAAACAGCAATCAGCGTTCGACTGTCAAGTGGCGGCAAATAACCGCAGTTCATAAGCAATTGATCTCTTTTCTATCCGCCGCAGTAGGCCTGACCCGGCGAGGTCGCGTTTCCCATATTAACAATGCCATATCTTGCGCACTCCGCGCATACATATTTATATATGCAGATGCCATTAGAAACGTTCTTATACCTCTTTGCACTCACCTGGAGATATTTATTATATATATATATATATATATATATATATATATATTATATATATATAATTCAAGTTTCAATGTGACTTGAGTTCATTCAAATAATTTTTTTATGATTATCCTGAAGACCTGAAAGTGAGTATCCAAATGTAAGTAGATGTCACTTTCTGAGGTTTGCATATAAAGTGAATTTAACAGTAAAGATACGAAAATCAACTTTAGTAAACATTTCACTAATTTCAACCGTTTTACTACGATAGTGTTTTCCGCAGAAGTGACGCTGCTATACGGAACAGCGTATCGCTGAGTAGCACTATTAGATACGAGTAGATTTTTCAATCATTGTCAGGGGGCGTCCATTAATCACGTGAGGTTTTTAGAGGAAGGGAGAGTTTGAAAAAAAATCACGAAATATCACGTGGGGGAAGGAGGGGTATAGTAAGATATCACGTGTATTTTTTTTAAGTTCAAACATTTTAAAAAAATCAAAAATTTTGCACTTTTTTCACATAACTAAAAATACACGTGATGTTTGGTGAAGGAGGGGAGGTAATTTTAAATATTACCATAGATCACCAAGAGGGAAGGCGGGTCCAAAAATCCTTAAAAACTCGCCCACGTGATTAATGGACGCCTCCTGAATAAAAATGTATGTACATAGAAATTACACTTCTATAAAAATAAAAACCATAATAAAAATTAGAACTCTCAATAGCTTAACTCATAGTAATAATTTGCGATAAAGGTCCGTACAACATGTTGTCTATCTATAGACTACACATGTACGAACGGATTGTCATGCAAATGGCGTCCATAGACGACGGTATACAGGTAGCAGAGTGGATGTCGTCTATAGACGACGCTCGTAGCGAATCGATTAATATTTAAATTTTTAAGAAGATTTTTAATATTAATACCGTCTTTTGTATTAAATATAATTATCAAATAAGATTAAGCTTAATATTTTTGTTTTTATATGCATTTACTTATGAAACTACTCATTTATTGCCTAAGAGTATTGCCTGTAGAGTTGTTATGGATTACATGGGTCATTCAATAAATACTTACAAATAAACATTGTCACGGCTAAGTGGCAATTTATTTTTCAATGCAATCTCCTTTAAGCTCGATGCATTTGGCCCAGTAATGTGCTCCAACTTTTCCAACAAAAAAATGTTTTCTCGAATGCTGCAAAATAGATCGAAATGTTTTAGTAGGGCTAAGTACTTGTTGAACGTCCCTCGTATATTTGACGATAATTTAAATAAGAATTGTAGAAATAGCCACAGTTAATTCAAATGCTAACAAGATCTTTTTTTAGTGTGGCATTGTGCATCGAATGAAATGTTGGAACTTCCCGTGTTCTAAATGAATATTCAATGAACAAAACTATAGTTTACTTTGAAGATTTGAAAAAGTAGAGAAATTAAGAATTTGAATGTTTACTTAAAACGGTTGTAAACTATTGGGACTTGAAATATGAAATAATTATCCAGTTGCTATATTTTCATATGATTTTGAAATACAAACAATTTTAAATATGAACAATCTCTGATGATATCAATGAGAGTCGAAGCAGTACCTACTACTTAGCAGTTTGTCGATCCCTGGCAACAAAGCATTCAAGCGATGTAACTATGTGTTTATTTATATACGCTCCATGTTAATTAATATGCAAATATAAAATAGAATCTAAAAACGATTTTTTCTCTTACCTTACAACAAAAGCGGGTCGCCGGTATTGAAATGTATTTGTACGTTTCGCTTGTATAAAAATAGGGATTTTGCAATGGAGATATCTCACATCGCGAGGTTTTAGAAAAGTAACACAGAGTACGCAATACGAAGTGTTTGAACGCCAGTTGCGTTGTATTATGTCCATCGGACGATGCAGATACTTTTCTCGCAATAGTTAAATAATGAGATTTAAAGATTTCTAACATAATAATAGAAATATGAATTACAGTTTATACTTTTAAGATAATACATATCTTCTCTGAGACTTGTTGCCTTCTGTGAACTGTGACTAAATTTTAAAATTGAAAAAATAAATAACACTAAACAATATTAAAAAAAACCTAATAAGAAACTATTTCAAATTGTCACAACCATTTGACATATGAGCCGGACATTGTTTTTAATTACGCGCTTTTTTACAAAAATGTAAAGTTTCTACAAAGTTTTGTAATAAGTTCTCACTTTTCCCACAATTTCTGACTACCACGAATATTTCAAGACCAAAATTGGCCAAATCGGTTAAGTCCTTTTCGAGTTTTAGCATACCTAACATAATATTATTTTCAACATTTTTATATATGTTTAGAGATTGACTGAAAATAGGCGAAAAAAAGCAAAAAGAAATTCATATATCTCTAATTTGGGAAGACTATTATTCTATGGACGTTTGAGTCCGTATATAACATATATTTAAATATTAAATAGTATTTATATCAATATATAAAAATCAATTTCACAGAAAATTAAACATTCATATAAAGGTATAAAAATATCAATGCCAGAAGCATTCCCATCTTATTGCTTTCTGGTAAAAAAAACTGATAAAGATATGGAAGACAGAACTAGAAGAAGATATTGGTGTTTTAATACAATTTTTACAGTAATTAATTGTAAATCACATGATCCATCGGGATTACAGCAGGGATTACAAAAGTAACATCGATTTTTTTTGGAAATATAAAAAGCAATGTGTGTAGAAGCAATCTACTATCGGAAGGCGATCTCATAGTATAGTAGGATTGTTTTCAATATTACAAATAAACCATATCTTGAATAGTAGGAACAATCAATGGAGTGCTCAATACATCTTATGTATTGTATGTATATGTATTCCGAACATGTAATACTTCTAATTGCTACAAAATAACAGAAAACAAAAAGAGAACAGTTGATTCTGTTTTTTTCAGCTAATCCTTCTAAACCACCCATTTTTCTCCCAAACAAATGCTGATACAATAATAAACAATTAAATTTGCAAGAAAATATGATATACCTAATCATCGTAAAATTGGCAAATTTTCAATATTAGTTACATCTGAGTAAAACTGACAGCATTGAACAAGAATGCATATATTTTAATATTGTGATTCTGATTGTTCATCTTAATTTATTAATATTAAGATATATGATATTACTACTTGTAACTGCATATTTTCAATATGTGTACATATTAGTAAACTTTTAACGTAATTGAAATATGATCTTTTTTCAGAGGCTTTTATAACAGCTTGGTTACCAAAATTCAAATAATTCAATATAAACCCTAAAAATCCATGAATAGCTAATAATTAAAAATATTTCCATAAATAATGATTTTGCATTTATCATCTCATCAACATAATTCTTGTATAAAACCCAAGAGCTTATGAATGCTTTTGAAATCAGTAGCCAGATATTTTGGTCTGTTTTTGTCTCCTTCAAATTTTCATTCAGTGAATGCTTACAGAATTCGTAATTATTCAGATTTAGTTTTCGAATCACTCGGTTCGACAAAATCACTGTCATTCCATCCAATGGCCGTCAAATGACACGCCCAAAAATACACGGATCTATCTTCTTTTTAAAAAATTTTTTTTGATACTTTAATCCGTCTATATGTTTCGAGTATCCGCTTTGGTGACGAATGGTTGTCATGTGCATTTTTTATGGTTACCAATCCAATTGTTTGTTGAATGAGCAGACGCATAAAAATAAAGGATACCTTTTGGTTTGACTTCTACATCAACGGAGCATAGATGAATGAACTATAGAAAGTATTTATCTAAATTTTAACAATATAAAAAATCATTGATATATCTTACCACACCTTTATTTTATTTACCAACTTTAATATTAGTTCGTTGACAGTCACTGATCTTTATTAAGTTATTTTAAAAGAAGATTAATGATAGCAAGAATATATAAGATATTTGCTTCAGCTTATCCATCTGATGCAGCCACTTTTCCCCAAATTTTCAATATCAAGTTTTATTAACTAGTAATGTCATGCTATACTTGAATAAAATTATTCAAAATAAAACACGAACATTATATATATTTTTTGAATTATAGCAGATCTAAAAATCGTGGAGTGCTAAACTGTTATAAAGTTAAGTCTATTAGTTAAGTTAGTTGGTGGATCAATAAATTTTAGCTATCATTTTTATTCCTAATTTTGGCTTCATTCAAATTCATACTCGTAAAATTTAGGATTGATAGATTTTGCTTAAGTTCAGTTGCATGCTATAAAGTGAAATGAGCAATAACAAGCTAAAGTTGAATAAATAAATTAATTAAATTAGTTAGCATTACAATAAGTAACAGAAATTAGCAAGTCTTTTAATAAAGGTTTTGAAGTACAAACAGAACTGTGCCAAAGATTCTATGTATCGTTTTGAGATATTATATATCTCATTCAAGAGATTTGATGAAAATGACTTTGTTATAATAAAGAGAATATGAGCTGCATATTTAACAAAACTCTTCATATGCATATGACTTTTTTTGAAGCTTTATTTTTAACATTACGTTTTTTTGAACATTCTCATAAAATTTCGATACTAATAAAATTATTCGCATTGGGTCTATATATTATTCTTGACGAAAAATTATCTTACAAGCATGCTAGTATAAATCTTGGCAAAGCTCAAGGTAAATATACATAAAGCTTAATTAATTACACCATTTTATATCACTATTTTAAAGACTGTAAAATGAAATAGTCTCAAAAAAATGCTTACTATGAACGTCCAGATAGGTCAAAAAATGAAGTTAGATAAAAAGAACGTAGACCAAATACAATCAGATATATAATATTATAAATAAACTGTCCTCTAAATGATTTATATAAAATGCAAATTATATTCTAATTTATGATAATTCATAATACGATTATCAAATTACTTCGTGACTTGTGCATTAGAGAAGTCGACTTTCGAATTCTCAACGAAGAAACCAATAAGATAAATCTAAGAAAATCATAAATATCATTTAAGTGTTTCACCGGTTGAAACTTTGTTTCGCATTCAATAACTGATATTATAGATTTAATGAAATCTTTTGTATTGATAATTTGTAGGTACTACATGATTTTACATATTTTTCCCAAAATATTCATCTCTCATTGAAATTGTCTAAGTAATTAGTGAAACTGTAAAGATTGTTTACAGACACTCAAAATGTGTTATCCAGTATATAAGCGTATCTTCGGATTACTAAAGACGTATTAACCACTATTATTCCACAATGAAAAGATTTGTTACGCGAGTGCTTGTAAAGAATAAACATTTAAACAAAACAAACTTACTTAGCGTCAATTACAAGCAAGTGCTAATAAACCAATAATTTCTGGTTACGCCGCTATCGAAACATTTAAATATATTGAGTTTGTATTTCGTGTTTAACGGATCGTATTGAAGCAGAACCGAACTAGAATTCGAGAATAATAGACATAGATGCCTTATAAGGCATCTTTACATGCAAAATACCCTAGTACTTAATCTGATTAATCTCATCTCTACTTAAATCTTTTCAATCGGATCAAACTCAATGTTAAAATCATACATCCAGCAATAAACCTATTAACTGAAGATTAGAGAAAATATTACTGAAATATTAATATTTATTTATTTATTTATTTATAAGACAAATTGTAATCAATCAATAATAAATATTATTTCAGTCTCTTGTCAAGAAAGTAATTGTAACCTAACATATGGTAGAGATGGGCTTAAAGTTCACCAGGTAAAAAGGTTTTCTACCGATATCTATAAAACAAGTAAATTTTTTTTTTAACAATAATATTTGCAAGTAGAAGAAAAAAGAAGTATAAGCAGCCATCACCTTGATTTTTACGACGTGGCTGTCCGAAGGTTAACATATTTTTTTTTCTTTTGTTCTTAGTTTTTTTGGTTGTGAGAACTGTTGCTTAGTTTACGAAACCTTAATATAATTTTTTAAGTATACGTTATTTAATAGTTTTATGAGATGTATTATTAATTTTGAACTAGATTCAACAGGTTTTTATATA
Source organism: Ctenocephalides felis (assembly GCF_003426905.1). NCBI lineage: Eukaryota > Metazoa > Arthropoda > Insecta > Siphonaptera > Pulicidae > Ctenocephalides > Ctenocephalides felis. The sequence continues at coordinate 44,830,357 of NW_020537646.1, read as the reverse complement.
ACTTTCATTACAACTGACACGTGGGTGGTGTAGATAGGAGCTGTAGATGTAAACAATAAAAAAAAAAAAAAAAAATAGGTTAAAAAAGCAATTTCACAAGTGAAACTAAATAAATAGTTATTTCAACTCTTTGGTAAATATTTCTGACAACATACCAGATCAAGGTTTTATACAGTGTTATCACTGTAAAAAATGTACCCATAAACTTTATATTTTGCGTTGGTTGCATAATGTAGCTATTATTTCGTAAAATTCATCTAAAAAAAATAATGTCTTGACCTAGTTGCCCCTGACCGTCCCATTTTACAAAGCCTGCGGGTAAAAAGGAAGCACATGACTTGAAAAACAGCAAATTACACATATTTACAATAATTAACTAGCTGCGAGTTTTACTGAATATAGTCAGATAATTGTTCATTTGATAACTGTTGTTTTTTTATGATATAATTGGTTTTGATTTCATAATAAAATTGCTCAAAGTTAAGTTGGACCTTTGTGCCCCGTCGTACCTCATATATACCTATATATATATATTCGTATTTCAAAGATTTTTATGACATGCACCATTAAGTAAATTTGTATATAAATCAGGGCATTCGTATGACTCTGCTATTCATTTGAAACTTTTCAAAAAGTTTAAGTGCGCCAGAAAATCCGATTTGCTAGTTTTACGTTTCAAGTTATTCGAGACTAAATATGGAAATGTATGTGTGTGTATGTGAGCCATTTTATTATTTTCACCGACGTAATCTCAAAAATTGGATGTAACTCGATAAGAACTAGCGTTAATTATTATTTTATAATTAGATGAAAAGTGTAAAATTTTCACAATTTTGAATGGATTTAAAAAGATCTCTTCAAAATATGTTGGTTAGGTATCATATTGAATAGTTCGGTAAGGATCTGCCATTAGTGTCTCTGACACTTTTGAAGTAAAATAGATTTACCATTTTATATTTACATTATATATATATATATATATATATATATATATATATATCCGACCAAATCGATTTTCTTCGGAATTCGCTAGTGCATTCATGAATTAGTTCGTCGACCTAACAAAGCAGCTCGCGATCTTTCTAACGACCTCCTAGTCGTTCATAATGCTTAATAATAATATACGTGGACACGATATAAATATAGCATTTGTCTAGGGCGTGCACTCATCATTCATAAATTATATATTGCCAATATAAACACACTCGGCATCGTAATATTTGAATTATATGTCCATAGCTATTCGAAATTGCTTATAGTGCGCCTATATCGAAACTTAGCAATTTTGTTACTTACATAACATTGGTTTCTTACATTGAATTGCTCATATTATATAATAAAATATAGTCATAAAGTATCAAGTCAGATTTTTACATCTTAACAAATGATGTTATTGTTTTTTAAAACAGAGTTTAAATTTTTTAAATTACACTTCTCTTTGAATTAAAAATAAATATTTGAGTTTTTAATATTGGAAAAACCTTTCAATTTTGCAAAAATATGAAATAATGACTTTAATAATAAGAAACGAACAACTATACATAAAAAAAAACAGTTTTGATTTAATTGATTCAAAGCCGAAAGATTCAATGCATTGAGAAACCGCAATTTCACGGGAAATTCAAGACCGTCGATATATCGATTTAAACTATTTTGCTATTCAAACTTATTGTTACTGAAATCTTGAACTTTTATATGAAAATAAGAGTTTTCAACGTTTTTGCTACGTGTGTCGCCTATACGTGACATCTACAAGTCTATTCTGTGTCGCCCATAGACGACATCCGCATGACGACCTATGTGTAGATCCAGTATGTCAACCCTTGCTTCAAGATTTATCACTATGAATTAAATCATTGGCAAGTCTAATTTGTTATTGTAATTTTTTTAGGGGTGTAATTTATAATTTTAAATTAAATATACATTTTCATTAATAATGATTGAAAACTATGTTGATGAATGATACGTTATGCAGCGCTATTGGGTGTTCGCTGTTCCGTACGGCAGTAACATTTTTGTGGAAAACACAGCCGTAGAAAGAAGAATAATATTTGATAAAATCAAAACCTACTTAAAATAGACGACAAATTTGTTGAAATAATCATTACTATGACATAAATAACCGGATAAAATTATTGCTTATTAATGAAATTACATATATTGCTCACATATAAGTTGAGTTGAAGTTTTTTGACGAACTGAAAAAGTCTCTACAAAAAATCAATTTATTGATACGTATACAACACAATTTGCACTTTCGTGTAAAAGTGAGATTGTAATAAGCAATCAAATCCGTTTTATTTTAATTATTTAATAAATATTTTTTTTTACCGATTCTCTTCTGCTGCGTTGTTACAGAGCTTCCAAGTTACGCACTATCTTAAAAAATCATTGAAAAAAAAAAGAATGCACACAGAAAAATATTAACACGCACGCAATAAACGGCAATTAAATAACAAAAATCAATACCGTAACTCTGGCGGAGGAATGTTCTTCTTCAGGTAGGTGTGTTAGATTTCGATAAATATTTGCATAATTACTTTTTGAAACGGAGTAAGAATTTGATCTTTTGCTCGAACGTACATACTGTATGCTCACTGTAATTTTCATGTTTAGCAAAAGAGTATTTGCTTACAATTATTTAAAAATGGTTATAGAAAATTGCAAAAATCATTATCAAAATTCTAAATGGCGAATAAACGTGATAATTAAATCAAGGTAAATTAAATGTGGAATTATTTAAGAAATGATTTATCTCAATTTTTTAGATAAAATTGCACGATATTATCCCGTTTTAAACAAAAAGCTTCATCGATACCAATAACGAAAACTTGCACTATTTGATTTGATCAAATCGATACAGAATTATCAATATGCGTAATATATAAATGCAAAGTCAATTTAGAAGTTCCAAAAAATCATTTTGTCGTATAATATTGCAAAGCAGTGTAGGGCACAAAGGTCTAATTTGACTATAAATAATTATACTGTCTAAATGAAATGAACTACATCACGACAAATAACACGTATCGAACAAGCAACTACGATGTTCAATATAATTCTCAACTAACTTCTAATTGTGGGCATGTGTTTTTTACTGTTTCTCTAAAATTTGTCTTCTGTCTCTTACCTACATAGACGGGGTAAAATGGGACAGCAACGAGGCAAACGGATCCTATGTCTTATTTTGAATTTTAAAGGTATTTTACGAAATAATAGTGCATATAAATTTCCTGGGTACATTTTTTTACGAATATTGCACTTTATATAACCTTGGTCTGGTATTACGTCAGAAATATTCATCAGCAGAATTAGAATTACTATCAATTTAATTTATTTCTTTTAAAATTGGTTCTTTTTACCCTACCCACATGTAAGCTACCATAGAGGTTATGCAAAAACATCGTTGAATCTAACTTAAAATTAACAATTCAACTTACAAAACATTTAAATATCGTAGGCTGAAAAATAATATTCGTAAACTAAACAACAGTGCTCACAACAAAAAAAACTAACAACAAAAGAAAATACTTTTGTTATAGATTCTCAAACAAGGTCGTTTAACTCCTGATAGCAAAAGTGCTTGATTTCAGGCGATGGCCAATTTCACATTTTTCACTCCGCTTTGAATTATTATTGCTAAAGAATTCCTAACTATACTTGTTTTTGAGATATTGGTGGTGGAACTTTTTACCTGCAAACCTTCCAGTCCTCTACCGCTCTACCCTATAAACTTATATTTTATATAATTACTTGAAAAACAGAATTTTTTTTATCCAAAATTTATGGATTCAATGCGGATATATTAAAATAATAGGAATCAGATATAAAAAACTCAACAATTCTTGACTTTGAAATCATTGCGTAATAGTATTTCATATTACTATTGAAATAATAGTCTTAAAATTGAAATATGCCCCAAAAGGATGACAATTTTGAATTAACCTTATCCACATTTTGTTGATTTAATACAAGAAGAATTTAATACAAGAAGAATTTATAAAGAACATGTCGAAAGGTATAGAAATGAATGGGTGAAAGGAAAAGTTGACGAAATTAAAACGTTTTTAAAAAAAACTAAGTATATTCATTAATCTGTATACGAATACGAATGAAAATTCAATTTCAACAACAAGGAAAAGATGCAAAATTTTTAACAAGGTTATCTCATCATCGCTAATTCAAGAATATAACTAACCACTCAAATAGTGTTAAACTGTGTAATGTGGGAACAGTTTGTACATAACAAACAATTTTTTTACCAACTTTCGTGGTCTATCCAAAACTATTAGATATTAATTCACATCTTCTCATTATATTTTGCAATACTTGCTAACTGATCCGAGAATCGAAATATGCGTTAGGCAAACATTACCGGTCAGTCGGCTCGGAGCCTGGCCTCAGTGTTTACCTAGTATTTTATACAAGTTCTAAAATCTAATATGCTCTCTAGGCAAGTATAAATATTATCTTCTCCGGACTCACTAATGATATACGAAAATATTGAGCGATCTATTGGAAAATAACGGAATGTTTTGTTTCACACTTGATCATTCCTCAAGAAACCGGGGAAAAATGTAATGTGGTGCTGCGGTGAAGGTTAACAATGCGTGCTTGATTAAATTCAGATTATGTGAAATTATCTATCTTGGCGTTAAGTTATTCCAACGCGTCGAGGTCGAATTATAAATCTTAGTCATAATAATAGTTTCATAAAATTTGCTTGGGAACATTTCGAATACGCACACCGCATACATAGTAAAAGTTCCTCTATATACAATTTTTCAATAAATTTTATGGCTAAAACTTAAATTTTTGATTGCTGATTTGTAGTGATAAGAAGTACCTCTTCCGATAAGAAGTAACGTTATTATTAATTTAATTGTACGTTATTTAACATGTCTTTTAGCAAAGCTCCAATCTAATACATATAGGGAAGAGCAGACCTTAAAGGTCTGAGGATAAAGGGACTATTATCTTTAAAACCAGTATGGTGAGGATCACTGTAATTAATTAGATATAAGCGGACTGTGAATTATAAATATTCCATCACCATAAGATAAGTGAATAAAACCACTATTTAGTATTTATACTTATACAATTGTATCCCCTACCCCAAAGGGTCCCGGATTAAATAGAAAAAGCCCTGGTCAAATCTTGATCACAGTAAAATACAGCATTTTTAATAATATTATTTTAAAGTGTGTAACCAGCATTTACCTTTATTCTTATGACGTCGCTATCAGGAGATGTGTAAATATTCATATCAAATGTATTTTTATTCGTTGATAGTTTTTTTAGCTTTGAGCACTTCTATTTAGTTTATGATACCTGAAGATTATTTTTAATAATACGTTACTTAAATATTGCATAAGATGTATTCTTATTTTCAAGTTAAATTCAACAATTTTTTATATAACTTGTATAAAATCTTAAATGTGGGTGAAGTAAAAAGAGTCAACTAAACGTTTACACTGCCAAATGTGTAAACAATAACAAAATAGTAACAAAAAATATAAACTACGAAAAAATGAAATTTTACTAGAGATAAATTTAATAGTCATTCCGACGCTGCTAATTAATATTTCTGACAAATTACCAGATCAGGGTTATATACTCTATGATTCTTGAAAAAATATGTCCATCAATTTGTTTTTCACATTGAAGAAATTATGTAGCTATTATTTTGTAAAATCCTTCTAATTAAAAATAATTAAAAATAACATGTTATTTATTTGCCTTTTTGGGCACAAAAAAATATTACAAAAACATTTCTCTAAATAGGAAGTAACTGGAAATTTTACTGAAAATTTAGTTATTCGTTATATTATCGTTATGTCTTGTGATGTAGTCAGAGACCTTATAATACACATGTGTATAAGGTCTACGGATGCAGTTCATTTTGTTTATACAGTATAATTATTATAAATGAAATTGGACCTATATGCTCCACCCTACCCTATATAAGAATTAGAAAAGAAATAAAATAAATAAAGATTTTTTTTTAATAATTTTAAACAGTGAAATGAATGTTTATTTGTCAAGTACAAGTTCGTGACAAACCACAGCATCGGAATCACTGAAGTCAATCAATTGAGAAGAGCGTCGACTTGTTTGCAAATGACTGTATGTCCATGCTTTTTAGGAAATTCAAATAACATTAAATAAAATTTCAGCTCCTTTGTGACTTTAAATAAATATTTTCCATTTATTTTAAAGTCAACGCTCCTACCATATGTCAATATGTTGTTTAAAGTAATTACGAGACTAAATACCATAGATACGCCTAACAATTAATTAAATATCTAATCAAACATTTATTACAAATATATTAGAATTGCTTAAAGAATAAAATAAAATGCAAAATTGATTGCCGTCACCGGCGGCGCCTTGATATCCATATCAAATACGCAGGCATGTGCGTTTCCCATTTCATCATCAGATTTTTCTCACACGTCTTGTCGCGAAAAATAAACGAACGAATAAATAAATAGATAGGAATAACAAAATAGTCAAGCAATGAAAAGGACTCGTATAAAACACGCATAGTATAAATTTCATTATATAAATATTGCTAATTTTATTATTAAGGAATTATAAATTTTATTTCTTCTCTGGGTGTAATTGCGTTTTACACGGGCTGCGAGGAATCAAATATAATTATGGATAACGTTGCGATTTCATAATGCATGCGAGTGCGCGTTAAGGCGACCTCTGACCATGGAGCGCGTGCCAGAAACGTACTTTAATGAGAGGATGGAGGAAAATATAAACATTATGAACATTTTGGTACACCTTACAAAAAATGAATGCATGCATGTGTGTATATATGTATGTATGTTCGGATACAAATTTTGGGTCCACGATTTCTAGAGCGCGGATTAACCGATTTGAATGATTCAAAAAGCATTCGATTTTTATTGTTGGAAAAACGTGCTGATTAGTTTATGGCAAATGCAGGTTTAGCTGTTTTGAAGATACCGTTCAAAAAAAGAAAAAATAGTGAATTGACAGAATGAAGAATTGCTTAGATTTTTGAGGTCCAGTGGTTTTGAAAAGCCATACAAAAGTAAAAAAATGCAGTTTGGCGGTCAAAAATTACATAGGTCCAAAAAAAAGTTGTCTGTATAGGGTGGGCAGAATATGTTTTCGAAAGTTGTATTTACCGCTGAACGAATCTAGAGTCAAAATTGGGAATCAAATAGAAAAAAAATGGAAAATTTAAAAAAAAGCAAGAAAATCACCCTCTAGTGATTTTTTTTGCATAAAAATAAATTATAACAAAAAATTATTATATGTGTGCATATTACTTACTTTGAATTATATAAGAAGGCCAGGAAATGACATATACCTATTTCTCCTTGCCTCTGGATAATCTGCAAACAGAAAAACAAAAATATCAAAGTAAACAAAATATCAAAATTACAGCTACAATTTTCCAAAAATAACTTAAAATAGATAAATTAAGTGAATACTCAATAATCATTTAAAGTAAAGAAAACCAGGAAACGACAGGAATTATAAGATTTTAATTGTAATGGAGACGAATTATTTCATAGAAAATTTTGTCGTATTTTATTTTTTTTTAAAATTTTTTGCCATTTGATCCCCAATTTTGAGTTTCAGCTAAAAAATCTACATTGGAAAACATATGCTAATACAGACAATTTTTTGTAGACTTGTGTTATCATGTTATTGTATTGTGTTATCAAATTTTCGTTTATTTTATAGAGATTTTTCAAAATTTTCAAAAAATTAAATTTCTTTTATCAAAATTTTTAAATTTTTTCAAAGCTTTCAAAAATTACGGTATGAGGTGCTCCAGCGATTTGCCTTAAGGCACAATGCCATGCACATCTAGTTAGATGAAATATTGTGTTAATCAATAGAAAATGTCTACATCCATGCATCTCTTATTATTAGTATATTAATATAATTTCATACTTTTAATTTCTCCTTTTCCGAATCTTCTAAGACCTATCATTACAATAAAAGACAAAGTTTCAAACAATTGATTAAAATAATATTGTATATGCGGAAACGACTCTGCGTAAAAGATACAAATATATGCATATGCCCATTATTACTTGATGTACCAAAGAAATATAATATGTGGGGGAAAGGAAAAGTTTTTCATACTATTTTTATTAACTTATTAATATTATTTAATTTATTAAATTTGATATGCGGTTTGATGACAGTTGATTAAAATAATATTTTATATGCGGAAACGACTCTGCGTAAAAGATACAAATATGTGCATATGTCCATTAAGTATTACTTGATGTACCAAAGAAATATAATATGTGGGCGAAAAGTTTTTCATACAATTTTTATTAAGTTATTAGTATTATTTAATTTCATAAAAATTATACATGAATTTATACGATATAATAGAAATGAAATTAGAATGTATTATATGATTAAAATTATGAAACTTTATAATTTTTTTAAAATTGAAGCAAATTTTAAATAGAGTTTTTATAAATAGGTTAATATAGTATAGCAAGCTTAAAGTTAGGCAAAAAGTTTATATTTATGACGATGAAATGCAACGCGATAAATTAATTTGGCTTATTCTTCACTGTGCATTCTTGAAAGCTCTTGTTGATTTTACTGACAGTTGACAGTGAAACAATATTGCTTTTGTAAACCCTTGAGGCACACTTCCTTATAATATAGAAATCATTTAAAACAGTACAGTTAAATTTGAATTAAAATTGAAAAGTGAAAAAATTGGTACTTCTATAATATAATAATTGGCTCTTGAATGAAATCATCAATATTCAATTATTATATTTAGAATCGTATGATTTAAACAATAATGTATTTTTTATTGGGTTTATTCCAATTTCCAATCCGCTAGTTAAAGAATATATAAAAAGTATTAATTTATGTAATTTAAGTAAAGAAATTTTAATGTATCTTATTAAAATTATTAAGATTAATATTTGAAAATGTCTTGCAATATAAAAAATTAGGAAAAAATCTACTAAGTAAGTCTTGTTTATTGTTGGGATTATCCATTCCCATCTGTAGGGGCCGTCTAATAATGACAAGATTGATTTTCACGAATTTTTGGACATTTTCTCTCTTGGTGATACGAGGTGATATTTGAAATCACTCCTATACCCAACCAATATTACGTGTATTTTTAGAACATACCTAGAAAAATCGTGAAAAAGTAGGGTTTTTTTTTTAATTTTTAATTCAGGTAAAAAAATGATCACGTGATTAATGGACGGCCCTGAAATCATTCCTGTGTTAAATTTCAATAAGAAAAAATAATTTTATTTTACACAATGATATTTTATTCCACCATCTAAAATCGGTTTTGTTCTTCAATGTCCATAAGACAAAGTCGAAGCGTGGCGCATTTCTATGTTTGAACACACGGAACACTGGGATGTTCAGGATATCAAAGCAATGATTATATCTAATAATAGTCGCCAGCCTACAGTTTTATTTCATAGTCGATTATCGTCATGTGAGACTAAAATCCACATAATACTTAACGACATTTTACAGCAAAAAGTCGTAGTTGTAATTCAAAATTACTTTTCAGTATTTGATTAGAAATTGTAGAGTTGCGAAATATTTTAAATTATAATGCATGGTAGTTCGGATATCGCTGTATTCGGTACATCATTAAAAACTATCGTATATACACCTATATTAATATGTGTTATCATAAATTACAAAAGTACAAAGTAAAAAATTATAATTAACACTTTTGCTACGAGTGTCGCCCATGAACGACATCCTGTTTGTATGAATGTCGACATGTGACATGTCGGGCTATGCTTTAAGATTTACTATGAGTTCAGCAGTGCTACTGAGCGACACGCTGTTCCCGTATAGCAGCGGCATTTGTCGCCAAAACACACTCGTAGCGAATGGGGAAGGGTTTCTTGGACAAAGGAAAATAAATATTATATACCTACGGTTTCAACTTGTAATTTATTTATAGAGAAATCGACCAACTTAAAATTTAGAATAAAAGAATTTTATTAGCTCTTGTAGCATTAGTTTTATAATTCATCTATGTCAATTATGTAAATGTTAACCTATTGAATTTATGCAATTCTAATAACTGTGACATATTAATTAATTTATGTCCTACTATAAAAGTATATTTATGATTTACGATATAGCTATTTAATATGTGGAAGTTGCATTTTAAACTAGTTGAAAGTCAAGCTGCAAAAACTTCCCGATAGGTGTAATAATTAACCTAAACACTCGAAATTAGGATGTAGATATTTAGATAAAATTTTCAATTGTTTATTTCAAAAGTCAAATTTTTGCTTTCGATTACGATTTTCAATTAATATCTTTCAAACACATTTATAATATCTGTAATTTTATTAATTATAGTGCACATGCACATGCTTGAATGTCCTAAAATTGTAGCCTATTCTAAATTTTAATTAATTTATATAATTCAACTAATTTTTGTATGACAGTTTAGTGTTCGAACCAGTATAAACTTTATCGCAATGTTAAATTTCTTGAAAAACGTCGATTTAGGGTCAAAAATCTGTTGACACACAAACACACGCACACAAATACTTTTTCCTAATTTATTCTTATTCGATTCAGAATTGCTTGAAACGTCGAGAAAACAAATAAACAAATAAAATTAGCAAATTGGATTTTTTTATGAAAACAAACTTCTTCTTCGGGAAGTTAATAATATGCTACACAGGTAATATACATACTACTTATTGATAAAATATTAACATTTTGGAATTAATGAGTTTGTAAATATTTTGTAAGTTTGAAATATTTTTAAATATTGTGAAACTGTGAAAAGAGTACGGAAGAAAAAAAACTGTATATGATATATCCATAATTCGCTAATTGAATTGTGCCAATATCACTTTCCTTCGACATTAAAACCACCTGGATTATAGTTGGCACTCTCTTCCGCAAGTTTGAACATCTTATTGAGTCCTTTAATAAAGTCTTCTACAAGCGTATCTCAAAATGGACATCTAATAATACTTTAATTAACATCTGAAGCTATAAAAATATTAATGTGACTGCAACTTGATATCGTTTTTGCGATTAATAAACTCTCCCAGTTTGCATTCCTTAATCACGTCGACCTTTAGATTGGTACCATATAAGACCAAACCGACAGTAATGGGTAAGGTTGGCAATTAATAGCTATTCATATATTAAAAATATTGATTGAAAACTGAAAACTAATATTTGTGTTTGATATTCGACTCATAATTTCAACTCGTGTTTTGAATATTCAGTAGGTTTATATGGTATATAAGATGGAAAAATAATTGTTAACGTCTCAAAATGTAGTGATGAGCATTGGTATTTATTTTAGTTTTGTGTGTTTTTACAGATAATTGATTCAACCATATATAATATCAAAAATACTGTTAATTACCCAGAGATTTGCAAAACAGCCTATCGTCAATATTCATACCATATTAATTGCATTCTTTTGATTTTATAATATTACCTACATTATTTACATGGTTCTGATAATTCTGACAATCTTTGTTTTCGATTTTGTCTATAAATATAGATATATGGATGTAGAACTTGCCATAAATTAAATAATTATTAAATAATAAATATTTTTGATGCATTGACATATAATGTATTTCAGAAAATCGCCAATCCCTGCATAATCAGCATAGATTTGAGGTTTTCCTCTCGTTGGCGCACCTTGGGCTCGTAATGAGTCAGAACCGAAGAAGAGGAAAGTGATTTACTATAAACGAGCAATTCTGATGTGCATCCATCCTTTAGATATAAATGCATTAATGTGTGTAGGGGTTTAGTTCTTTCTATTCATTAAACTCAATTCCTAATCTGTCGGATAGACGATTACATAACGACGCGCTCTCTTCATTGCCTGGTGGCGCAACTGAATAAGTCATCGCGAACGCGAAGCTTGATTGCTTTATGATAAATTATGTGTCGTATATTTTCATGAACGTTTCACTACTCAATTAGCCATAACTGGATGTGTAGGCATCATTGGAGATTGTTACGGAAATTTTTGATTCGAGAGGTCGAATGATTTAGACTCAAATGTAACATTTGTGAGTAAGTTTTATTTATTCCATAAAACATCTTATATATTTTTCATGTAAGGTATAAATGATGATGAACTCTTTCACATTATATATTACTTTACATGCAGCATCAAACATTTTCAGAAATATATTCTTGTACTACAAACTCTGGTTCGAATATATCAAATAAAAAAAAATAATGGGTGGTATTGACCTAGAGCACGACTGTGAGCTGAGATAACTCCATCTCGAATCAGGAAAAAATAGTGTGAAAGATTTCTCATTGCCATTTCACATCGTAGTACCCGAAATAAACTATTTTTAATTGGAAACACATTTTTTATCTATATTTTCAAGTGAGCATGGACATTGCATCTGCACGATGTCAGGTTGTCCAGATCGGGAAAACGGGTTCAAACTTACGATTCCATCTAGTCTCGGATTTTGATGAAACTTGTCACAATGGTAGATTTCATACCTAAACAGACCGCAGTAAAATATTAGAGGCTTATTATGATCATGTAATAAGAAAAACACAATCAACAAAAAAAGAAAATTACGAAGTTAATTTATTTAAAATTTAAAATTTTGTTTTAAACCCTTTGAATACGGGTGCTTCGAAAAACTCATTTGCATCATATATTTTCATACCTGTTAACCTGTGTGACATTGGATTTATATACTTTAAATATTTATTATAAAAATAAATATTCCTCTATGCATAAATAAACTTTGATACGGTCGTATTCGAATGGTAATTCTCCAATAAAAAATCGAAGTGGCAACAGCGTAAACAAAATTTGCATTGTCATTGCTCGACTCGGCTGTTTATAGTGGCGTTCAAATTGACCCACATCGCGGGCCAGAAGGTGGGATCACCTTTGTCCCTCCACTCCAAAATAAAAAGACCCCGTCGCGTTATCGTCAGCCGATGTATATGGGATAGCTCTGGAAATTTTTTCCTTGATCGATATAAGAATTGTAATATCTAAATAAAGGACTCGTTTTTCCTCCAAACTAAGTCAAAATATTTATTTTCACAACTGATCTTCAACTAATTATATGTATGAGTCAAAATATAGGGTCGATAAATTTTTAACTCAATCGATATAGGATTGTTTGTAGTTCCCGTATAAATTCGAGAAAATTCTCTATATTAGTTAATTCATCATCAAAATTCATATACATTTTAGAAAACACTAATTGGAAGTCAAAGTATTTAACTTGACTACTAATCTGCAGTTAATCATGAGTCCGCAAGATTTTTAGTTGATAGGATTTCACGAATTTTTGAATAAGATGTGGCATTCAATCATAAATAATAAAGTAAACTGTAGCTTACAAATTGCTAACTACACATTAAAACCCGCTGAAATTTATTATTTAGTTTTGTACTATTTCATAACATTTTCATGTCTAAGTTATGATCAAGAGAATTGATATAGTAGTTAGTTAGATTTATGTTTTAATTGCCAAATCTAAAAACAATTTGAACCAATTTATGCATTCTTCACAAAACTAACTCTAATATATAGAACTACTTTCCATCTGCTGTCCTCAGCAAGCTATACTTCTGTGAATGGATTTAAAATTATATTTTGTGAATAATATTTAAAGTAATTAAATCATTTTTGTATTGAATTAATTCATAGCTTGATGTTTGTAAATTCAAAAAAATGTGATTTATTACAATTATTTACACGTTTCAGGAAAAAAATCCAATTACCAAATGAATATTTACTAAATTAACAGAAGGTTAGGAATAAACCTGTTTTCCCAACAAATGATTAAAATTAAATGTAGATCTGGAATAATTACTGTAATTATAAACATTTTACCTGATTTTATAAAATCATCAATTTTACACAATCAATCGCTGCAATTGCTGACTCATATCGATGGAAATGCATATAGCTATAAAAGTAATCATTAAATTACACATATTATTTCTTTACCATCATGCATCATATGATGTGTTGTGGGTGAATCTACACATGACTGTTCTTTTATTTTGTTGCAACATCGAAAGATGACTGTATTTGCAGAGGACTTAATTGCTATTTTTGCATCGATTATGCCGCACGATACTAATTATTCTGATAAAAATATAAAAGAGAGTGTTGGTGGTTATGATTCAGTGTTTGGCTTATGCAACAGATTTTTTTATATTCAGGTGTTTTGTTTTTCAGAACAATTAATTTTATTATTTTTATTGAGATATTTAAATTTAAAACTAGTATTTAAATGAGAACATTTTTTTGTATTTATATTTTAACGGCAATCAGAACCTCACGTCCTATAAGATGTTGGGCTGAAACTTCTTACGTCGTAATTTTAGATGATAACCCAAATTCCTAAAATTGCATTAAGTTTAAAACTAAATAGAATTAAAATGAAAACTCGTACACGGTGAAAATAGTTTTGATTTTTATTACAAAATAGATTCAAATTCGATTTATATTGCTGTCGTAGAACTAAATATAAAAAACCATGTCAAACCATGCATAATAATATTGTTAATGAATTGAAATTATAAATATAAGAAATTGAATGACCACTCACGATGTTCAATTGAGAACATGTTTGTTTATGAATACAATACATAGGTCGTAACTAATTTATTTCATATTTTCTCAAAATATTTCTTTAAACGTTATTTAAAATTTATGTAGAAATATTAATTACTAATTTTACTCTAATAAAATTCGGGTTGTTATTTCATAATTCAATATCATGATCAACTAATGCAATCTTCTTAAATTTATATAATTAAGTATAATATATATATATATATATATATATATATATATATATATATATATATATATATATATATTGTATAATTAAGTATAATTATATAATAAGGTAGAGCGGGGCACAAAGGTCCAATTTGACTTTAAGTAATGATACTGTCTACACCAAATGATCTACACCACAACACATAACAAGTATCAAACAAACAACCATCGTACTATGTTCAGTAAAATTCCCAGTTAATTCTTAATTATAAAATGTGTTTTTTTACTATTTTTCTGAAATCTGTCTCTTTTTACCTTATAGGGGTTGAAATGGGACAGTCGAAAAGAAAACAGATCCAATGTCAATTTTATTTTTAAAGAGATTTTCAGAAATAATAGCTACAATATTCAACCAATGCAAAATATAATCTTCATGGGCAGATTTTTTGAAAAGATAGCAGTGTATATATCCTTGATCTGGTATTTTGTCAAAAATATTCATCAGCAGAGTCGGAATAACTATTAATTTAATTTATTTTTCGGAATTTTTTTTTGAACTGAACATTATATAGGTTATATGAAAAAATCCGTTGAATATAATTCGAAATTAACAATTAATTTCATATTATAGTCTTTATTTTATAGTCTCGTAAACTAAGCAACAGTGCTAACTAAAAAACTATCAACGAAAGAAAATTAATATAATATAAAAAGGCGACGTTGCCTGATTTGTGGCGTTGGTTCAGAATACTCTTTTCCCCTTTACTTTCAAATATTGTTGTTGAAAAATTCTTAACTGCACTGATTTTTGAGATATTGGTGGCGGGCCTGCTATATAAACATAACAGGAATTAAAGTACAATAAATTTATTGCTGGATATTTATTTCAGGTACTCTTGAAAAAAAAAACTATTTTACGTATGAGTTAGAGTTACAATTATAATTAATACCCCAACGTAACTAAATTTATTTAATAGTTAACTTAAGAATGAACATTTTTCTATAATTTATATCTAATCAAAATCTACAACGTACGATTTGCTAAAACATATAATTCATATATATCTACATAAAATATCAAATGCTAAACGCTTTCATCAGCTTTTCTGAAACCCGTTATTTCGCTCATAGGCTATCATAGAAACAATACGTATCTATCAGCAAGCTAATTGAATTTACGAAAACATTTTACCGAACAATGAGGCTTCGACCTGTTCCTATCTGTTTCTTTGTATTTTATATCTCAATTCTAAAGATACAGGAACAGTGTGAGTCTGTTGTATGTACCACGCACCAAAAGGAAAAACAAGAGAAAAACACTGACATAAGTCGAAACATTGAAACATCGTTCTATTAAAATTTATGTAAATTATGTTTAAGTAACCGTTTAGATATTATGTAAATTATTAATAATCCAGGATGCACGAATAATTGTAAGTCACCATGACTTTGTCAGAATATTGTGTTCTCCCTTCTTAGGCCACACAAATTATTATTGTATAAGGCGTTAAATTTTAGTTCATAGTTTTTTTCAATACTTCACATTAAAATAATTTACGTTTAGAATATGTTAAGATATCGTCTGAGGATAAGTAACCATATAACTAAAAAATGTTCTATTAGCAACATTCAAAACCTTAAATGTTATGTATTCATTAATGCTCGAATTGATATTATAAAAATCAGAAAAATGAGCCTTTATGGTGTAATACAATGATATTCTAATTACTGACTTTTGATGAATCAAATATTTATTATCTGATTTGTAGTCTCCAAAGTTCGTTGGGGCCTCGTGGCGGAACGGTTAGCGATATCGAGCAGTAGAGATATCAATTTTCACTTAAGTATATTTTCAAGTAAAAATAGCCCTTCCCAGACATTGCTTCATCAAATTGAATAATAGTCAGCCCTGTTATATGATTTTTAATAATAAAGTAATAAAATATCGGTGAATGAACCAAATACAATGCATTTGTAATGCCTTAAAGAGTGACTTAATTCAGGTAAACCTAAAGAAGTATTCCGAAGCATCTGCAGAAAATTGTAGATTATTAAGAATGTCAACGTGTAATTATAACAAATCAGTACTAACAAAGCTCACATTCTTATTTATTTCCCCAAGACTACCTCGAATTTAAAACAAATTCAGTTTCCCACAATTTTCTAATATTCGATGCTCTAAGAATTCGTTCAGAATAAATCGCTCTCACCGAACTCTATATTAATTTTTAACCACGCATGATCCCAAGATCACCATTATCAATATTATCGGTCGCGTTGAGCGATTTTGCGACTGCGTGGGCCACACGCGCGACGTGTCGGAAACGAAACCTATCATTTCCGAAGTAAAATGCGGGCGACACATAATACGTGAGATTTTATAGTTAGTATTATATATTTTATAGTTTGCATTTAGTCTTTGATAATGGTCCAAGACCTGTCATCAGTCGAGGCGCCGCGAAACGAAAATTCAAGTCCCATTCAAGATCGTGTTTTCTTAATGCAACGGTATATGTTTCTTAGTTTCTGTGGCATCAATATGAATGAATGAATGAATGAACGAACTCTTCGCAAAACTCTCGTACCGCCAGGAGTGGCCGAGGAGATATCATTGATTATTATTGTAATAAAATATTTTTTCTATAATAAAGAAATAGGATAATCAAATTAATTAATCCGATAACAACTCTAGTTCGACTTGAGAAATTAATTTTTTAGGGTAGAGCAGGACTCAAAGGTCCGCGCGTAAAGAGGTCCACCACCATTGTCTCAAAAACAATTGAAGTATAAATTTTTTTGACAATACTACTTTAAAGTAAAAGACTAAATGTGTAATGAGCTATCACCTTAATTCTTGAGGCGTTGCTATCAAGAGAAATGACCATGTATGAATAGCGTTGAAGGGGCTTAAAAATCGGCGTGTAAAAAAGTCCACCAACGATATCTGAAAAATCAATATAGATAAGTATTTTTTAACAACAATATTTGAAAGTAGAGAGAAAAAGTTGTATGAAAATCACCTTGATTTTTACGACGTTGCTATCGGGTGAAAAACGGCAATGTTTGAAAAATCACAACAAAAGTACTTTCTTTTGTTTTTAAATATAATTTAACATTATTTAATTGTTTTATAAGTATTGTTGACTTTGAGTAATTTTCAACAGTCTTTTTTTATAGAACATCTATAAAAGTCTATACTTGGTTGGGGTAAAAAGGACCAACTAAACTTTTACCCTGACAAAAGAGTAATCAATAAAACGTAGTGTATAAAAAAGAAAAATAATTTTAAAAAAGGCAATATTACAAGATCAATTAAATAAATAGTTATTCCAAATATGCTTATAAATATTTCTGGGAAAATACCAGACAAAGGTTATATACAGTTATCTCTATAAAAAATGTACCCATTTAATTTATATTTTGCATTGGCTGAATAATATAGTAGCTATTATTTCGTAAAATTCCTTTAAAATTCAAAATAAGACTTTCGACCTGGTTTGCCCCCTCGTCTTACCATTTTATCCCGCTAATGGAATAAAAAAAACAGGTGACAAATTTTTAAAAAACAAAAAATATACACAATCCTACAATGATGAATTAGCTAGGAGTTTTTTTGTGAACATAGTCAGATAGTTGTTTATTTGATATGTGTTATTTGTTGTGATATAATTGGCTTGGTATTCTCAATATATTTGCTGAAAGTCAAAATGGACCTTTATGTCTCGCCCTAACCTATGTTTAATTAATTTGTGGAACACATTTAATTTTATCCATTTCGTGTTCTAAAAATGTATTTTATTTAAGCGTAGAAGTCAACTGTAATCAGTAGTACCTACAAAACACCGAAGAACCAACATTATGCTTTGGAATAGATTTATTTGATAATCATTTGGGCTTATCAATTAGATTGGTGTGATGAATTTTTTTTTACCTAAAATACTATATTTACTTTAATATAGCATTTTAGGTAAAAAAAATATTCATGAAAAATAATAAAACTAGTTGTGTATGGCATTGTGCACTAAGGCAAATTGCTGGAACTTCCCGTACCATAATGAAATATTCGAAGAATAAAATTTTGTAAAAAAATATTTTTTGAAAAATTAAAAAAAATACGTGCCAATTGTTTTGTCAACACAAGCAATAAGGTTTTTGGATCATTCAAATGAGATGCTCTAAAAATGCCATTTTCTGCATATTTAGTATCTCCAAAACAGCTGGACCTGTATCTGCCAAAATGTAATCACCACTTCTTTTCATCATTACGAATTGAATATTTTTTAATTCAAATCGGATGCTTCGTTCTCTCAAAAACACGATATCTATTTTCTGCACTCTTTGCTTGGTTTCTCCGAAACGGTTGAACCTGCCTTTGCCAAAAACTAATCAGACATGTCTCTTTCAATAGAAATCGAATATTTATTGAACCATTCAAATCGGTTGATTCATGTGCCCGAAAACGTGGACGAAAAATTGTATCCATGCATTCATACATACATACGCATACACACACATCCATTTTTTCTAAAGTATGCCAAAGTGTTAAGAAACCTTCAAAACGTGAAGATATCCAAAAATGTTTAATTTCGATTTTTGGACGATTACAATAACTTTTCTATGGGAAGTTGAAAATACAGATGTTTTAATGATTTCATTTTTATTATTGGAATCTCGTATTATTCATAGGAATTATTTCAAGATTTAGAAAAAGTATTTTCATATATCTTGAAAACACTAAAGAAAAGGCTTAAATCAGAAACCTCTTAGGCACCGCGTGCCCCAAAGTCGAAAGTCAGAAGCATGAGTCAGCACTTCGGCGGCGACCTATCCTATTCTTCGGTTCCACCAGCGGTTTGAACTCCGAAACGCGGCGTTTCGCAACGCGTCGCTCACTTCAAATCTTTATAGACATCGGGCCGGGCTCGGCGGCTGAAAAATTATGCATCTGAATTTAACTATTCAACCGAGCGCCTGCAAAAGCGAACTCTATGGAAAGCCATTTAACGTTGAGTAATAAGTTCCTATGCGATAAATACAACGCATAAAATATTATGAGCGCGGACCGACATAAAACCAATCTGATCCGAAGATAAATCATCGCGCCTGCAAACAAAGATTTCATAAATGATACTTGAAACTGAATGTTATCGTTAAAATAAGTTATTTATGAGCCAATGCGGATGAGAGTAATTGAGTTGTTTGCATTAATAGGTAATAGGTAATCGGTTATAAAATTTGAGTAGTTTGCTTATTTTCTTAAATTGTAGGCGATCTGTAAACTGTACGTTTGATCAAATACATTGTATTAGATTAATGTTATTGCATCGAGTAGGGTAGAGCGGGGCTAGTTGGGCATAGGGGCAAGTTGAGCAATCGAAATATCTCGAAAAGTATTCACCGTCCGTTTAGGCATTATATGGCGGAAAGATAGAGGTTTTGGAGAAATAAACATCCCGCGATCGCTAGTGGCCGATGGACAAATGAGTGAGGCTCACGGGCGTTTTGTTTATTTTGAGTCCAAAAAGTAAAAAAGTAATTCATCACGAGTTTTCGTCTAGTTTAGTCAAATGTTATTTATTTTTAATCAAGTAAATGTTATTCTTCCATATAATTATAGTACTTTTAATATGCACAGAGATTCTGAGTATAATTCTCACGGCTTTTTTATAAACTCACTTTTATTTCGAAATTCCGAGTTGGGGTTAGTTGAGCATAGTTGCTAAACTTGTTCTTAACATTAACATTAAAGACAATTACCATTAACTTCCAGAAATCAATTAATATTTTTAAGATTTAAGCTAAGTCTATGAGTAATAATATAAAGAAATACTAAACGATTTTAAACAAAAATACTGAATATAATGGTAAAATAATTCCTAAGATACGATATTGTTTTGTTGATTCTACTTTTGGTTAATTATTCAAAGCAAATTACTATAAGTTATGTTTTTTTTTGTTAATAAAGACTATAAATATAGAACTGGTTATTAAAAACTTATTTTATTTCATCACTAATCGACATTGAACCTATGATTTCATAATACTTTCTTAGTGCTCAACTTGCCCCACCTATGGGGTACATTGAACATACTTGACTTTTTGCATTTAACCAGCTGTAGCTTTTAAATTTCACTTATTATCAAAAAATAGTATTAACACTTTTGTTAAACGATAAACAACAAATCCATTAAGCCGTATAGCAATTTATTGAGACTTTTCATTGAGGAGCTACATCCGTTTAAGTAAAAATTTGCTCAACTAGCCCCACCCTACCCTACTTATTTGCTCACGAGACTTTCATTTAACATTCGTCAATTGAAACTTATTAAAACATTTTGACAAACTTAATTTTTTTTATAGTTTATCATGACTCCATATAATATCAACCTTCCTGATATATTTGCAATCTCATTGTACTAACACAAACAAATTTCGTCATCAAGCATTATTAAGCAATATCAAATTAGAGTCGGCAAATAAAATATTACACTATTTACGGCTCACTTGATGCCTGAATTTCGTTTGGAGCAAGCTAGTTTTGATTGATTTTGATCGATGGCTTTCTTCCAATTTGGCGTAGCCACGGGCTAAAAACTGTGCGGTGCCATGCCGAAATGTTCTTGTTTACCGTTATAATAATCTACAATTGTTATTACCATGCCGCCTCAGTAATGGATAAAGAGCGCATATGTACTAACGAATGAACAGAAAGCTGGGCAGGATTGAGTATGAAAAATAGTATTAAAAGTAGTATCAAATAGTAATTTTAAAATGTATATTTAAAGATAATAATGGGCAAATTTTTCGGTAAAATAGACTAGTGTTATGAAAACGCTATGTAATGTTATGCTTTTCATATAAAATGGTACTAAAAACTTTCAAAATGCTATATGGTTGCTGTGCAGTCAGGCTTCTTAAATATAAAACCTGATCTAGAAAACGCACGAACGCTAAAGAGGAAATATTATCATAAGCACATCTTTCTGATGTGTTCTAATTCCTAATAACATATAAGTGAAGTTAGATTTTATGAGTAAAACACCTGATCGCACAGCAAATTTATAGTATTTTGACAATTTTTAGTACCATTTTATATGAAGAAACGCAGCGTTGCATACCATTGGACTATTTTCCGAAAGAATTGGTCTGTTGATATCCATATCTTTATACATAGGGGGAAGTCCCATAACGCCGGACGGCACCTAGCGCCGGGCACTCTATTCAAAACGTATTATTTAAGCGAGTATAAATCTTTTTACTTCAAAATACAAGTGAAAGGGGCGCGGGGGGCACAAAGATACAGGATTATATGCCGAGCCTCACACGGCTACGGCGGGAAAAACCGTTTGCTGTTTAAGACGCAAAATCACGGCGTCACCTAAATATCAATAGAAGTAATTCTAGTATATTTATGCATTTACATTTGAGTGGCATTCAAAGATAAAAGTAGTACTTGATTGTATCCGTAAAATGGTAGATAATTATTAGATATTTTAAACAATTTTAGTAAGTACCATCAAATGAACCGCAATGTCTGTCTCTTAGCACCGAACACTAAGTTGTCTTTTAGCGCCGGACAGTAAACATATTGATTATTCTTGTGAGAATTAACGCAATTTATTCTAATTATTTAATTTTGTTCTGTGTGAGTGCTAACGGTCACTACATACCAAAGTTGTTACCGAAGTTTGATTGATAATATTAATTATTTTTTAGTAAAGGTTGCGTTTTTGTTAATTTAGTTTGATTTCTAACTTATCTTATCTGACATAAGTCATAAATAAATAAACATTTCGTAAAATATTTTTTGATTTATTTATAAATAATCTTAGGTGTCCACCACTCGGGGACTTTCTCCTACATTTCCATAATATTGGTCGGCAGAATTGGCCCGTAAAAATTTATTACAAATATTTAATTTCAAGATGATCAATTACCATTTTATTTAGATTTTCATTCAAAAATCTTTGAATAAAAATCTAAATAAATTGGTAATTGATCATCTTGAAATTAAATATTTGTAATAAATTTTTATCAATCAGTAAAAATTTAGAGGGCTAATTAAAAACAGATAGATAATTAAGTTAAACAAAAACATAAAATGGCGTCTAATCTAATTCATACCAAGGTATTTTTAAAATATACTTCTAATATTTGGCCTATTATTATCCAAATCTTTATAGATACATTCTTATAACATTGGTCTGCAGAATTAGCCCATAAATCTTTGAATATAAATCTCAATTCAGTTTGAAAATAGATGGTATTGACCAGCTTGAAACTTAGTTTGAAATTATAAATTATAAAATGTTATTATTATGAAACTTAGAAAAAATATTTTAAAATTGTTAGGTATATTAAAGGATTTAGAGGGGTAAAAGGTTAATTTGATTACATATGTACATTTGAATGAACTTCTATTTGCAAGCCGTTTCTTGCTTATATGATTGAAATATCAAAAGATTTAAGGAATGTTTCCAATAATATTAGGTACTCGACGTATCCAGCTTGTGGTCTACCCGCTGTCCGCCAGACGAACGCTTATATAGAGGTAATACATCGCGCCCACGCGCAACTCCGAACGCCGAACGCCGAACTGAAAGTTAAATGTATAAGAACGCAAGAGTCAAGGATTTACCAGAGCGCCCGCCGTAATCAGGGTTAATGCGTGTCAGTCATTTTCAGCTCTTGCAATGAATGCCTTTGATGGATGAATTATTGATGAGATATCTGCGGAATTCTCAGACTGCTGGGCGCGTTCTTGACCGAAAAGATTCTGTGAATTAATTAGTCATAACGATGTTGACACAAATATAACAAAAAACAGAACGTAAATTTTATTCTGAAATATGACTCTATTGAATAGTTAATTTAGGTTCACATTAGAAAATGTATCTAAACTTTACTTTTACCCTATGGATTAGTGATTGGAGCAATTGGATTTTAATCAGAGATCCAAGGTTCGACACACTCCTCGGGCACCCTGATGTCAAACATTAGTGACATCGGTTTTTACTTGAAAATATAGATAGGATTGTAGTTCCAGTTAAAAAAGCTTTATTCCCGCATTCATGTATCAGTAAGAAATTTATCATGATTATAGAAATTGTAAAGATAGTGCAACGGTTTAGGTTGCCTTCTATAAAATTAACCTAACTTATCAAATCATTCCAACAGACTATGGAACAATTAAGTTCTGATCGCCATTTAAATAATATGTAAAAATATAAATACATTTTATAGAAATTCCTATTAATGCGAATCACATCAACTTTTTAGTCTATACTTTGGAGGTGTAATACTGCAGGGCGGGGCACAATTGTCCAATTTGACTTTACTCAAATATATTATGAAAACCAAATCAATTATATCGCAACAAACATAATCAAACAATTATTTGACTATATTAAACAAAACTTCTAGTTAACCTAACATCACAGTAAAAATGTGTTTTTTTGCTTTTTTTCAAAAATTTGTGACTGATTCTTTTTACCCCATCGGCGGGGGTGGAAAGAGACGACCAGGAGACAAACAGTTCTAATGTTTCATTATGAATTTTAAATGAGTTTCACGAAATAATAGCTACATTATTCAACCAATGAAAGATATAAATTTAAGATAACACAGTATATAACCTTGATCTGGTACTTTGTCAGAAATATTTATTAGCAAAGTTGGAACAACTATTTATTTAAAGTATCTCTTCAAAATTGCCCTTCTAACTGAATTTAATTTTTTATTTAATATTCATTTATGTTCCCACCCTTGCTAGGATAAAGGTGCCAACATTTGGATATTAACAGGCCAATTAATAGAAGTTTATTTCAAATGTACCATGTTATGAAGGAGATTTGACGACATTTGCAGTTCAACATAATTATATCTGTTTAGTATACCTATCTAATGACCTAACATCATTTTTACTCCTCTGAATTTTCACTAAATAATAACAGATATTTTACTTTTTAAGAGATCCAAACTTAATAATATTTTTTCCAACTTTCAACATGATATATTACCATTTTATTGAAATTTTTATTCAAAGATTCACGATGAATAAATGATTTAATGATTAAATGATTGCCAACCAATGTTCTGGCAATGTTCCTATAAAGATTTGGATATCAACAGGCCAACTCCCACCCACAAAGCGTAAGCTTTTATGAAAGTTACATAAAAAAACCTTTAAATCTAACTTAAAAACTAAATAAATATATTGTTTATTCAAACAGCAGGTTTAAAATATACATTTGCTTTACATTTATATACGAAAATTTGAATTAAGGAATTCAAATAAATTGATATATTTACTATTATAACACCGCCTCAAATTAAGATACATCTATATAGTATGAAAATCTGCAAATTATGTTTCATGTTATGGAATATTGAGCAAAATTTTTGAAAATGACCTCATTATTATAACGCTAGTGTCTACTTCCTGAGGCAAAAATTCTGCGGGTATATCAAGGCTGAAACATATGTATCATAACCTGACCCAATTATTTCTTTGCTGTTTCATATATGGAATGGGTAAAATACAGATCATTTTGATGTCGGCAAGCGATAAGTAAAATTAAAATATATAACTATTTCCATGTTAGTCAAGGGTCACGAGGTTCCAGTGAAGTTTTTCGCCGACCACCAGAGCGGCCACAGTCGGCTCAACGGCTGATATTACCAATAATGCACTGTTATTATGAACAACGGGGGCGTGTCACGGTTATTAATGCGTCTAATATTGTAATTTGTGGGGACACACCCGTACATAAACACACACGAAAATTCATACGCACATCCACGACAATCACACACCTGACCTCTTGAAAGCAGAAGAAAGATGATACCTGAGGGATGGTAGAAGAAAAAGGAAGTGATAACTGTAGAAGTAGAGTTAAAAAATAGTAATAATTTTCGATTTGGGACCATTTTGACAATATCGACTTAATTTCATATTATTTAAATCTCATCAATGTAAAGTAAATATTATTAATACATATACACTGCACTATATGGAAAAACCGTGCCAAACGAAAATCATTATACAAAAGCCCTTTTTGTTATCTTTTGCACAAACATTGAACAAAATTTTTTTTTATTAATTAATATATTCCTTTTTTTTTGCCGTCGTCTAAATAATGTTTTTTTACAAATTATATATTTTGTAAAAAATAATTCTGTTATTTGCTGAGCTTGAATGAATTTATGCTATCAATTATATATAAACACTAAATAGAAACAAAGATTTAAAACAATTATACTTTTAGTTTTGTTATTTCAAACAAACTAGCTTATACACACATAAAATTTAGTTTGGATCATAAAACGGGGAATTTCCATCTTATATAACATGATAGCATATGTTAGTATGTTATGTACCTATGAACTAATATAAAGATACTGTACTGTAACATACACTTTGTCGTGTTGTACTTTGACAATAAAATATTTTGACAGTTGAAAAACTGAAAACGTTATTGCAGATATAAGAAAATTATAGTTTAGTGCTTAAAATTTTGCGTAAATGCAAAATTAATAATATGATATGGTAAAAAAGTTATTTTCGAAAATCGTGTAGGATGGAAAACGTGTAAAACAAATACCGCGTAGGGGATAGGTGTATTAAATCTAATAATTCAATAATTCTTTGACAAATATTACGTATTTATCAACATTATTTTTTTATCTATAAGAGTTATGCGACTGATTTGATTATACAGTAATAAATTATAAAATCTTTATAATCAAAATCTATACATTCAGCACATTGCTTCTAATCAAAACATAACGCAATGAAACTTTTGTTAAAAAATGTAGTAATTGCCAAATCAAAGTTATTTTCTCATTTTACAAAGAATTATATAACCAAGAAATTAAAAAATATTATACAATTATGAGACTTAATATAGTAATTTATAAATAATCTATAAATTCACCGAGTTGCAGTAGCAGTTTATAATGTGAGAAACTGTTGCTGATTATTCAATGTGGATAATTTTTCGAAAAATATTAGTTAATTTAAAAAATAACCTGTTCAAATGGTTTTAATTATAATATTAAGGTCATTTAAATGGTTTAAATTAAACGGTGCGGTTGATCGTAACCAAAACTAATCAGCAAAATTCCCAAATAATACCTATTGAATAGATTTAGATTTTTTTAAAGTAATTCAGGATTCTTGTTCAAAACTAGATTTTTTTTAACTTTTTTGCTGATAATAAGGAAATTGCCTGACCGATCGTCGTGTCATTCAAGGTGTATTTTTATCAAGGTACGTCGAACAGTTCATAAAATTTTTAAAATCAGGGCATCCTTTTGTAGAGAACGTCGACGAAAGGTAAAAAATCGGCTCACATACACATCCATACTGTTTCCGAATTTGGTCTTCAACGATTCAGAAAACAAATATAGCAAGTCCGATTTTTTTCGTGAAAGCTTAAATACCGTAGAGAAGTTAATAGAATCCTCAACATATCAAAAGTCTTATTGAGAAAATTAACATTATCTTTTAAAATAAGTTCTGTATGATTCTGCATCCTTTTCAAGGGTATTCTCTAGCCTGTATTCTCGAAGAAGTAAGAAGATGAAACAAAACCGAAGGCGGAACTGAATGTTTATGCGCCGAACGACTGAAATGATATTCGAATTCGACGGGAAGTCGGCGTTGTGCTTTTGCGCCGAGCGCGCCGTGTGCTTTATGCGCTTTTTCTCTATTTTTGTGTTTATCATTTCATTTGTATGCTAGATTGCCAACAGTGCTGTAATCGGATGTCGAAGATATTTTTTTTATAACAAACTGCCGAGCAAGTTTGAAGTTCTTCATATATAACTATTTATTTCAATTCGATAGAATCTTATACTTTATTATTTTTGCTAAATTGAAAGACATTTCAGTGAGTAGAGTATGGCTGAGCTTAAAGACTTATAGGTAAAAAGGTTGACCACCACCTCAAAAACAATTAACAATACTATTTCAAAGTATAAGGAAAAAGGTGTGTAACCAGCCATCATCTTAATTGTTACGAGGACGCTATCAGGAGATAAACGGCCATATATCAATATTCACAACAAAATTCTTTTCTTTCACTTTTTCATTCCAAAAGTTGGTAGTTTTTCTTGGTTTTGAGCTTTTTTATGTAGATTATGTTATCTGAATATAATTTCATATTATACGTTATTTAATTGTGATGTGAGTGGGTAGAGATGTGGTGGTTATTGTTATTTTTTAAGTTTTAACCAGCCATCATCTTAATTGTTACGAGGACGCTATCAGGAGACAAACGGCCATATATCAATATTCACAACAAAATTTTTTTTTCACTTTTTCATTCCAAAAGTTGGTAGTTTTTCTTGGTTTTGAGCTTTTTTTATGTAGATTATGTTATCTGAATATAATTTTATATTATACGTTATTTAATTGTGATGTGAGTGGGTAGAAATAGGGTGGTTATTGTTATTTTTCAAGGGTTAAGTTAGATTCAACAGTTTTTTATATAACCAAATGTGCGTGGAGTAAAAAGAAGCAACTAACCCTTTACACTTTCAAAAATGTAAACAATAAGAAATAGTAAACAAAAATGTAAGTCAAGTTAAGAATGCAATTTTACAAGAGAAAAATCAAATTTAAGTTATTCCAACTCTTCTGATGAGTATTTCAGACAAAATACCAGATTAAGGTAATATACGGTGTTCGTTTTGTAAAAAATGTGCTCATTTCTTTATTTAATTTTATTCTACAATCTGTATATATTATTACATTAGGCAGAGAATGCTGACAAGTATACGGTAATATAAAGTTGATTACAAATTAGTAGATTAGATACCACCCTGGTGTATCCACTAGAGCTAATTAAAATATAATAATAAAAAAATTGTGCACATGAAAATTTTATTACATGCTTACAATCAGATAATTTAGTCCTTATTTTGTAAAATCCATTTAAAATTAGAAGTGGATGTCCCTTTTTATCCAGTCTATGGGATGGAAAGGAACAAATGACAAATTTTCGAAAAATAGTTATGAAACATTGTTTTATAATTATGAATTATCTGGAAAATTTCCCTTGGTTCGATGATTGAAAGTTGGATATATACGTGTTATGTGTTGTGATGTAGTTCATTTGGTGTAGACAGTATGTTTACTGAAAGTCAAATTGGTTCTTTGTGCCCGGCCCGAAAAAGATACTGTCAAAATAAACTGATTGAAGTTTTAGTCAAGTTTTAGTATAAAATTCTTTAATAAAACTTAGCATTATATTTGCAATTATAATACAATATGGTTTAAACTTCAGCCACAAACCTTTTCCAAAACTTTGGGTTGAATGAATTGGAAACCTGACGACCAATCTGTCTAATGCTGATACTATCAATTTGTAAATTAATAAAAAAAATTTATTACGTTATTAACCAATTTATTTACAATAGTAAATTCGTAGAAAATCAAATTAACTTCTACCAAAAGTAAGCAAAATATATTTTAGTCGCTCAGAGTGGACCCCAAGTGGGTGGTTCCGCATCTAAGTTATATCACACGCATAATCATACGGTGCGATCACACGTTCGCTCTCTCCTCCAAAGGCCGGAGACGGCAGATGAAAAAAGAAAAACAGTTGAATATCATATATACAAATAAATAATAAAACGTTTGCGACTTGTCCCTGGTAATTAGCTCCAATGGGCCCGTCCCATGCAAGCGAAACGCCGCTGAAGCGAAATCCACAAAATGCGCACGAACAAGAGTATTCAATCGGATTTACGAAGGATATCGAAAGAGTTGATATAGTTTGGTCTTAAAAAATCAGAAAAATTACGAAATATATTTAACTATAATGTACGTTGATAGTAGCTATAAAAAGTTTATTTCTTGGAGTTGGAATCTTGAAGCAATTATGACCAGCTCACGTCTACCCAAATGCCGCTAAATAGTTTAATTGTTTGAGCCAAAGCTAAAACTTTGGCTTGCAGTTTTTAGTAATTACTGAGAAATGTTTTTACTTTAGCTACCTGTAATCGAATTATTGCCTGATACTAGATACCTTATGACAAAACGCATGCTTTTTATTGAAGTTATCAAAGACCTGAGCCTCAATCAAGTTGCAATTCTTAAAGTATTTTTATATATAATGATAATATAGATTTACAAATGCTCCAATTTGGAATCGATATTCAGTTATTTCTGCGTGAACAAATGTATAATCAAATCAGAGACAATGCCAGTTTACTGTTAGATTAATTACATGTTTCATTAACCTGATAATTATGAGCATCGCCTACTTTTTATTTATGCATAACCGTAGTCTCGAAGGTGTAAACTCGTGTTAATAATATCGTAACGTATCGTGATTCATTAGCCGTTGCCTATATTTGTACGATCACCTACTACAATGACTGACGACTGAGTGTAATTTGAAATACTCGTATAATAAGAAAAAAACATTCCCGTGCTATATTTCTTAACGAGAGTTACTAGGTCAAATGTGGCATACCAGTGCATGTATGAAGTGTAGAGTTACGAAATATAGAGCATGATAGATTTGCTAAAAATCTGTGATGAATAGTATACCTTTTATATTCGTTTATTTTTAATTATCGTGTTTGATTAGATTTGATTAGATCTATAATACGTATAAATTCTACAATTTGCGAGTGAAAAGGGTTAAAGTTCACTTTGCAAGCAAAAAAAAAAACTGGTGAAGCATCTTCGCATATCAAAAATTTATTTTTTTAAAAAAGGTCTATATTGTTTCGAAAACTTCAAAAAGCTATATTTTTGAGGATTTTGTAATGATATTTTTGGAAAATTGGTCATCTATATTCCGTAATCTTTCAACTTGAGAAATGCAAGGACGCGCAACCATTATATCGCGAACAATATATATTATTTTATATATATATATATATATATATATATATATATATATATATATATATATATATATGCAGAATGTGAAATATTCCCAAGCACTAAATTCTAATTTAACAGATGGGCAATTTTCAGGGATGTCTTCAAACATTTATATCCTGCTTCTTCTTTTATTATTCCTGGTGTTATATTTTCTGTTTCGATTTCATATCCAGCACACGGGTATAAATCGTAAATT
The DNA here is from genome assembly GCF_003426905.1 of Ctenocephalides felis. Classification (NCBI taxonomy): domain Eukaryota; kingdom Metazoa; phylum Arthropoda; class Insecta; order Siphonaptera; family Pulicidae; genus Ctenocephalides; species Ctenocephalides felis. The sequence goes on along the minus strand of NW_020537646.1, from coordinate 44,799,472 downwards.
TCATACATCAGACTTCTTCGTTTTATAATTCCTCTTATTAGGTGGGTAACGCGATGTCGGCATGTAAGTCATGAAAAAATATAATATAAAAAATAAAACATCGACTATAAATGGTTGCAAAATGTCACAATATTTAAAAGAAATTATTTATACTTCTGAACGAGTTTTTTTTATATCGGATGCACTTAATATATAGCTGCGCACGTGCGCCTGACATGATTCGACGCTGATTTTTGGGTGTGTTGCTTGTTCCGATTCAGTTTTATTTTTTATTTGGGTTAGGCTTGTTTGTATTTATATTTACTCGGATAATTTTTGAGACATTGATGATTATGCTAATGATTGAAAAATTCATTTTAAATGAGTCATGAATTCAAGTATCAAAACAGGATACTTCACCAAATTATTATAATAATATACACTGTATTAGGTATAACCATATGGAAAGGAAGATGGTAGTCGAAATTAAAATACATTTCCTTTGATAACTTCAATAAAAAGCATGCGTTTTGTTATAAGATATCCAGTATCAGGCAATAATCCGAAAAATATGAAAGTCATGTATTTGAGTATTTTTACTCATTAGAACAATCAATACTAAAATCAAGAAGTTTGTTCTTACAATGTTCTCTGTAAAGCAAAAATCTGCCATCTGCACTAAATAAAATTATTAACTTCTTGTAGGGTAAGTTATAGTAATGGGACCAAAATAAAAATGTTTGCATATCTTCTCGTTTCAGAGGTTTCTGAACATTTATTATGATATAATTCTTAGAAATATTAGACAATGTTTCAGTATTCATAATAATCTACTTGAAAACATTTAATATTCTTCGAACATTTTGTCACGGTACGGGATGTTCCAGCAATTTTCCTCAAGGCAAGGTGCCATACACTACTAGTTACTTTTAGAAAACAGTGATTTATTCAAAATGAAGTACCATAAGGCCATTATAATGCTATCAAATGCTTCGAAACGCAAAGAAATTTAATTTTTTTGCAACCTTCAGAAGAAACTTGTAATAATGTGTCAATGTGCAAAATCTAATCTAATAATAATACTTGTTTGCCGCAACATTAGATGCTCAACTAATTAAAGGTTCTTATGATTTATAAACAAAACGCTCAAATAAACATCAATTACTTATACGTATATATATATATATATATATATATATATATATATATATATATAGGGTGGTTCTTAATATGGTTATTATTGAATTTCTTTGCTCTCAGGGGCCCAAATGCTTCCAAATTAATAAAAAAAATCTCTGAAAGTTTTAGCTATTAATATTAACTTTAAGATAGTCGTATGGACTCTCCAACAAAAGTTTCTTAGTTCTTCTTTCTAACAAATGTAAATACTCATTTTATAAAATATATCAAATTTTTCTTTTTTTTCAATTTTTTCATAAGAAATTTTGGTTGGAGTGCGGACTATCTTGAAGTTAATATTAAGAGCTAAAACACTCAGAGAATTTTTTTAAAATCATTTTTAAACATTTAAAGCCCTGGGAGCAAAAAAAAAATCGAAAATTTTTATAACAAGGACCACTCTTTATATATAGCAATCAGAACTTGAGAGTCATATAAGTTGTTGATTTTATATCCCATGTAGATAGGTGATTAAATAAAAATAATTCAACATCGGTTTTACAGATGGCAACCCAAAGAGTTGTCTGATCTTTGTGTGATAAATTTTATTATTACAATTTCTGTAAAAAGGTGAATATTTTATGGATGCAGCAATGCCGCATTTTCACTTGGAAACATATTTATTTCGATATTTTCAAGTGAAAACCGATGTTACTACTGCTTGACATCAGGTTTCTCGAAGCGGGATTGAACACGGGACCTCTGATTCAGTTCTAACCACTCACCCACGAGCAATAATTAGCCAATTAATCGAATTCAAGAATCAAATCATATAGTATAGTAGAAAACAAAAAAAGTTATATCACCGTTCAGAGTCTTAATTAACAATGATGAAAAACCATAGCTTCAATATCGTTAAATTACAGAGGTTCTGATGATTCGTTTAACTAATTCAATAAATAATCCTTTTGAAAACGAATTGATACAAAATATGAAGCGATGCTCAGGATCTGCTTTATTTTATTAGTGGCGGTGATAAATCTTTCCGCGTGTGGTCGATCCACTTCTATTCATATCGAGGATTCCTGACAATGACTTATAGATTTTTAATGATGTCAGATTTATGGATCGGATTAATTTAAAATGATACGAATATTATCACACAATTAACATCTCTTTAAATTTTATACAAATGAAAATAAAACGACCGAATGATATATGTTTTGTGTTCAAAACATAATACTGACAATGAGTTAAACACGAAAATGAGTTATTACTCAGTTAACATGATAATAAAAGATTAACAAATATTTAAAATGCCAAAGTATTGTAAAGATTGAATTATTAATAAAAAAGCAAATATTTATTTTTGCTCTTCAATATTAAATTAATTGATTTCACTGTCATAAATTTAATTTAATTAAATTAATCTAACAATTTAAAAAAAATTGAAGAAATGTGGGGACCAAGTTTGTTCGATATATATTAATATTATATGACCATTTTTTATTAAATTAAAATTCCGTTAATGTCTTGAAATAATAAATCATTGTAAGTGTTTTTCATGATATGTAATAAAGCGGAGCTTAAAGGTACACGGGTAAAATATCCTACCATCAATATCCAAAAACAAGTGAAGTTATTAGGAAGTACAGGGAAAAAGATAATTTTACTTTGGCATAGGTGTAAACAATACGAAAATAGTTAATGTAGGAGCAAGTTCCGTTAAAAAAATGATTAATGTTTATTCTAACTCTGCTGCTGATTTTTTCTGACAAAATACCAGATCAAGGTTATATACAGTTTTATCTTTGTAAAAAATGTGCCCTTGGTTAATAATGTAGATATTATTTTGTATAGTACCTACAAATTTAAAATGAAGACTTTGGATCTGTTTGACACATAGCTGTCACACAGTCAACAGTAAGAAAAACATTTCTCTAATTAAGAATTAACTGGGAATTTTATTGAACACAGTTTGACAGCTCTTTATTTGATACATGTTGTGATTTAGTTCATTTGGTTTAGACAATAAAATTACTTAAAGTCAAATTGAACACTTCTGTGCCCCGCCTTTCTCTATATGATGATGTTAGTAGTTCAATTCTTAATATTTACGTTATTTCAGTATATTTAACCGCAGAAAAATTCACGTACATATAATAATCTACAAATGGCCAATGCTAAAGTAATAAATCAGGACAAAATAGATTTGTCGAATTATAATATTTTTTAACATTCTGTATCATAAATATATAAATAATTTGTTGCTGCGAATAAGTATTAAGTATGTAGATTAAATATTAATTTAACCGCATAGCTCGTAGGAAAGTTTTCGATATGCATCATGAACATGTGTAAAAACATAATTAAATAAAAATTATTCGTCCATTATCACACCTAATAACAACACTAAAGTTACTGAAATATGAGTACATATTTAAATTAGCTCTAATGGTTTATATTCTCTAATTTATAACAGTCTGTGTTATTACCGACTGCTTTAAAGATTAATCAAAATTATGTTCATTATCAAGTAATTAACATCTTACAAAATATTATTACCGCTTAACACACCGCTGTGGACATGTAATTGCAAATTATATTCGACGAACTTTGATTACGGGTTTTTACGTTTTAATAACTTGATTAAAATTAAAAACCAGATAAAGCATTTAATCAGTTCTTCTAAATCGATCTAATGACTTAGTTTTTACTTGAAATTCAAATATTTATCACCATTTTTATTGGTTTCAAATTCATAACACGTGTAATAAATATTAATATTACAATATTATAAGGTAAATATTAACGTTATAGTTTAAATCTTTGGTCCAAATATCCTGTAGTTGCAATTATATGATGACACTATTTATACTTGGTGATAAACAAGATTTATCGACTTTTATTGACTTCGTGAAGATCAATTTGCATAAAAAATTGCTAAAATTTTCAATATTATATAGTAGTTTTTACTCCTGTCCTGAAATGGATAATAGATTTAGGAGTTTTCTTTCTTGTTTTTATTTATTTAAATGGCTTTATCCCAAAGGGACATTTTTGCCAACATACATTGATTTCATATATAAGAAGACTATATCACATAATATTAATTATATCATACATATAAAAACACAATGAACAATAGCACTAAAATAAATATCATTTATGATTTGATTCTTAGTCTAATGTTTTGGTTATGAGCACTGTTGTTTAGTCTACTGAACCTTAACTCTTTGGGGACAGCCGTCCACCTGATACTTTGTCAGGCTATCCAGTGAGACACAGGCTATTTTATAAAAAATGACTCAGTTTGCATTGAAACGTTGAATAGATTTCAAATAGCAGTTACAAACAGTGTTGTATTTTGAAAATAATTATTAGTTATTTTAGAAGTATTTTTAGCTTTCTAGTCTTTTTTAAATATAGCCATCCACCTACGTCGTTCTCGAGGCAAGAAAAAAAAATTGTGTACTCTGTTCTGACAGAAAAGCACCAGAAGGAAGGCGGCCAACATGATTTTATTGAGAAACATGTCAGAATGATAAAAAATAAATTGACCTAAAAGTATGACCTTTAATGACCACAATTTTTTATCAAACAAATTGCATAACATACACAATAAAATCAAGTTTACAGCCGGCACAGTAGATTGTTTTGAAATCGGTGCCGTCCCGTAAGGGTTAATATAAATTTTAAGTATACGTTATCTAATTGTTTCAAAAGATGTATTTTTATATAACATCTATAAAAAGTTACACGTAAAGTAAAGAGGACCATCGTAGGGTAAAGAAGATCAACTGATCCATAACCCTGGCAAAGGTGTGAACAATACAAAATATCATAGTAAATAAAAAAGTAAAAAAAGTTAGGAAAAAACATTTTACAAGAGTTGAATTAAATTAATAACTCTTCCAACTCTGTTGATAAACATTTCTGACAAAATACCAGATCAAGGTTATATACAGTGTTATGTCTGCTTAAAATGTACCCACGAAATGTAGCTCTTATTTTGTAAAACTCTGCAAAATATTTTCTGCGCCTATAGAGTAAAAAGGACCAGGTGACAAAATTTTGAAAAACAGTAAAAATAACACAATTCTACAATGATGTATTAGCAGGAGACTTCTACTGAACGTAGTCAGATAGTTGTTTGATATGGTTATTTGTTGAAATATAATTGGTTTGGTTTGGTTTGGTTTGGTTTGGTTTTCACAATATAATTGCTCTAAGTCAATATGTACCTATGTGATCCGCTAATGTGAATCATATTATTTTCAGAAATTTTAGTTATAAACTGGACGAACCTATTTATGCAGGTCTATTACAATGACGAGTCGAAGTGTTGAACTCATAAATGCATAAAACGATTTTTAAAATATTAAAATATACATATAGTGAATATTGACTATTCATCATTTCGATCTTAATATTTTTTATACCCATTTGAATTTCACTTATTTTATCATATGCCGAAGGTGTTAGAAAAGCAATTCTCTAATGAATAATGTCCACGAGAGTGCACGTGGCGCGGCAAGGACCTCCCGCCGCGGTCGCTCTCTAGGATAACAATAAAACTGATCGTACAAACATATTAACGGGCGTTACTTGAAATAGATTTTGGATGAAATCAAACGATCGCGCAGCAATCATTAATCACGCGGTCACCTGTCAGACTTAAATAACAACAATTTTTCAAGACACGTCGATAGCGCGAACTCGGCCGGGTTATGTCATTTCTAATTTGTTTGAGATACCAGAGCTACTCAAACCGATCACGACCTCAATTAGTCGAACGGATTTTGAAATTATCAGCAATACTTTGATCTAAATTAGTACTTTGAAAGATATGTGATAAATGTAGAGGAAATACAGACAAAATTACATTGTTTTCTATTTTGTAATGATATTTATTTATAGTTGGATAGACTATTTTTGCTGATATTATAACTAGGCTCAATCGTTTTTAGTCATATGTGGTTCATTGATTGTCACTAACATAGTTTTTTTTTTTAATAAGGTAGGAACTATAATAGCATATTTATTTAAAAAAATGCAACTAATTACAAAAACCATTTTGTCCATATAGTAACAAAGAAAATAATATACAGATTAAGATCATACTGAAACGCAGTTCAAGAAGGCAGTTCACAAATAAATTGATTTTTTTTGGTAGTTGATTTTTTAAGTCATACATGTAATTAATTTTTGTAGAAGTCATAACAAAAAAGGGATTTGCAACAAATGCAAGTATTTTTTACCAGTGGATTAACTTTGATAAGTTTTAATTTTTTTAACCCTGTGATACTTTCGAAATAGTACCATGTCATTGTACAAGTACATCGTTTCTCCCAAAGGTGAAAAAAATGAAAAATTGATCAAAATTCAACCAAACACGTGATTATTGCAATAACATTGATCGAAATATCTAGTAGTGGCATAGGTTTATTGATTTTGATAGAAATAATTACAAATAATAATACAAAAACATAGGAATATCATCCTCAAAATAAACTCTTCAAGTCAAGATGCGCGTTTGAATTGATTACTTGAAGAGACCGGAGTTGGATAGAGTAGTAAACTATTTTTTTTATATGAAAATACAACAAATTATTGATAACTAGTTACGTATCCGATTCAAAAATCCTATTGAGTAAAATTTATCAAAAAAAGAAAAAAAAGAATAAATAAAGCAAAAAAATAATAATAAATAATTTTCAAATACTTATAGCATCCACGTACACCAAAAACCAGATATTTATGTCAGTTCTTTTTACTTAAAGCTTCATTTTACTTAAAGATTAAATTTCTAAATATTGTTTAACTAATCTTTCATCCACTAAAGACACAAATTATTCTCTTTGGAAGGCAACGAAGAGATTAAAAAGGCCGATAGTACATATACCTCCAGTGCGTAAACTTGATGGTTCCTGGGCAAGAACACTTGCAAAATACATTCCAGCCTCATCCCCGCAGTTGCAACGTAAATGATGAAGATTTTATTCACAATTGTCTACAGAATGTATCTATACCAGGCCAAATAGTAAAACGCATAACGGTGACCGAATTGAAAAATTATGTCAAGGCTGCAAATCCTAATAAATCTCCTGGACCAGATAAAATTACGATAAAAATGATAAAAGAACTGCCAGAAAAGGGATTTAGATTATTAACAATAATTTTCAATTCAATTCTTAGATTAAAAGTGTTCCCTCAAGCTTGGAAAATAGCTAAAATAATTCTTATACCTAAACCTGGGAAAGATCCTCATTTATTGTCTTCCTATAGACCAATAAGCCTACTTCCTTGTGTTTCGAAGATATTTGAAAAATTATTACTCCACCGCATTAAGTCAGAATTGTTGAATCAAAACCTAATTCCAAATCACCAATTCGGCTTTAGAGAACAACACTCAACCATAGAACAGGTACATCGCCTAGTAAATATAATTAACGAATCGTTCCATGCAAAAAAATATTGTTCGGCTGTGTTTTTAGACGTTGCGCAAGCATTTGACAAAGTATGGCACACTGGTTTGTTGTACAAACTAAAACTCTGTTTATCAGAACCGATATTTTCAATAATAAAATCGTTCCTTGAAAATAGGGAATTTTTCGTCAACATTAACAACGAGGAGTCGACCAGAAGAAAGATCCTTTCTGGGGTGCCCCAGGGAAGCGTCCTTTCTCCAACTCTATTTCTTATATACACAGCGGATTTTTCTTTATACTCCGGAACAAGCGTGTCGACATTTGCTGACGATACATGTATCATTGCCTCCAATAAAGATCCCGCAATAGCTTCGCAACTATTACAAGAACATCTAGATATTGCTACAAAATGGCTTTCTTTATGGAGAATTATGACAAACGGATCAAAATCTACGCATATCACTTTCACGCTGCGTACTGGTATATGCCCTACAATTAAGTTAAATGGACAGGAAATCCCAGTAAAAGATAGCGTAAAATATCTGGGAATACACCTAGACACAAAATTAAACTGGAGAGTTCACATTAACAAGAAAAAACAGCAGATTGATGAACTATTCAAAAAACATTACTGGCTACTAAATAAACGTTCCGAACTATCGACAAATAACAAGTTAATTATTTATAAATGTATTTTTAAACCAGTGTGGTCTTATGGGATTCAACTATGGGGCACCGCCAAAAAAACCAATCTACAGATTATCCAGCGAGTGCAGAACAAGATCCTAAGGCAGGCATTGAACGCACCTAGGTACGCTCCCAACTGGCTGATTCACCAGGACAGCAACTTATTGACAGTCAATGAAGAAATTCTACAAAAAACAAGCAATTACAAAAAAAGAATAGACGAGCACCCAAATTACTTGGCCAACAAAGTATACTCAGAAGCGCGCCCAACAAGACTAAAACGAAAAATTCCAAACGATCTTATAAATTTGTAAATTATTATTATTATTATTGTTATTATTACTATTATTATTTTATTATTATTATTATTATTATTATTATTATCTTACTATTTCTATTATTGTTATTTTGTTATATTTTATTATTTTTCTAGTATTATTTTATTATTCTGAAATTTTATTTATATTATTTATTAATCTTATTTTTATTATTATTTGCTTATATTTTACATTAAATCATATTACGGATATTATTTTCATGTAAATTTTATCCTTTGCTCTTTTATTTATTTAAATTTATATTATTACTCAATCAATATTACTTGATGTTAATAAATTAGCAGTTGTAATAATTATTGAAATTAAAAAAAAAAAAAAAAAAAAAAATATTTATGAACATTCGTTCAGAAGGTGAAGTTTTGTAATCAAAATGGAAATAATATCCAGTATTATAAATAGTCCAAATTATAGTCAAAGTTTCAACATATGTGTACATTTAAGTGTATATAAGTATAATTGGACTACATATTATCGTACTTGTGACTATTTTATATAGGCTGTTTGTTAATATATATTTCAGCCTAATTTTTTTTTTTTTGAGTTAATTTATAAATTATTTTTTCTCCGAATTAAAATTTCATACCACTTACATTTTAATTGTAGTCGCAAATAAACAATAAATGCTTAGGAAAAATATGATGTCATTAAATTAGTTGTGAATAAATGAGCAAACATTTGTTTAGTCTTATTCAATTTTGTCTTTTATCTTTCAGGTAAGAAATGGCGCTCTCTAACTCCGACTGATCGGAGGCCTTACGTTGAGGAAGCGGAACGTCTGCGCGTCATCCACATGACAGAACATCCAAACTACAAGTACCGTCCACGCCGTCGCAAACACGCTAAAGGTCGCACGGCCCCAGGATCGGTTCCTCAAACGCCACAAACACCTGATCATCAAATGGCCTCAGACCAGCAACGATTCCGGTTGCACAGTCCAGGTGGATATGTTCCAAATAATAACAATCCTGGTGATATGTCACCAGGTTTGGGTTACTCTAGTCCAGGCTTAGACTATGACTATTCAACAAGGTTGAGCGTAAACAGTCCCCTCTCTAACCAGTACATGTCTCCGTATCATCAGGGTTATTTAAGTAACGGATACACTGGTTATCCGACAAGTAAGGGCTATGGAAATATTCTACATACGCCAGAATCATCTCCCACTCAGTCTCCTGAGCCTACCTCCAGGTCTAATAAAGACGAGAAATTAATGGAGAAGAAACAACCCGAAGACGCTTTACCAACGCCTGAAATGTCTCCAATGGAGCATGAAAAAGAAAACGCGGTTACCACCTGTCAATATAATGACGATAAACAAAGACAGTTCCAGAAATCTTATAGAAGTTCTGTAACATATCCAAATGCTTCAGGATCAACAATAGCTGCGATGGGTGTAGCAAACGGCATGTATGTAATGTGCACAAATAGAGGTTTGTTGGACCAAGGACCAGTAGTAACTGGAACATTTTTTCCACCGGTAGCAACTTCTCAGGATCATCAACATCTAGGAACAAACACTCAGGCTATAATGACAATGCCTTCAATTCAATCAACAGCTGAATACGATTATTTCTCAAGTTATCCAACACATCAGTCTCAAGCTCCCCAGGCTCAGCATGTCTTGAGCAATGGGTACGAATCAGAAAAACAATGTCCACAATACGCTACTGTGTATCCAGAATCTAACGACTCACCGGATAGTGAAGTCGACGCAAGGGAATTTGACAAATATCTTAAGTATGGTGTATCTCAAAATGTAGCCGACAGCAACCACAATTATCAGGAAATAGTGCAACCGCCAACATATCATTCAGATCCGTACTATCCAGGCCCAGAACTGACAACAGAATATCACACGGTTAATGATGGATTCCATTCAAACGCAGGTTCTTACTATGGAACCGATAGAATGTATTACGACCCTGTATTACCAAACGGTCAAATTATTGTACCCAGTACACCTCTGAAGATGGATATGTTGCCACCTGTCATGAATCAATATGCTGGCGAATTTGTAGCCCAGGCTGATGTTCAAGCCTTAAAGGGCGATGATGACTTTAGCGTGATTTTGGCTGGTGTTAGAAAAACGTGTTATAGCAATTGATTTTTTATGATTTAAATAATGAAATTTTATACAGAATATAGTAGTATAAAACACTCATTGTCAGTAAGTGTTCTTAAGACTTACTCGTCCATAAATCTTCCATTTTTGATAATCGTTTTGTGATTATAAAATAAATAATGGTGATAATAAGAAACTCAATGTATGGTATGTTAAGTATATGTAAATATTGACCGCCTTGAAATTTTAGATTTATATGTGCAAGAGAATAGTCGTTTAGAAATATGGTATGAATTTAAGATTTTCGTTCTAACGTATTTCAAAATGATGTACAGATTATCATTAAATGCGGCATGTTTTAATATAATTCATTAGTTGTTTTTAAAAAATATTAGTAGTTTAGCCGCAAATTGTTTAGAATAATTGATTTTCATATTTATTAACTATGTAACCAAAAACATTTATTATATATAATACTCAATTCAGATCTAAAATGCCAGTCCTATATTTAAATCAACTAAAACACTCAATTGAATTTGTACATATATGAATATTGATTATGTAAAAAAGCAATAATACTGGTTTTTATTGCAATGCACAATGTTGGCCGGCACATAGATTTATTGATTGCAAATATTACATATATTTTCTATGGATATAAACAATGCTTTAATTACCTTCCAATATATATTTAAAATGTAAATAAAGTGTATATTTTAATGAAAATTCTGAAATTTACGCAAGTTTATATACAATATAATTTCGTATATTTATAAAGTAATTAAAAGTTTGAAGATGTAAATATTATATTGTAAACTATTGTTGCTTAGAAGAAAATATATAAAAGACAATTTGTAAATAAAAAATATAACGAATTCCTTTTGTATAATATTTGAAAAAAAATGATTCCGTATACATTCGTTGTTATTGCAGACATTCCTGATATTAAGTTTATAAGTAAACTATTTTTAAAAGTATTATTAGAGGAGGCGCTGAGCGAAAATGCGACTATAAAATATTATAGACTGCTTCTAGAGTTTTAAAGAATTTTAACAATAATTTTGTCTTAAAAGATATTTAACTTTACAAATTGTATTTAAAATATGCAGCAGTTTTATTCATATAATTTTATTTCGAGATTATACCCTTACTAATATTTTATAAGCGCATTCCCTCTATGAGCCTCCTCATCTATATTTTAGTTTATTAAAACTATTGAAAAGTGTAAGTCTTGATATTGTTATGCAATAGATCTTATATATAAACAACACCAAAGTTTAATGTCATTATGTCATATTTTGCATATTCGTATAAATAATGAGAAGATGCAATTAGGTAAATCCCATTTTTATTATTTTACGCTTGTTATACGAAATTTTAAAGAATTATGACAAATAAATTTTATGGATAGTATAAATATGACAGTTACATTATAAATAGAAATGTAATTTTTATCTATATTAGGCAATAAAATATTTTTCTAGCATATTTAAAAAACTTGTAAAATGGGACAATAAAATCTTTAAAAAAAAATTACAATTGTTTATAGAATATTTTCATATATTACTTTTATATTCGTATAATTTTCTATTTCAGATTAATATCAAAATTATTTCACAAAATAAATAAAAAAAAAACTAACTCTTTTCACTGGTTCAATTAATATTTAAAAATAATGAAGAAGAAATAAATATTTCTCCGATAGCTTATGATTCAGATGCTAATAATTTAGCGAAGTCAACTCTCCTATAACGCGGTAAGTGCGTAGGGTGTAATATACAACCGCGGAAATAAACAAAAAAAAACAGCATTTGTACAAAACAAACAATTTGCATCGCATAAGTTTTTATTGAATTGAAAAGTTTATATAAATATTTGATAAAAATAGAAATTAATTTTATTGAATTGATTTCATATAAAATTTAAAAATAAAAAAGTGGAACAAAAGCTGAACTAGACCGTGTTATAAGAGGGCGGTCGTAAATTCAGCACTGCGTAGTGTAGAAACCGCGTTTTCAAGATATCATGTTATAAGAAGGTTGACTGTTGACCTATACATATAATCAAAATGTTTTATGTGCGTAAAAATAGAAATTTTCCTTTAAGGCACAAACACTCAAAACGATTTCGAAATAAAAACCAAGAAAATCAATCCAATAACTTTTTGTCCAATTATGTGTCCATACACAGAAAGCTGAGCACCAACGCAAGTAACCGTTTCTGAGATTTGTCAACATTTTTCTTCTTAATTAGTTATTAAATTATTTTATTACTATCTTAACGCTAATTCAAAAACACATTGCAATAGTTAATATCATTCAATTAAGTTAATTGTTATTAAACAAATTATATATTCTAATTATGCAAATTGACTTTGATAATAGAATACCATCTACCTGTACTAATATCGTGAAATAAACGAGTATTATAATTAATCAAATCTCTAAATCGACAATTTGATCCTAATTAGTTCTATCAATTTTTATTTACATCTATAGACCACCGTTAAACTAAAAAAAAACGACGTTTAAATATTTAGATAAACTTCTGTAAAGACTATATTGTTGTGTTTCATTGACTGATTTTTCATGGCATAGTGCTAATTGAAATTGTGAATTTAGAATTTATTTTACGATTTTATTTATGTTTTATTAATTAATAAATAGTAATTACATTAATTGCAAATAAATGATTTAATTCGACAATTTTTTTTTATATCCAGTTGATAAAATAATAAAATCCGATTCTTTTTGGGAGTTCATTGTTTGATGGAATGCACTTGCTGTTGAAGGTATGTTAATATTATGCATTTAGTGAACTATTGAAGATGAAATTAGCACTGTCTAATTTATTTTCACAAATTTTTTCACGACTTTGAAAAGTACACATGATAATAAACTAGCACTTACCCCAAAACACCATAATTTGTTTGCACACTATTAAAGTTTGACACCGACGACACTAATATAATACATAAAATAACCCGGTAAACGCATCACCACATGAAGTCCTAATAAATTAATATACAGATTTTTCATAGTCACACAAACACTTTCATACTATTCAAAAATTATTGGAAGTAATGTTCACATTTTGTTCAAATGCTTTTCTAAATTATATTAATCTGCACTTAAAAATGAACTTCATGAAAATAACTTGATAAAATTATTACACGACCACAAGCAAGTCTTCGCAAGAAATTAATTTTTATTTAATTTATGATATTTGTTTTTAAATTCACAATGTTATTTATTTCACACACAATATTTATTATTCAATTCAAAATTTTCGATATTTGTAGCACATACCAGACAAAAATGATGCTAATGCTTAAAATAATACTAGAATGGTCTGTTTACTTCGCCATTTTGACACCTTATAAAGTGGTAATCTCTAGGGCGGTAATGCACGCGCAAAGTGTAACAACATTAGCAAAATCATTTAAAACAAGTGTTGTTGGTATTGTCACCTGTGACAATTGTTACTATTACTATTTTGTTTTACAAAAGATGGCATTCAATTTTATATTTTACAAGAAGATTGAAACGACAATGGCCTTAGACTTAGTCTTAGATTAGGTCTGATATAATATTATTATAGTAATTGTTAAACTGAGAAGATCTCATTGGAGCTCTTCTTAGGAATCGCTCTTACATTATCATTTTAGCTCATAGAAATCTTTATGTATTTCTGATTGCTAAATAAAACGAGTCAAAAAAAAAAATATATATTTATCTATTTTTATATGTCAGTTAAGAGTTAAAATATTTTTTATTAACAAATGGCAATCAAATTACATATAATTCTTTAAGCTATTCTTAAAAAAATAATAAATATATTAGTTGATTTTCCGAAGGTTAATAAATATATTATTAACTTCCCGAAGGAAAAGTGTGTTGTCATAAATAAATTCAATTTGCTAATGTTTTCTCGACATATTAAGTCATTCTGAATCGGATGAGACCACATTTGGAAAACTGGAAACGTCAAGAAAACATAAAATTACGAAATCGGATTTTTTCGCAAAAATATAACTTTTTCCTTCGGGAAGTTAACATATTTATTGCTATTGATAATTAATGTCACATAGGTATGATATGTCGATACTTTTGACGCGTTTGCTATATGATTGGGTTTTATGTTTCAATGTTACATATTTTCTGAAATCGTCTATACTAATTATGACCTTGCAACCATAAGGTTTTGATTTCAAGTCCCGCGTTGTGTGAAACCTGATGTCAAGCAGAATTGATATCGTTTTAATTTAAATATATAGATTAATTATACTTTAGAGTAAAAATAGTTTTCCGGGCACGCTTATGCAAAGACGTAATTAAAATTGAACTAAGATACAATATCAATATAGTAATAATGTACCTATATAATAGAATTTCCCTCTTACACTAATCGATGCAATTGGCAAGTTAAAGTAAAATATGCAATATATAGGTAAAAGTAAATACATAACATGCAAGAAAAAGTAAAATATAATTTTCAAAAAACTACAAAATGACCATGAATTGTTAAATCTTCACCTTCTAACTGGTGAGGCGTGAGGCTTTTAGGGGGAGAGAGGATTTGACAAAGAATCATGAGACATCACGGAAGGAGAGGAAGAGGTTTAAGATACCACGTGTATTTATTTTTAACCTGATTTTTTTAAAAAAAAATCCAAACATTGTCAAGAAAAATATGATTTTTTCATAAATGCAAAAATTTGTTTCCAAAAACTTTACTGTACTGATACATACATAGGGGAGAGGGGTAGTTTTCAAACTCAAACGTTGTTTTCTCTGGTTGTGGTTATATTTTACTATATCTCAAATGGGACTGATTGCTAAAGTTTAAAACTCACTTAACTAATTTTATATTTGAATTAGTATTTTCATTTGCAAACTTATATTGGATTTATATTTACAATTGAGAAGGAATCACTTCTGTTTGGTATCAGGTCGTATTCAGTGCAGGCAGTACAACTACCTACAAAGTCCTCTATTCAACTTAAATTCTGTTATTTTGAAACAATTGCTAAGATTTTGCCTCACTAGCATTACACGAACTTAAGGAAGCATTTCTTTCTTTTTTTTTTTTTTTTTTTTAATTTAATTTATTCTGCAATCTGTTACATATAGATTAACATTAAGCAGAGATTGCTAACAATAATTATCATGTAATATAAACAAGAAGATAGTAGCAACACCCAGCGGCGTGTCTACTAGGTATGTTCATAATTCTATTATTATTCCAACTTAACTAGTTAATATTTTTTCAAATTCTTGCCGGAGATTCGAACTCGGAACCTCCAGCATGTGAATCGAGAACGCTACTCTTGAGCTAATCTCGCCACTAAGGAAGCATTTCTGGTCTTATTTCATATGAATGCATTTATATATATGTTTCGTCACTTTTTGATGGTGACATAAGTAGCTGTATAAGTTTAGAAATAAGGATATAAGTTGAAAAGATAAGTTGAATTACAATTTATTTAAAAGACACAAAATTACTTGCCACAGTAATTTACTATGGCAACACACCACCACAGTAATTTAATAACAAAAAGTGCCATATACAATTATATAAATTGAATAATGTATTACAGAAAGACAAATTTTCCAAATAGCACCATTATTTATTAATGTTAATGTAATATGGCATTATATTTTTTAGGAAATCCAAATTTATGCATTACTAACTTATCGCCAACAAATATAATCGTTTCTGATGTTATCAAAACATTTTCGTGAGGAATCAAACCGTATATTTGCAGGAAATGAGTTGTTACGATATTCGTGCGTAAACCCGGCGGGGAGATGTTTATCCAGGTAACACCGTGTTCTGGGCACGGTCCAACGATCGCCGCCTAATTAATTCGACCGGCTAGAACCTTTTGACTCCAAAACGACTTATATCAAGATCGACACGATTTATTCAGTCACAGAATTACTTACAGTTATATACATTTCAATACAGAAGTATTTATAAATGGCTTTCTTTAACTATTATATCCAAAGTTACACAAGAATCAATCACCAACAAAAATCAGAACAATATTTGTCCTATAACCTTGTTGTGATGACTTCTAACCTATACCTTTTTGATGTAATTATTATTAGAATTTATCTACTAAGCTGATGGCTTTTTATTGAAAACAGCAATACAAAGTCGAGAGTTAAGCTTGGAAACATGTTGCTATCTATATATTTCCACCTGGCTGCTCGAAGCAGGTATTGAAGCCAAGACCTCTGAACCAAATCCGGAGACACTAATATCCTACCTTCGAGCAAGCCAAATTCATTTAATAACATATTTTTCACTCTCGAGCAGCCTGTTGTCAGGCAACAGTGACAACGATTTTCGCTTGGAAATATAGATATCAATATCTTTCCAAGTAAAAATAGCCCTCACCCGGCATTGTTGCACCATTAAAAATACACGCCCTATTACAGAAATTGTAATAATAATATATATCATACAGAGATGTGACAACTGATTGGGTTGCCATCTGTCAAACACACTAGTATTAAGTCAAATCAGCACAACAGCTTATAGGACTATTAGGTTCTGAGTGCTGTTCAAAAATTATAAAAAAAAAAAAAAATTTCACTCACAGGCAGAATAAGTAATGAACTATGTATCCAAATCAGAACTAGTGGTGTATGGTATCGTGTTTTAGGCACTGAACGAACATTTAGCTCTGTGTTTCAGGCAGGTTCAGTCATTTGGTACATGTAGCTCTGTATCTTCAAAATGGCTGAACCTTCCTTTGCCAAAAATTAATCACAACTTTTCCCAATCATTACAAATAAGATGTTTTTTGGAGCATTCAAATCGAATACTCCGTTCTCTCCAAAAACTTAATTTCCATTCTCTGCACTCTGTGCTCCATATCTCCGTAACGGCTGAACCTGCCTTTGGCAAAAACTAATCAGCACATATCCCTACATAAAGGAATCGAATGTTTTCTGAATCTTTCAAATCGGTTGATCAGTGCGCTCGAAAACGTGGACGAAGAACTGCGGACATACAAAACACACACACACATCTATTTTTTCTGAGGAATGCCAAAATGTTCATAAACCTCTAAAACGTGAAAATATGCAAAAAAATTTATTTTTGATTTTTGGCCCATTACTATAACTTACCCTACGGGAAATTAATATTTAGGCCTATTTTCAGTTATACATCTGATACAACAAGGTCTCACTTATTTTGTTCAAAATGTTATTGTGAGTGTAATACCTATTCTCAATTATATGTTTTATGTTATATGGCACTTTAATATTAAGCAGTCCAGATTAATAGGTACGGACGCGGTGTACTCATAAATGAAATATGCTTGAAGTCAAATTAATGTTATTTTGAAATTTGTGCTATTTGGAGGTTAGTTTTCAGAAATTACTAGTATCTACAATAAAAATAAACACTTGTATAAATATCATTGTCATATATGACATATCATATATGATTTGTCAAAATAAAATAGGTGCACCAAGAATACCAAATCTTTAACAATTTGCCTTATCACAGAAATCTATAAATCACGGTTTGATTCTTTACTAGACTTCGAAATCATAAGTAAGTATGTAATATATTGTACAATGAGTTTATTAACACATTTAACATTTTCAATTAAATGATTTGAAAAAGCTGTTGTAATTATATTTCAAATTGTACAGTCGCCTGAGTCCATTATAAATTAATAAAATCATTATGATTGCGTCGCAAAGTGTTAATTATCATTGCTTTCAACACTCGTTAAGCAGTCGATAAGTATTTTGTTTCTTTAATGGCAATTTATCTGTCATTTGAAAAGATGTTTACAGGCGCTTATTGATATTTCTGAAATCATCAAGGAAAAATGATTAACATGCGCTGGTATTTTTTATAGAAACTATGAAATGATAATAATTGACTTCCCGAAAGAGATGTTTATGTTTTCTTCTGAAAATTTTATATTTTTTGTTATCTCGAAGTTTCTAGTCATCCTCAATCGTTTGAGACAAAATTGGAAGAAGGTGCGTGTGTATGTAGGCCAAAATATGACCTTGCGTCGATTTTTACCCTCAGGCATATGCCCATCTGTATCTTATATAGGTCAACGCAATGAGGTGTAACGTACAATTTTATTAAACGCTTTTTTTAATTTTTGATGAGAGTCAAAAACTTTATATTTGAAATAGATAGCTAAAAATTTTATCGTGATATTTTCAGAAGTCTAAATCTAAATTCTTATTGATTGGGTTGATTATTTGCACATATCGGAGATTTCTTTCAATTTGCCTCAAGGCAAAGTGCCACTTCATTTAGTTAAAATTTTGAATCAACTCTAGCAGATTCTAAAAGTACATAAATCTAAATGTTATACTTATTGTTACTAAATCAAATATTTGAGACTTATCTCAAAGAGAAATTGAGTTTAATATAAGAGCCCTGCAGAACAAATGCATACTTTTGAAAAAAAAAATCGAGATAGAATACTAGAAACTTAAATGGATAGATTTTTTATAACTTTTGCAATTGATTCAAAGGGGAAATAGTACCTCGTATGTATCATTGCGAATCTTTCGGTCTACAGAGCGTCCACCCAGATACATAATCCGCTGGTCATTATCTCAGCTCCTATCCAGCATTGGCCAATTTCCGATTGTAGAGCCCGGTTCTTATATGCAAATCAGTTATATCACTGCTTGTTATTGTTGCCGATATAATAACTCTCATTAGCGGCGTTACTAAACGACTAAAATGTTGCGACAGCTCTTATTGCATCTGGAAGTCGGTTGCAAAATCTAATCTTCCGTTTTGTCTACAGGCTTAAGGCAAATTGCTGGCTTAAGGCAAACTTTCCGAGCCATAATTTAAAATTTATAAGAGCTTTAAATTTTTTTGATAATTTTGAGAAATAAATATTTTTATTTTTTAGATAATTTTGAAGTATTCCTGAAAGCGATAGCGCTGCGTAATAGTTTTAAAGTCAACATATAGAAGCGCGTTAGCGCCACGTCGTAGATTAATGATTATAAATTTTATTATTAATCCAATCCAATAATGGCAGTTTTATTTAACTTTTACTTTGCATCTCCAAAACGGCTGGATGTGTTATAAGTATGAAGTATAAGTGATATGTTTTTTGAATCATTCAAATCGGACGCTCCAATTTCTCATAATTGTCATTTTTGTACTTTCAAAAAATGATTAGTTAGTGCCTCGTATCTTTGAATTGACTGCATACGTCTTTGCTTGAAACGAATCAGCACGTCTCCCCATCAAAAGCAATCGAATGTTTTCATGAACCGGTTGATCCATCCTCTCAAAATCGTGAACAAAAAATTATATCGCACATACATACGCACGCACACACACATACATCAATTTCCAAGTAAGCCAAAGTGTTCCAAAAAAATTTAAAGGTGTTGTAAGCACAACCATACCTACACTTGAATAAAGAAATTATTTATGGAAAAACTCTCCAGATATTAAAATGTTTTAGAATTTTAAAAATTTAATTTTTTATTAAGCGTTTAAAAAGCATTGCCGTTTTTTTCAATGCCATTGAACTGAGAGAAAGTTCTAATTTGCAAGTTGAAAATCTTTCGTTTGCCTAGCTAGTCCAGCCGGATATCAAACAGTACTGATATTAGATTTTTACTTGGGACTATAGATCTCAAATATGATTTGAAGTGAAAATGCTTTACGTTGTATTGATTCAATATATTTAGATGACTATTCGAAACAAATCAAATATAATCTAATATAATCTAATATAAGCACAAAGAGTATGTCAACCACTTTGGGTTGCTTTCTAGAAAGACTAGGTCAAAGAATTTACGCCACAAAAGCTTATAGAACCCATAATTTTCGAGTTTTGAGTTCGGGTGGCAATCAAATTTTGCAACATGGTAAATGATCTTCTTAATGACATCCAATATGGTGAGGTACACAACGACCACAGACTACAGACTATTGTGGTACACGAAGACCTAATAATTTTAATAAAATCAAAGTATGTCATTAATCATATAATTTTAATTATGTGGATTGCAAGCGCTGGAGAAGGCCGACACATATTTGTCATGCAAATTTTGAAATAACTTTCATAATTATAGTAAATATGAAAATAGACAAAAACTAGTTGAAAGTGGCATTTTGGCTTGGCAAGTTGCATAAACTTCCCGAAATGTGAAATAATAAACTTAATCAACCGAAATTAAGATTTAGATATTTAGATAAAATTTTCAACAGTTAATTTCGAAAATAAAGTTTCGCTTTCAATTATATGTGAGCATTGCTATTTTCAATTGAATTTTTCCAAATACATCTAAAAAATTATCTATAATTATATTAATGATATTGCACCGACACGTGCTTATTATATGTGCTAAAATTGTAGTTTATTATTCCAAATTGTAATGAATTGACAATGTATGACTTACATCATCACAAAAGCAACTTTTGACTTCAATATTTTTTCAAACTTTGATGAATTTTTAAAATTGAACTAAACCTTTTCTTTTAAACTACCTTAGGATCAGCTATCTATCAAAATTAAAAGTTTCATCAAAAAATTTTTTACAATTAATTACGAAGAAACGGTTTGGCGGATCGTCGCACAAAAGTGAAAAACGATAGTCCTCATCGAGGTACATAGAATGGCTTTTAAATTTTTGGAATCGGTTGAGGCGTTTTTAAGAAAACGTCGATAAAAGGTCTAATTTTGACAAGCGTCAATAAAACGCTTCTATTTATTTCAAACTTTGATGAATTTTTGAAATCAAACGATTTGTTGTAGGGCTGTAATATTTTAGTATGTTCTAGAAGACCACTATATCTGAGAAGTCAACACACACATACGAGGTGTGTTCAAAAAGTACCCGGAATTACTAATAATTAAATTTCGCGGGTCTGGAGTGTCTGATTGTCAAAATTTTTTTTTATTGTGTTGGTATACATGCCCCTAAAGTATGATGAAATTTTCAGCTATATTCACTGTTTACTTTGTCTGTGGTAGTCGCTAAGGTTCGACGTGTTTTTCTGAGCTCGGCGATTTTTACAATGGAAGAATTGAAAAGTCAAAGAATTTGTATTAAATTTTGCGTAAAAAATGAAATAAAGTGTTGCAAAGTGCAAAAATTCACCAGATATGGCTCCGTGTGACTTTTTCCTATTCCCAAAGTTGAAGAGACCCATGAAAGGACGGCGGTTTTCCTCGATTGAAGAAAATCGCTGAGAGTGCTCAAGGACATATCAAAAAGTGAATATCAAGGGTGCTTCGAAAATTGGAAAAAACGCTGGCATAAGTGTATTATATCTGGGGGGAACTACTTTGAAGGGGACCACATTAATGTAGACGAATAAATAAATATTTTTTTGAAAAAACGAAAATTCCGGGTACTTTTTGAACAGACCTCGTACTTATTCCAAATTTGGTCTCATTCGGTTCAGAATGGCTTGAAACGTCGAGAAAGCATAAAATTAGAGAATCGGATTTTTTATTAAAACATAAGCTTCTCCTTTGCGAAGTTAAAACATTTTTTTGGAATGTATATTGAAAATATCATATTTTGATGCTAATATAAAATGCTAGTAATTATTACTCAAATTAATGCATCTTTTTTATCTCTTATTCTCCAAAGTTTTCAAACAAAAATATGCCTGACTTTTATACTAGTATCGAATAAAAGTTTTAAATCAGTTGATCCTTTGTTTATTCCCGAATATTAACTTAAAATTCTGTTTTTCAAAAATGCATCACTTTTTGTGTTTTCCAAAACATTTAAATTATTAGGAAATATTTGGCAACGACTTCTTGGGTTAATGATTGTTAAGTATTTAATCAGAGTTCTACCGCGTTACTATTCCGAGTATATAATAATAAAAACTCGCTTTCTAATTAATATTTCGCTATCGAATGATATATTCCAGGGCATTTTATCTGAGGCCGCAAACATGCTTCTATTGTTCGGAGGCGATTTGTCTCTCACGCTGCTTGATGGCATAATTAACATTTTTAGCCGTTAAGATGCATGACTTAGTCCCGTACGAGAATGGATACGTTTTTATAAGAGAGAAATCATGGAATAAAGTTTTAAAAACATTTTTATAAACTAAATATTAAATGAACATTCTTAGTCTTAATGGTTCATGACTACTGGAATTTTTTTACTGAATATTGTTAAATTTCAAACTTTGTTATGTGGTATTAGCGGGATTATTACTGTAATTTATAGGATTTGCCACAAACGCCTAGTCATATTTTCATATTAAGATTGCTAACAATTTTGTAAAGAACTTGTTTAATATTGCAATTCTGCAACGCTAAAGCAAGAAGCAATACCATCAACTTTAGGGAAACCGATTTGAATGGTTCAAAAAACATTCGATTCCTATAGATAGGGAGATGTGGTGATTAGTTTTTGGCAAAGGCAGGTCCAATTGTTTCGGAGACACATAGCAAAGCGTGCAGAAAATAGAAATCGAGTTTTTGCGAGATCGAAGCGTCGGATCCAAAAAACATTCCATTCGGAATGACGGGGAGAAGTGGTGGTTAGTTTTTGGCAAAAGCAGGTCCTGCGGTTTCGCAGATACAGAGCTAAACGTGCAAATAATGGCAATTTCTGAGAGAACTAAGCGTCCGATTTGAATGATTCAAAAAATTTATACTTGCTTTTACAAAATAATTGCTTTTGGGAAAAAAAATTTTGTTTCAATTTTTTTTTTCAAAAAAATTTTTTTTTGTATATAGAAAATAATTCAGATTTTAATTGTAATTTTGACTTAAGTTCTAATATACTTTAAACAAATATTTTTAACTTTGCAATTCAGTTTATATAATTCTTATAAATATTAGACAATGTTACAGTATTTATTTATAATAATCTATTTAAAAACATTTAATAATCGTCGAACATTTCGTTACGGTACGGGAAGTTCCAGCAATTTGCCTTAAGGCATGATGCCACACACCACTAGTTAATTATTATTCGAGATCACTTAAATAATAAACTCCAATAATTGAATTTCTTTGCAAATGCCCATCACAGCTATAAAATAGATTCTGAGCCTATTATTTGTAATTTCGATTTATAATACAACTTGCACATTCAAAAATATACGAGTTGAAAGTGGTATTTTGCCTTAAGGCAAATTGCATGAACTTTTCGAAATGTGTAAGAATTGATTTAATTAACCGAAATAAAGATTTAGAGAATTGGATGAATATCTAAAAAATAATAAGTAATTTACATGTTATGGATATAATTATGGTAAAAAAACCTGAGCCGATAAAGTTTTAATCTTACGTCAGAATGAAAATAGTTATTATCATTTATCGAAAAGGAAATTTGCTGCGTGATGGTTTTGGTCAGTAAGCCATTTTGATTTGTAACCTTTGAAGGTCGAAGTTCAAATTGACTGAGGTTCAAGTTCAACCATAACAGTCAAATCTAATAAACATTTCATTTATCTTAATTATTGTTATTCCGCTAGATTAACTGGTTAAAAAGTTGAATACCTGCTTCAATCGTTATTTCAAAACGTGGCGTAGTTTGGACATCAAAATTGCCAGGCTATTTGTTTGCCAGTTAATTGCCAGTTAATTGATATCTAAAAACCCAATTTTGCTACTTGCTATCAACACATCGTTTATGTATTTTTTTTAATTTGTATTTTGATTATGGAAAATCTCAAAACTTAAGAAGATACTAAGCAAATGGTGGACAAACTACTATTTGCTTACCATACCTTACGTACTATAAACTGAAAAGAATAATTCAGAAATACTTCATATGTCGGAATTTAGACAATTAACATTTATTTTCAAAACTAAATATTTAATAACTATTAGATATTGAATACGAGTTTCATATTGGACATAATGTGATTTGTCGTAACGTGAAACAAACTTTTGTAATATAGCTCATAAGAATTTCACCTTCGGTATTAACAATGTGCATAAGAGAGATAAATTCAATGATTAGTATTTAGCTATTATATATTTCATATAATAATATTGTTTATCTTTAAAGTAACAATAATTGCTTTCTAGTCTAATCTAAGGTACAATTCTCCGGTACATAAGACCATAAGTTAGCGAAGTTATGGCAACGCTATGTTATGCTCCTTTCTTGGAACTAAAACTATGTGTTTGCTGTGCGATTATGCGTTTTACAAATAAAATCGAACTTCTCTCGTTAGACACATCAGAAATATTGCTATCATCGTTTTTTGGCGTTTGTACGTTTTCTAAGTTAGGTTTTATATTTAAAACGCCTCACTGCTTAGAAAATACATAGCATTTGGACTGTTTTTAGTACCAAGAAAAAAGCATAATATAGCGTTGCCATAAGAATGCTATGTTATGATCTATTTTACAGGAGAATTGGCCCCTTAATAATCATTTATTCACTAAATATAAATTATTACAAAGTTCATTTAATACCGAGCAGAAGAAGCCGGTTTAAGTAGTACTATTTTGTGCAGATCTTTATCATGTTTCCGGCTGTTTAGAATTCAAGATGGCGACACTTCCATGGAAAATGTGGCTTCCGCGAAGGTCACGAGGTCACCTACAGGTCGAGGAAAAAGAAAAACACACGTCGAAATTGTTTTTCATTACTATCTTGCGAAACACTATTTCTCATAGGGTGCTTGTACGTAGCAAATACGGGAGGTTAAGGATATTTGTCATAAGAAAAATAGATAAATAATTGAACGAAAATAACAGACACTTACTCATTGTAATACAAATTCGATATAATGCCAACGTTTTGAAAGATTCAAATAAAAATATAGTTTTATAATTATATAATTGAAATATACGCCCTGACCAAACATTGGAATAAACTTCTAAATATAGGGAGAGCGGGACTTAAAGACTCGCTCTCCCTATATAAAAGTTCCACCACCATTATATTAAAAACAAGTCAAGTTTAATTTTCTTAACAATACTTCTTTAAAGTATTAGGCAAAATATGCATAATCAGCCATGTTTACGACGCTGCTATCAGGCTGTGGGAATCAAGTGAGTTAGTGTTGAAATCGTCTTGACATTTTGTAAAATTTTATAATCAGCTTTTATCTTTTTATATATTTAATTATTTCTATAAAGTAATAAACAATCATGTATCAATATTCATAACAAAAGCATTTTTTGTTGGATCTGTTAATCTACTGGCAAATGAATTTTTTTAGAAAAATAGTCTTGAAACATATTTATATAATTAGAAACTAACTGGGAATTTCACTGAATATAGTTCGATACTAAATGTTCAGAAAACTTTGAAAAGGAAAAATATGCAAAAAATTTAATGTTATAAGACTGAATTAAAAACAATTATCTCCGGTCTCACCTAAATGTGTTTATCTTGCAACATTCGTATGTATTGTTTAGTTAGCGAATTTCGAAGCAATTGATGCCGACTGAATATATGAATAATCACGAATGTGGTAAGAGATTTTCTGCGGATTCAATCATGAAATCACCACAAATTAAATTACACAAACTTATCTTAATGTGATCAGGTAAAATTTATTTTTAAATTTAATTGCACCTAATTACCATTAAAATTCATAAATTATTCAAAAAATTTATAGACGAATGATTTATGTAATACATACTTAACAAAGCTATAAATTACTTTTTGGATAAAGACTTTAAGACAAATCTTCCAATGTAGAGAGCACAATCATGTAATGAATATTGCAAAGTATTTCGATACATGGATGAACTTTCTTAAAAATGTAAACAAAAAGTAAAAACTAGCTGTAGGTGAAATTCTGTCTTAAGCCAATTAAGGCATCGTGCCTTAAGGCAAATTTCTGGAACTTCCCGTACCAAAAATTATTATTTTTTAAAAAACGATTAACATTTTTGAAAAAAAAAATTACTTTGAAAAAATAAGATTTTTGAGAAACTATAAATTGGACGAAAAATTACTTTTTTTTGAAAAAAATTTTTTTTTAAAAAAAAATTTTTTTTAATTTTTGTTTTTTGTTTTTTTTTTGAAAAAAAATTTTTTTTTATTTTGACATATTGTGGAAGATCTGAACTTTCTTTTCAAAGCAATCGTACTGCTTTAACTGCATAGGGACAAAATATAAAGTGCGTAAGCGCCGCGTCGCTGTCTAACGCATAAGCATTGGTACGGAACCCATAGGAATGTTAACAAATTGTATACTTATTGTTAAAATCTCTATAAAATATCTGATAATTTGATGAGCATATGTCTAATGATCATTTTTGACCGCCAAATGGCTCATTTTTTTACTTTTTCCTCCATATCTCCAAAACCGCTAGACCTACCTTCATGAAAATTTTATCGATTCTTCATCTTGTCAATACAAGTATATTTGAATTATTCAAATCGGACGCTCCGTTCTCTCAAAAACTGAGTTACCGTTTTCGGCACTTTTTGCCCCGTATCTTCGGAACGGCTAGACCTGCCTTTGCCAAAAACTAATCAGCACGTCTCCTTATCAATACAAATCGAATTTTTTTTGAATTATTCAAATCGGTTGACCCGTGTTCCCGAAATCGTCGACGAAAACTTGTATCCGCACATACATACACACACGTACATACATACATACATACACACACACACACACACATACACACACACACACACATACATCCATTTTTTCTAAGGTATGCCAAAATGTTCAGAAACCTCTGAAACGTAAAGATATATAAAAATTTTCATTTTCGATTTTTTTGCGATTACTATAACTTGCCCTACGGGAAGTTAAAAATGCCATTTGGCGGTCAAAACTTATCATTAGACGTATGCACATCAAATTATCAGATATTTTGGATTCCGTGCCAATGTTTATCCGTTAGACGGTGACGCGGCGCTTACGCGCTTCGATATTTCGTCTCTATGCAGTTAAAGCAGTACGATTGCTTTGAAAAAAAAGTTCAGAATTTCCAAAATATTTCAAAATTAATATTTCTTCAAGAAGTCTTTTTCAAAAAAAAGTAAATTTTTGTCAAAAATTTATAGTTTCTCATAAATCTAATTTTTTCAGAGCAAATTTTTTTCAAAAATGTTAATCTTTTTTAAAAAAAGATATTTTTGGTACGGAAAGTTCCAGCAATTCACCTTAAGGCACGATGCCATGCGCCCCACAAGTTATTTTTGTGCGAGGATTAGTCTGGTCGATTCTTCCTTGACAATTAGCAGATAAGTGCACAACTTTTTTCTCGACGGTTTTGCTAAATATTCTGAACCGGTTTTGAAAATTCAAAAATTCAAAAATATCAGTTGGAAATTAAATCGCCCTGATTAGTTTTAGTTAATTGCACACCGATACAGTTTATATAGAAAGCCTCAACATCCTAAAATATAATAGACACAAAATTTCACCTGTATATTTTCAACTTCACGTAGGGTAAGTTATAGTAATTGCAAAAAAATCTAAAATGAAAATTTTTTGCAAGTCTTTACGTTTCAGAGCCTTCTGAACATTTTGGCATACCGTGCAGTAGTATGTGTATGTGTGTATCTTTGGATACAATTTCTCGTCCGCGATTTTGAAAGCATTAATCATCCGATTTGAATGATTCAAAATACATTTAATTGATATTTGTATATTAATTGATTGATTGATTTGGTTCGATTCATATTGTTATTGGTATTTTTTTACATAACCTGTATATTTTTTTTGCATTTCGTATTGATCGACGTTGACGTCCACACTTAAACATATATTTTTAGAAAACGAAGAAATGTGTTAAATAAATTACGAATAACTATCACAATTATAGTTTCTTTAAGTATGTTTAACAGATATAACAGATTAAATATAGCATTGATTAATTTTTGGTATTTAGTGAATTTACTGAATTTTATTTAAATGCCGAAAACTCTATTCTTATTGGCTATGTCAATTATTTGCAGAAGCATGCAGAAGTTGCGTTTTATATAGGTTTAAATAAATAAAGATTAGAAGAAATATAATGAGGTTTTAACAACCACAGTTGTTTTTTATAAAGTAATCAAGATACAGACTTTGGCTGTCATTGCATCTTGCCCATGAAAAATAAATGATGCAAAGTCACTGATTTTAATCATTAAACCTAATTAACACATTATGAAAATGATGCAAAAACAAATCGTGTGAGGTATAAAAAATCCAAAAGAAAATTAATTATAATAATCTGACAAAAGGACATGCATAAATTCTGGTTCATGTGTTTATTCATAAACAAATGTACATATGCAGAAATGGATATAAGTGAGGCGGTGCGTCTGCCGCCCACGAAACCTCCCAATCGGGGTTTAGAAGTTCGGACGCGGCGGCGTATTTAGATTTATCGGCCCGGTTTTCTGTAATTACAAAGCGGGGTCGGGTCAACCGTGCCCCGATGCATTGACGCCTTTGACGGCCAGGGACGGATTTGGGAAGAGAAGTTATGACCAGAAAAAATAAAAGCAATAAATAACAGCAGCAGAATGATTAATTTCTATAAAGTTAGTCGAGGCTTTTTTCGAGGATTGTATTAGAAACAGCAGTTTTTTTGTGTTTTTTAATTTCCCATAAGGTAAGTTATTGTAAACGTCCGAAACTCGAAAGTAAAAATGTTTGCCTACCTTTGCCAGAAACTGATCAGCACATCACCCCATCAAGAGCAATTTAATGTTTTTTTAATCATTCAAATCGGACACTCCTTTCTCAAAATTGCCATTTTTGTCATGTTTTATCCCGTTTCTTTAAAACGACTGGACCTGCCTTTGCCAAAAGCTAATCCGCACGTCTCCCCATTAATGGCAATCGAATGTTATTTGAATGATTCAATTCAGTTGATCCGTGCTCGCAAATTCTTGAACGAAACAATGTATATAAACATGCACACATACATACTACATACACACAACACACACACTCATGAATAATTTTTTTAAGGAATACCAAAATGTTTAAAAGGCATTTAAAGGTAAAGATATATAAAAAAAATATTTTCGATTTTTTTGCGATTACTAAAACTTACCCCACAGGAAATTAGTAAAGCAGTTAAATAAACTATAACGAAAACTTTAAAAGTCTAGGTGATAACTGGAACTGGCGTAACTATATGATGCCAGTGGTGACTAAATGCTACAGGACCCCAATTCAAGCAAGCCCCAGTTTAAAAGGTGCATCGGTCTAAAGGGCTGCCAGCTCATAAATATTTTAATTATATTTTTAATTTATACTGATATGCGAAATTTTCTTTACATTTACAAGACCTTACTAAACATTTCTAAAAACGAAATTCATTTGCCTGGAAATAAATATTTACTCGGTTGTTGTTGAACAAAAACATCCCAATAGCTAAATATTAATAATAATAGAAGCTAATGTAAAATTGTTACTCACTACGTATACGAATAATATATAACCAATATCATAATTCAGTACAATATTTCATGCTTAGATATTTGGTATATTTGTGTTTCTTCAAAACTTCTTAATCAGACTTACAGCTTAAAATTTATCGCATTATTAACTTCCCGTAGGGTAAGTCATAGTAAATGTCACACATTTAAAAAAATAGATATATGCGGGTGTGCTTTGGGTGGATACAATTTATCGTTCACGATTTCAGGCGCACGGATCAGCATATTTCAATTATTCAAGACGTGTTGATTGAACGTCGTCATCTAATTTTATAAGCTCTTGTATTGAAAGTTACAATATTTATAATAATCTATTCGAAAACATTTAATATTTCTCGAATATTTCATTATGGTACGGAAAGTTCCAGAAATTTGCCTTTAGGCACGATGCCATGCGCCACTAGTTAATTTTTTAATATATTTTTTCAATTGTTGTTGATGAAAATATTTCAATATATACTCGTATGTTGTATAGAAAATATTATGGCAAATTTAATAATATGAAGATATTAAATTATTATTTTATTTAAGACTCTGTGTTTGCATAACTTTTCTTAAATTTATCTCTATATTCAATTGCATGCCTGGATAAATTATTTAATGAAATAAAATAAGAAAAATGCGATTATACTATTACGATTTATAATCGTGATGCTTTAAATACATCAATTATTCTGTCTACATAATTATAATTCAAAAAGTTATAACGGTTCTATTTTGATTATTCGATGTTACATGATATATTAATAATAATTCAAGCTCATGTAGATGACGTTCTGTAGATGATAATAGAAAAAAGTCATTCTGAATCGTTTGACACTGAAATTAGTAAAAGTATGTGTGTGTGTGATTGCGTTTGCGTTTGCGTGTATGTGAGCAAAATTTAAACTTTTTTTCGTTTTCGCAAAAAATCCTGAACCGATTTTGAAAATTTAAAAACCATTGAAAGATATCAGTTCTTTTTGACAATTTTGACGAATTTTTCTATGATGATAGATAGTATGAATGAAAGTTGTGGAATATTACAGGCTTACAAAAAGTGGATTGATTACAAAAAAATATTGAATTTAATAATTAGCTACGCTCTTAGTACACACCACATGGGGTAGGGCGAGATACAAAGGTCCAATTTGATATTGAGCATTTATATTGTGAAAACCAAACCAATTGAAATAATAACATTTATACAAAAACAACTATCTAACTAGTATCAGTAAAACTCCCAAATCATTTAAGATATATGTTTTCTGTTCTTGTTCTAAAATTTAACATTTGGTCTTCTTTACCGCATTGGCGGAGTAAAATGGGACGGCCACGGGGCAAGCAAGTCCAATGTATACTTTTTAATTTTAAAGGAATTTTACGAAGTAATAATACCTACATTATTCAACCGACAAATATAAATTTTATGGGTACATTTTTTACAGAGATAACACTGTATATAACTTCGCTCTGGAATTTTATCAGAAATATTCACCAGTAGTGTTGGATTGCCGGGATAAAAGGCACAGCTGGTCTTTTCTATCCCACCCACACTTGTAAGCTTTTATATAGCTAACATAAAAAAAAACTCAAATCTAACTTCAATTTTTTATTTTAAATTAGCCAAACATCTTATAACACAATTAAATAACGTATATTTAAAAATCACATTGAACAACAATGTTCATAACCAAAAAAAAAATAACAACGATAACAATACTTTTGTTATGGATTTTCAAACATTGCCGTTTTACTCCATCGATAGCAATGTCGTAAAAATCAAGGTAAAACATCTTTTTCCTCTACTTCGTCAGATATGTTGTTAAAAAATTCTTTAAATATATATTAAAATAAAGTGATTATTTGCACGCATCGGATATTTTATGCAAGTTGACAAAACTGTTTGCAATTGAAAATGGATGCAAATTGAGTGAAACAAGATTTAATGTAAGGACATAGAAGGTTGCACGCAAGGGAAAATTTGAACGTTAAATCTTGTGGTTGCAAGACCATAAGCTATAGTGAGAAGCCACAATAACGAATTGCCAAACGATATTAAGATGACCAATGATGACGATAAATTTAAAAGAAAAATAAAGAAATACTATAAGGAAATTGAAGACAAAGAAGACTGAAGAGTTATATATAAAGATATTTTAATTATATATAGATATTATATTAATGAAATAGATATTATAGTCAAATGAAATGTATATATTATATGAAAACTGTTTTTCATAATCTCTCATACCAGGCACCTCTGCCTGACTGAGATATGAAAATAATATATATATAAATAAATAAATAAAAAAAAAATAACCTTCTTATCTCGGGAAAGTGATTGGAGCTATGGGATTTGAATCAGAGATACCTCATCCCAAAAGAACCCTGTAATATAGATAGTAATATTAGAGAAAATTAGGTCGAATATATGCTAAATGTGTGATTACTTTTTGTATAAACAAAAAAGTGTAACAAAAATATTGATGTCTAATGAATTATTATTATTATTATTGTGTTAAATTTTGGTTTTTAATTAGCAAAACCAAATTAAAGTAAAAATATTAAAGAAAGCGTATAATGTATAATAGAGAAATTGATAATGATAAATATTTATGAGAAAAGCTTTCCAAATATTTTTCCAAGTAAAAATAGTTTTACCCTGCACTGCTGCATTGATGAAAATGCATCACTATTACAGAAATTATAGAATTAATAGAACCTCGATTAACCGGACTAATTGTTGTCGATAAGCATTCGGAAAATCAAAAATCCGGATAATCAAATATATGAAGAATAACGTTGTGTATTTATTAAAAATAAAAAATACATACATAGACATCAACGAAAATAATGTTTATTAATAAATTGAAACTTCCTTATGTATGGACATATATATTTTCTTATATTATATTCCATGCATATACTAAACAGCTGCATTAATAATGCACAAATTCGAATTAGGTATGTACATATACGAGTATAGAAATTGGTCGTGGTTGGGAGTCTGGATAATCGCGAATCCGTATAACCGAGGTCCGGATAATCAAGGTTCTACGGTAATATAATTGATAAAATAGAGATGAGAGAGCTGTTTGGGTTACCAACTATAAATAAATCGTCGTAATCAACACATCACAACAGCTCATAGAACCCTTAAGTTCTGATAGCTGTTCAATTAAAATAATAAAAAAAAGTTTTTTAAATAGTTTGCAAACAAATTGGTATTATGCAATATTTACTGCTCTACTAATGATCTTTTACGACCTTTTATTTAAACAAATAATGTGAATCTTAATTAATAATAATATGTACGGAACATCGAAAGATTCGCCGATGCAAAAATATTCAGTACGCCACTCTGTCTGGATATCTCTCAGCGGATCGCTGTATCAGATGTTAGATTAAGACTTAAGACGCGCAGTCCGATGCTCAAAGCAAATGATTCCATTGCGAAATCTCGATATTCGGGTTTCATCTACCTACATCAAAGTATGTATTACAATTACCTCGAAATGAAATCGATGACCAAATCGAGCGAGGTTTCATTAATAATGCATTGACAGATTTGATTAGTTTGAAATTTCGTTTTTTATTTCAAAACTATAATAACTGTATCATGCATATCCGTAAATGGGGAAATACCTTTAATTTTTTGAAAATGTTTTTTCATGCTTTTCTGAAAGTCATTTTGCAATAGCAATAATTTTATTCTAGACATTGATAAATATAAACAAATACTTTTTAACTTTTAGTAAGTTTCGCGAAGATTTTGGTATTGAAGCTAGGGGTGATTATCATTATCTCGTCATAGAGAATTGGAAATTTGTCGACCATATAAAGAAGCTCACTGAAAGTTTTCACCAGAAATACGGGAATCGCCCTAATACCAACATCGCGAGTCTCGGTATGGTAAACATGCCATGTCAAACTATATCCTGATCGACCCATAGCAGCACATGATACTTGGCTCATCACTGATTATCCTTCAACGTGAATAAATCTTTTGTTTTGTTTTTCTTTTTTGTGTTTATTATTTTACACTGAACAAGACAACATGCCCAGGAGTACATTTTTATGGCCAAGCAATTCCAAGCACCGAATGTGTCAAATACCTTGGTATGTATTTAGATCGCAGGCTAACGTGGAAAGACCATATTCGCACCAAATTAAAAACTATAAAAATTCGAACCGCTAAACTATACTGGCTACTGGGATGCAAGTCTATCTATTGACAATAAACTCCTAATTTACAAGGTAGTAATAAAACCAATATGAACTTATGGCATAGAACTGTGGGGCAGTGCGAGCAAATCCAACATAGTGCTAATGCAACGTGCCCAATCAAAAATATTGAGGCAGATTACTGATGGTCCGTGGTTTGTTAGCAATAAAATCTTACACGACGATCTTTATATTGAATTTATAAACAAAATAATACAAATTAACAGTGTCAAACATTTTCAAAAACTAGAACATTATACAATTTATATAGTCACTCAGCTTCTTGAGACATCAACTTCAAGAAGACTGAAGAAGAAGCTGCCCGAAGATAATGAACAGAATAGTAGAATCACTTATTGAAGTGATTCTCTAAATGTCAATGTAATATTTATCAGATAAATTTATATGTGTGTTTGAAAGTGTGTGTGTTTGTTTGCGAGTGAATGACATAAGCCAAGTCATGTATTCTGATTGCTATTGAAAATAAAATTAATAAAAAAATTATTTATTATTATAAATATTGTTATGTGATTTTTTTGGGGAAGGGGGGATTTTTCTTTTCTTCTTTTTTTGTCACACAATCATGGCATAGCTTTCATAATCTAAATACTTATTATTGCTTTACTAGGATAACGAATATGAAAAATATTGTGTACATATTTATATTTATTGAAATATATTTATTCATTCATACTGTTGCAACATTTGAAAAAAAAAACATATTGTCAAATTTCAATATATTTAAAATACATTGAGATTATGCCGGAGTAAATAAATAGTTGCATGTGACATTTTATCTTGAAACATTATTTCACCTCGATTTTAATGACCCAAAACTGTGCCCACAGTACAATGAAAGGGCCACAGTTAATTTGCTAATTTAAAACGAATGTGATTTTACTATTTGTCACATTATTTTCATAAATGCAATTTATAATATATAAATCTTTTTTTTTATTTTATATAATAGTGAGTCAGTTTGTCACCTATGATTGGAACGTGTATTAGCAACCACTGGTTCCGGGTTCGATCTCAACCTCTGCCAAATTGATATTAGCCCAAGCGATATATCAGATTTTCACTCGAGATTATATATCTAAAATATTATATCAAGTGAAATCATACCAACAAAAAAGCCCAAAAATGTTGTTCAAATAAATTAACAAACATGTCACATTTAGTAAGGTAAAGTGCCATATGCTGAATTACTAGATGATTTCATAATAGATTGTTCATAATTCAAAAAAGATCTATATGAAAGTAGTTAAAAATCATGAATTAGTTTTTCTTCCTAAATATATAAAAAATATTATTGCATATCAATTTCAATTGGAGTAAAATATTAAAACTACATAACAAGATAAATGTATAAATTAATAATTTCATAAGATCAAATACAATGTTTTTATTTTTTTTAACAATTTATTTTGTCAAACTGTAACAGTCGGATAAACTGTTCGGAAGAAAATATATCATATAAAGCTTAAATATTTATATGGCTAAGAATTGAGTTGCCAAAACGAGTATGACAACAATTGCGCTCTTTGTGATATTTGGATTCAAGAGTTCCAATTTAATTCCAGTTTTGGATTAGGATCAGGTTTAACTAGAACACTTTTTGCGGTCATGTTCATGCAGTGGCCCCTACATTTAACCAAATTTAAAAACAAATTTCGGAAGTCATCTAAAATTACGGGCAGAAAAATATTATTAATATTATTCATACTTCATTAATTTGCACATTTGCAAAATTGTTAAGTTAATAAGGTGATTTCAGAAATTACTGACGCCTGATGATGTACTTAGATATTAAAATATCTTTTGAAGAGGATTGTAGGATCCAAAATTGAAAAAAAGCGTTATTTTTTTAATTCATTATTTGGCTATTTTTTTCTTGAGTAATGAATATTGTATTTTGAATATCCATAGATGCCGTTGAAAAGTATATTCTAATTATTTGATAAAAAATACTAAGGAATAATTCATTTTATTTTACATTTAATATTTTTGGTCTGAATGTATGAAGAGGGTTATCCATAACTATTGTTAGCATAAGAAATAGAAATATAATGTTGAAAAACCCATATTAAAAATTAACATCTTTTTCAAATGTATTTATTTTCGATAATAGTGAAAACGGAGTAATTAAGGTGTATGAAAATATACACTAAATAAATAAAAAAGCAAAAATCTAATTAGAACAATTATGGGTTGTGGAATTATCACAACGCAGTAAAAAGCAAATGCCATTTTGCCTAGGGCAGGGCACAAAGGTCTAATTTTACTTTAGGTAATCATACTGTCTAAAGCAAATGAACTACATCATAATACATAATACGTATCAAATAAACAACTATTAAACTATGTTCAGTAAAATTCCCAGTTCATTCTAATCTAATTTTAGAAATAGATTTTTTAGTTGTTTTTCTAAAATTTGTCATCTTTTTATCTCATAGGCGGGGTAGAATAGGACAGCCAAGTGGTAAACAGATCCAATGTCTGAATTTCAAAAAGCTTTCTCGAAGTAATAGCATTTTTTAATAAAAGAAGAATATACATTTTATTTGCACATTTTTAAAGAGATAACACTGTATATAACCTTGATCTGGTACTTTGTCAAAAATATTCATCAGCAGAGTTTTATAACTATTTATTTAATCTATCTCTTGTGAAATTGCTTATTTTGACTTAATTTACTTTTTTTATTCACTATTGTTGTAAACGGTACACACTGCCATCATTGCCAGTTTTAAAATTATATTAAAGTCTCATAAACTATACAAGAGTGCTCACAACCAAAAAACTAAAAATGTAAAAAGTTTTTAATTTGGATTTTCAATCATTGTCTTGTATCTCTTGATAGCTACGTCAATCCAGGTTATGGCAGATTATACATTTTTTGCTCTTTACTTTCAAGTTTTATTGTTAAAAAATTTTAACTTTACTTGATTCTAAGATATCAGTGGAGGGCCTTTTTACCCGCGGTCCTTTAAGCCCGACTCTACTCTAATTTAAGTTGTTTTGAAGAACTTCTTAGCGACAAAACTTTTCATATAAATTTTCTAAATTCCTTATTAATGCCGGCTGATTATAAATGCCCCTTTGTGCCACTTTTCTCCGCAAAGGATTCACAATATATTAAAGAAAACGCAGTTCGGAAAACGGAAAACCAGTCTCTTACGAACTCATTCACTATCAGGTGTTTCCTGTTGGTCCATCCGAATTTTCCGAATCTCGGGCAGCCATCGGCACAGATATCGGGGGATATGCAACCCATACCCCATATCACTTGGCGCACATCATAGATTTTCGCGAGGATAAGACTCGTCGTGTGTAGTGTAGTGGGCGTTTATGAGTTTTTGAGTTCTTAAGCGGCCAACACGGGGGATGTTCGGTTCGGCGCCTTTGTTCGCAGTTTCGCTTTCCTTTGATCTGGGCCGCTCGCCCGCGGTCAGGGCGGTCTGATAACGAGAAAATAAGACGCGCGGCCGGTATCATTGCGTGAGTTTATCGGATTGGTAGTCGGAGAGCAGAGGTAAAGGTATTATTCTAAATCATACAACTACTAATTTACTACTATGTACTAATTTCATATACTAGTTGTTTTCAAAGCATTTCTTAATTGACAATAAAGAAATGTTAAATCAATAAAAACACTTAAAGAAATGCAAAATCAAAGCAATAGGAAAAATTTAAAGGTACTGTCAAACAATTTGAAATTGAAATAGAGGATTATTCAAACCGTTTAATTGTGGTACATTATAACAAATCAAAAGGTTAACCACCATCATCTCAATTCCGAGTGAAGTTAAGAATTTTTTACCAATAATATTTGAAGTTAGAACAAGCCATTACCTTAAATCGGGCCATTAACACGAAATAAATAGCAACATCAATTTTGTGACAAAAGTTTTTTTGTTGTTGTTAGTTTTTATGTTTTTAAGCACGGTTGTTTAGATTACGTTAGCTGAATATGATTTTCAAGTATATGTTATTTAATTATTTTATAAGATGTATTGTTATTTTTAAGTTAGATTCGAAAGGTTTTTTTATACGGCCTCTAGAAAAGCTTAGATATGGTTAGGGTAAAAAAATCTAAACTTCTACACTGGCGTAGTGTAAACAACAAGAACAAGCAAATATGAATGTAATTTTACAAATTTAATATTATTAGTTATCGTCATTCATTCTGATATGGCAAAGGTCCATATGTAGATTGTGACCAATGCAATCTTTATAAAAAATATGTCTGTTAAATAGGTATTTCGAACTGAAGTTGTATTCACTTTATTTGTAATAATTGTATTTCAATTACAATGTGTCTGATTATGATAAATTAACGAGAAATATTTACAAAAGCAAGATTAATGATAGTAAGATTTGCTAAATTTTTTGTTAATTATGTTTAAAAAGGCATATTTAGGTTATAATTTTTAATTTTGTTGTTCAAACTAGTAATTTAACTACATCGCATTGATTGCATGAAGTAGCTATTATTCCATAAAACCTCTTTACAATTAAAAATTAAGTGAAGAATCTTTTTGCCGCCTTTTGGTTAAATAGACTAGGTAACAATTTTTTGAAAAATAATAAGTAAACATAGTTTGACAATGATAAAGAAATGTTAAATCAATAAAAACACATATAGCAATGAAAAATGAAAGCAATAGGTATAAATATAAAGGCACTGTCAAACAATTTAAACCTGAAATAGAGGAGCATTCAAATCGTTTAATTAGCTAGAAATTTCACTGAACATAGCTAGATAATTATTCATTTGATGCTATTTATTTTGATGTAGTTGGTTTGGTTTTCTCAGTATAATTGATTAAAGTCAAACTGGACCTTCGTGCCCATTCTACCCTAAACATGAACCAAAAACGTTATTATCTTTAGGCTCGAATGTTTGAAGGATATGAAGTTAATATTATAAACATTATTAATTTTTGCATTTACGAAGATCACTTAACAAGCACTTTGCTTCACCGCAACTTTTGGGGCTAATTTTCAGTCCCTGAGACAACGTATTTTTTGGTTTGTAAAATATGGAGCACATTAATGGGCCAAATGCATTGAGCTTGAAGGAGATTATTTACAAAAATAAATTGCCACTTTCCCGTGGCATAATGTTTTCCATTTGTTTGCAAAATACTAGTTGAATGATCCACGTATTAAATTTACAATATTTAAACACTTGTTCTTCATTTGTTGGTAAGTTGGTCATTTTGTACTTCATTATTTCATACTCTTAATTTATATAATACGATTTTCGTTAATTTATTAAGAATATCAATATATATTATGTAATGTGGCGAATCATCGATTAGCATTTGTAAAAATGTTTTGTGTAAATATGTACCGGCTGCTGGTCTATGTGTTTTATTTGGTCGTCGTGCTGTGTTAGAGAGGATTGAGAGACACTCCGCACACGTACTACGTATGTATTTATATATTTATTATTACGAATGCCGATCCGCGTTATTACGGTACAGGGACAAGCGTTCCATCGCTGACTTTACGTTATTGTTTTATGACAGGAGTGCCGAACCGGCAGGGCAGAGGATAACAGACGTGTCACACTCTACTCTTTCCTAGCGAATCTATCACCTAATTGGATAACCGATTTTTTGTTTATTTTATAATTAGATAGCAATCAGAATCTAAATATTCTCTAAGCTATAGGGATCTAATCGAACTCAAAAATATTTGATAAACAAACGTACCTGGGCGCTTTGGTTATCAATCTTAAAGATTTTGACTGCAGTCTCTAGAGTTGTACTATTTGGATTTTGCTGGCGCATCCTCACAGTTCGACCCCGTATGTCCATATTGGCTTGATCAGTACCTTGTATAGCTGGAGCTTTTTGTCGAGTGATTGTTTAGATTTCGACATATAAGAAAAAAAAATGACAAAATGATACAGTAGCTTTATTTGAAAATTAGCTAGTTTTAGTTAAGTTTCCGCGATTGTATGTCAGATGTTGAACGTCATTATCACAGCCTTGTCGCATTAATTAGTTCAAACGTGTATTGTGTTTTTAAAACTTTATTTTAAGGATGTTTCTCTCATTTTTTCTGGGGATAGAAATTGTCCCCTAATTTGTTATTCGCAATTATTTTTTTTAATATCAATAATCTTATGCCAGAATTAGTTATTTAGGTTAATATTATTGCACTTATCAAGTGTTTGATTTCATTTTTGGATAAAATGACATACATTAAACAATAGACCAAATAACATAGTACTATTTTGCAAGCACAGTTCTTTCCAGTCCAAAAACA
The DNA here is from genome assembly GCF_003426905.1 of Ctenocephalides felis. Taxonomy (NCBI): domain Eukaryota; kingdom Metazoa; phylum Arthropoda; class Insecta; order Siphonaptera; family Pulicidae; genus Ctenocephalides; species Ctenocephalides felis. The sequence goes on along the minus strand of NW_020537646.1, from coordinate 44,758,995 downwards.
AATCAAATTTTACATTATGTTATTTGGTAAAGTATGGTAACGATGTGTGATTTATTCCCATGCGTCATGTGCAAATTTTATTTACGATTTATTTGCAAACTGCCTTCAAATGAGTATGTTTTTATGTTTTTACCTTATATGTCATTTTGTCTGTATTATATGAACAAATTGTTTTTTGTAATTAGTTACATTTTTTTGTAATAAATATTTTATTATAATTTTTATTTAATTAAAAGGATACTTGTAGTCAATAATCCTGAGATGTGTAAAAACGATTGAAACTGATTATAATACCATTAAATAAACAAAGATCATTTAAAAAACACCATATTATTTTGTCCATACTTTCCCTACTCACAAGTCAGTTTGTCAGTTAATTTTTGAAAAAATATGTACATTTGAAACAATGTCAATAAAAGACTATTAGAAATTATAATTTTTCTCAATTAACTTTCAATTGTTACAATCAAAATTTAGCAATTATAAAAATTATAAATAAAATAAAAAGCTTCGATATGTACGAATAAAATATTTAATTTTATCAGGTTTTATCGAAACATAACTATAGTTAAATATACAATCTTATTGTGACAGACGTCTTCATCTTCGTCAATATAAAATACTAAAGGCCAAAATCTTGAAAAAGATTTAATTGGAATGTTGAATCTTATTTTTCTGACAAGAACATACCTTTATTAGCTACTGTAACATCTCCAGATTCAAATGCATTTAAATCACTAGAGCTTTTGGAGTATGGCCCTAGACGGACCACTGGACTGACAAACTAACAAATGAAGAAGCCCTGCAAAAAAGAGAGATATATAAAATAAATTGTATATAATTTTATGTTCATAATTGAAATGGACCAGGAGGAAAATTAATGCAAATGATTGAAAAGTAGAAAGTTAAATTTGTAAATCCGATACTGTGAATTTAAAATAGGATAAAGCACCAATAATAGTACAAAACTCAAGAAGTATCTAAAACTACTAGTATGGAACAAAATCTGCAATACATTATAATAACTTATGCGCAATTTTATACAAAATCTATATTATTTTTAATAATATTTAATACATAAATTCTATGCAATCCATTTTTATCAATTGCAAAGCACAAATATAAATATTCAATATGATACCATGATTAAAATTAATATAAACTTGATTGAAGAATATTATATTCAATTGTCGATTTCGAAGAATGGACTCAGCCGATTTTAATACAAAATTCAAAAATAAAGTTTTATTTAACGTTTTATGATTAAAAGTACATCAACATATAAAACTCCACGGATTTTACCAAAGATCTTAAAGCAATAATTATCAAATTTTACATGAATATTTAGTAATATGTACTAGAATATTTCTCCACTTTTCCTATAAAAAGCATTATTCTTTTCACCCCATATTTCATCAGTTCTAGTACATGCTTAGTTACAAATAGTATATCCATTTTAAATTTTCATTTAAAGCAGTATGATTTATTTGTTTGTTCACAATTTGTTCTCTTCAATGAGAACTAAACTCTATTAAGCTTACAATTTATTTCATCAACTAGCTGTAAGTGGAATTCTGTCTTAAGGCAATTAAGGCATCGTGCCTTAAGGCAAATTGCTGGAACTTTCCGTACCAAAAATTATTACTTTTTTAAAAACGATTAACATTTTTGAAAAAAAAAATTACTTCAAAAGATAAGATTTTTGACAAACAATTAGACAAAAAATTACTTTTTTTAAAAAAAAAAAAATTTTCTTTTTTTGAAAAAAATGTTTTCTTTATTTTGACATACTTTGAAAGATCTAAACTTTTTTTCAAAGCAATCGTACTGCTTTAACTGCATAAAGACGAAATATCAAACCGCGTAAGCGCCGCGTCAACGTCTAACGCGTAAACATTGGTACGTAACCCATAGGAATGTAAACCAAAATTATACTTATTGTTAAAATCTCTATAAAATATCTGATAATTTGATGTGCATATGTCTAATGATCATTTTTGACCGCCAAATGGCATTTTTTTTTTACTTTTTTCATTAGATTTCCGAAACCGCTAGACCTGCCTTTATGAAAATTGATCGGTTCTTCACCTTGTCAATACAAGTAAAATGTTTTTTGAATTATTAAAATCGGACGCTCCGTTCTCTTAAAAACTGAGTTACCGTTTTCGGCACTTTTTGCCCCGTAAAATTTTTGGGATTTAGGACAAGTTAATTAATTTTGAAATTTTATCAAAGTTTGAAAAATTGAACTGCGCTTTTTGGACGCGAGTAAAAATTGCAATAATTTCTCATTTTATAATGCTCTATAAACCTATGCTACTAGATATACCTACTTCTTATAATAAGATATATATTTAAAAGTTCTTAATGCTTAGTTAGTTCTTAATACTTAAGGCCATTTGCTGAAAATGATGTATGAGAAAAATATTTGTGATACGTTTCTTAACTTTTGGAGTCTTAATCCGGAGTTTCATAATGTGTGTGTGGTGACAAAATATATAAATAAAATCATTATGAAATAATTTTATTGTTGAATTAATGGTTCTACCTAAGTTCTAAAACCTTCATGGTGGATCATGATCCTCGTGACCCTTCTGTGGAATCGCGACTGATTAAATGGCATTCTTGAAAATTATCTTCAATCAATTTTAAAATTTTGAACTACGATTTTAAATTTTACAATATATTTTAACAATAATTTTTCAACTATTTACTTTTTTCAAATCTATGATATCTTAGTTTTAATTTTAGTATGCCAAATGAAATTGACACCCTAGCAATAATAACAACGTGTGAATTCTTATTTATACGCAAAATTAAAATTTCAAAAATAAATCGTTTTGTTTTTTTCAATGAACTTGTCATTTATTGTATAAATATCAGCTATTAAGCGTAAATAATAAATATGAAAATATATTTATGAAATATTCAATCTTTCAGAAGCATCAAGGACCAAAATTAATTTCCGGACCCACCCTAAGGTGTTACGTTTGCTTTTTTTCGGCTACCGGCGTTCGGACGAAAATGAATTCTCGACCCTTTTAGCGATTAAATCATCAGTATTATAATACGGCACAGGATCTCGACGGAAGCTGTGTCATTAAATTAACTATATAATCTCATTCAATCTGGATCGAATTCAATTTGTGTCCAAAACCACATGATAAGATCAGCTATGATTTCAGAGAAGTCATGAATAATTCCAATTTTTATTTATGAGCAGACTGATTGATAAATCAGACGAGGATAATTGTAATAATTTATTTATTTTGAATAGTTAAATGTGTCCGTTAATTTTGATATACCGTTCTAATATATTTAGGCTGTATAGAATCATTACATTTAAACATTGAACTTTACTCGTATTTATAGGATTTGAATGAGCTTTAAAAGGGGAATAGGATTTTAAAGGAGAATAGGAAATAGGATTTAAAAAAGAATGTTTGCAGCTTTTTGAATAGTATTTTAAATTTTAAGGGCGTCTTCAAATTGCGAGGCCATATGCATTTGCTGCACTAATATATGAGTAAAAATAATTAGTTTAAGACCATATTAAAATTTGAGAAACTTAACTTTCTTTATGTTTAAATATGTTACTAAAATTCTATCTAAATAGTTCTTCAGTAAAAATAAATTAGACAAAACATTATAACGATTAGTGACAGGTTTATTTAATCTAAGAAGCAAATGTTAATGATATTTTTATTCATTACGATATTTCTAAATAATCAAATTATTTAAATGTTTAACTAAACTCAAACAATTTGAAAACTTACTTTTTGATAAAATAGTGACCGTAGAAAGAATAGTGTTGATATGTTTTATAAGTTTACATCAGTTTACACGTTAGGTCATATATATTTGATTTGCGAGCTTTGGAAACCAATAAAATTTTGAAAACTAGGATAATAAACTTCAAGAAAAAATCTGAATAAATTAAGAATTTGTATTTCATCTATTTTAATATACCAAGTTTTTAAGTTTGCCTATTATCATGCTAAGTAGGATCGTTTATTGAAAATTTATAAAAAAAATCTTTTAATATACCATAGGTTTTTGAAAAATAGCTCAAATTAAAGTCATCTTTCAAAAAGCTTTTACATAATTTAATGTTTTAGAATTGTAAGAGGTAAATTGGAATAACTGTTATTTCAATTTTTCTTAATGAAAGATAAAATATTGTTACTACAAGTAACTCGAAAGTTTGTTTTTTGTTGTTTTTCTATTTACGATGTCAAGAAGATTAGCTAATCGGATTTTCTATCAAAATGAACTTCTTCGGGAAGGCAGGAAATAAATTATCTAGATTATAAATTGTAGAAATAGATCTAGACAACTTTATATAATTTGTAAAATCTTTTCATTAAATGATTAAAAAATCATAGTGCTACAACAACTTCATGAAGGAAAAGTATTTGTCTGCGTCAGAAAATCGGACTTGCTAATTTTATGTTTATTCGATTATAAATTCTAAATGGCTTGAGACCAAAATTGGAACAAACATATGTGTGTGTATGGGAGATAAAATTAAAGTTTTGGCCGACATTTTCTCAAAAACGGCTGAGCCCATTCTATATTAGTATCTCGTAGGATTACAGCAGTCTTAAAAAATGCAGCTGAAAACTATGAAAATTTGAAATAATGGGCCGCGCTTTTAGCACACACAAGATACAATACAAGTGCTTCTTTGTATACTGTAATTAACAAAATTACAGATGTTATAAGTCTGTTTGAAAGATATCAATTGGAAATGTCATTAATTACTTTTTAGTGAAAGCGAAAACTTTATTTTCGAAATAAAAACACTAAATAGGTAAATCTCAATTTCTCTGTAATTAAATCGATTACACTGCGCACACTAAATTTTTTTCCTGAGATATTATGATGGTTTTTAAGTATTCGAGGACACTGATTTCAAAAACATCGTAACAGAAATTTTCTAACAGCTCTAATTTTTTAGATGTAACAAATTTCATTTAATGATTTCAAAAGTTTTTTTTTCGTGATTTTCGAGCATGGCCAAGGCCTGGCTGATTTTGTCATGAGCTCCAACAACTTTCAGCCAACATAACATGTGGATGTTCTACCTTCCTTGATATCGCTCCTCCAAAGTTCAGATGTCTTGTTGGATACTCTCGCCCTGCTATTCGCTAATATCTCCAAAATTTTCCAAAAACGGTTTTGAATAAGAGTGCAAGTGGTGAATTCAAGTCAATTACATCAAATATCATCTTTTAATTCTTCCTGCCTTTTCTTTTAACGTTGGTTTCTGGATCCATTACTTGGTAGGCAGGTGATGTTGATGTTCTAGGTTGTTCATCATTAGCGTGGGTAGGGGTTGTGTAGCTGATCATAAGTAGACCTCAATACCATTGGGATTGTGGTTTATGACTATTTGCTTCCATTGTCTGAATTTATTTCTTTAGTATTTACCATCCAGAAGAAAAAATCGTCGTGGTAATTCTGAGTTTTTTTTTAAATAATGGGGGTATTAAAATTATAGCCTTTTTTTTCTTCTGGATAACAACGTTAACACACTACGCATTTTTTTTCGCCATGAAAAAGCCATGTTTTATCTTTATTGCACAATTCAGTTTTAAAGTGAATGAAATACGATGTCTTTACATAGTTCGACATAGGTTTCCAGTATTTGTCGACAACATATTAACCACAGAAGTAACAAAAACTATCTGAATTAAGTACACAACGTCTTAGAGTCGAAGCCGTAATTAAATCCGAATGTCATTATAGCCAAAATGACTAATTGGAGTAATCCCCTAAACCTGAAAAACTGGAGCTGTTAAGAAACAACGGAAGGTATATTTGAAATCAGCGTTCAATTCTAAGTAAACTCAAAAAAAAGTTCGAGGAAAAAATAAAAGTGCCATTTTTGTCGTTTTTTTGTCAAAGATACGGGGCAATAAGTGCCAAGAACGGTAACCCAAGAGAACGGAGCGTCCGATTTTAATAATTTAAACTAGTGGTGTATGGCATCGTGCCTTAAGGCAAATTGCTGGAACTTTCCGTACCGTAATGAAATATTCGAGAAATTTTAAACGTTTTCAATTATATCATTACAAATACTGTTGTAACTTTCATTATTTTTGCTATCTTAGCAGTTATATCCGAGTAAATCAAATGTAAATCATAAATCAATTTAAAAAAGTTCCTGTATAGTCACAGTCTAAACGCATTTGCAAATAATTCTGTGCGACATTTTCACTTATACTGCGCTTAGCTTGGTGGCATTTTCCCATTTTTCAATAGTTTTCACAAAATTCGAATCGGAAAAGTGCTCCAGTACATAAACAGTCTGAACGCATTTGGGTAAACATTTGTAACAGAGTGGCGCTTAGACTGTGCTTAGCCTGGGTCATTTTTTGATTTGAATTTTTAATCCAAAATTACAAAAATATTTTTTGAAAAAAAAATAGAAACAAATGTTTTTATCCGAAAGCAATTATTTTGTTGAAACAAGCAGAATGTTCTTTGATTCATTCAAATCGGACGCTTAGTTCACTCAAAAACTACCATTTTTTTTAACATTTAGCTCCGTATCGTCGAAATAGCTGGGCCTGCCTTTGCCAAAAACTAATAACCACTTCTCCCAGTCATTACTAATTGAATGTTTTTTTAGATCATTCAAATCCGATACTCCGTTCTCTCAAAAGTCGATTTCTATTTTCTGCACTCTTTGCTCCGTACCTCCGTAACGGCTGGACCTGCCCTTACCAAAAACTAATCAGCTCTTTTACCTATTAATGTGAACCGAATGTTTTTTGAACCATTCAAATCCGTTGATCCGTGCTCCCGAAAACGTGACTGGAAATTTGTATCCATACATACATACACACATACACACACACGCACACACACATACATTCGTTTTTTCTGAGGTATGCCAAAATGTTCAAAAACCTTCAAAACGTCGAGAAACGTAAAAATGTTCAATTTCGATTTTCGGCCCATTACAATAACTTACCCTATGGGAAGTTAAAAACATTTTACTTGTATTGACAAGATGAAGAACTGATTAAATTCGGCGGTTTTCTAAAAAAGTATATTTTTGTCAAAAATTTATAGTTTCTCATAAATCTAATTTTTTCAAAGTAAAATTCTTCCAACAATGTTAATTTTTTTAGAAAAAAAATAATTTTTGGTACCGGAAGTTCCAAAATTGTCTTAAGGCACGATGCCATACGCCCCACTAGTTCATACGTATCGTTCATGCAATTTGCCTTAAGGCGAGGCAAAATGCCACTTAAATCTAGTCGAAAGGGATTCCAGTTGGAGTTCAACTTTAATACAAAATTCCATTGAACTACCAGCGGCGCGCAGTGGTCAAATTAAATACTAAACATATATAGGTAACTGCAATACCGACATTATCCGAGAATTTAGCTTACGTTGTTTAAAACGTCGAAATTGACGCAATAATAAGCAAAATAATATTATTAAACAATTGAGTAATTGCACATCATTCTATTGACATAAAAAACTCGTCAAATAAAATATCATGTACTAATAAATTTTGTCGTAGGTTCATTATAGGTCACTCAATATGCAAACATGGCGCTTATATCATCAAAACAATAAACAAATTTCTAATAAAAATGTTAAATACTAAATAAATTCAAAAGTGATTCATATAAAAATTTGACTTAATACAAAATATTTGACACCTGCAGTATTGTGATAAATAAGCATGGCAGAAAAGTAAGTGATTAGCTTTGTTTTATTATACATTTGAATGATAAACTTTGACATATTTTTGACAGTTCTTTTTAAATGTGTTATTTTCCTGAAATGTTAACAATATTTTTATCAATTAGAATTAGTTTAATTGCATTTGCAATTATCAAATTATAGTGTCAATAAAGTTTATACGCCAAAATTGATATTTTATACTTCATACGCAGTTTGATGAACTCAACCACAATTGTGTTTTGACGTTGTCAAAACTAGAAAATTATAAGTTATAAATTTCGCATTGTTCTTTATTTTTCGTCTAATGTAACATATTCAAATGTTTGTTACTTTTAAAAAAACGTATGACGTCTCTTTTCATAATATAAATATTTATCACATAAATTTACAGTAATGATTCATGGTGGGGCTCCTGGTATAATACTGCAAAATCAAAGGTAATGAAGGACTTTGATGAATTTATAATATTTTAATTTAAATATATTATATAAATATTTTATTTTAGTCTGCTGAAGTTCTCGAAGCTGTTCGTAAAGATTTAGGTGAAATATCTACAGTTGTTAAAGAGGAAGCTACAGCAGCTTCGAATGTTATTTCACAAACGTTGAAGGTAAATGTTTGCATAATGATGAATGGTTCAAAAATGCAACTGATAGTTTAGTGACTAATGTTGTCACTTATTTTGAATTGCATAGTTCTATACCATAATAAATATTCAATATGAATATTAGATACCAAAATGATTCTTTGAAATCAAGTTTTGCTACTTTAATAACATTGGAAAACATATTCCCCAAGAATTAAACATTATGAAATAATAAGTATTTCAACAATATGAAGAATAATTTTAAAAAGCTTATATTATCTTATAGACGTCTATGTTTTTGTTATAATATTTATCAAATTTTTATCCCATTCCCAGCTTGATGAACCAGATTCGACAGCAAATCAAGTTAAAAAGAGTTTTAGTGCTTTTCTGGGTTAGTATTTATTTAAATAGTTTTCTTATATATTTGACAAAAAACTTACTACTTTTTAATAAATGCTTAAAAAAGGACAAGTTGGTACTGTTCTCAATCCTGCTCCAGATGATGATGAAACTGAAGCGATACTGATAACTTCTGGCAATGGATCTATCGCATTGACAGGGCTACAGGTAATTTTTCAAAATATTACTTGGTTTTCATATATATTTTATATTTGATAAACATTGCATCAATTATTTTATTTGGACATATCATTGGCTATTTGTTTTCGACCATTCAGCAACTTAGTTTCTAATACGTATCTTAAATCACAAACCGTTAAAATTGTTGTATTTATATATTTAAGGAAGTTATTATGTATCAAGGTTATTTTCAATTTAAACTAATAATGTTGTACAAGATTATCATTTCACTAATATTATTTGCTTCAAAATTGGTTATATATAGTGCATTATCAATTACTTTCTTTTTCTTGTACATAACAATGATATAAAATATGAAATTAATAATTATAAACAATTATATCAGTAATCGACTGTAGAAATTACAAAATTTGATGTATTACATTTAACATTGTACATTATTAAGAGAAGAGAAGTTAAGACATTTTTAAGAGAATCTTTTCATTAAAATTATCATGGGGCCAATTAAGTTTTTTTATTCCGATAAAATAAATGAGCCGCTCAGTGCGCACATCGACTAACTCCACTTTTTGAAAAAACTGAGATATTAGTGGGAAAGAACTTGGTATAATCATAACTTTTAGTATTTATAATAACTTTCCGGAATAATAAAGATTAGCACCGTTAAATGGCAAATTTTTTTTGGCCATTGAATAATAATTAATTTATTTCAGAAGCCATTTCGATTAACTCCATACTCTGTATAATGTAAATCGTTTCAGTAACGCTGTATCTGTTCTGGCCGTGCATCGACGCTTCTACATTTATATTTGAATTCATATTATCAGGGAAATTTTAAAAAACAATATACATTAAATCATCGCGTTTCTCAACTTTTTGTTTTATGGAGTTAATCGATGTGTGCACTGGGCGGCTCAAATTTAAGTTATGTAGTCATTAAATCAAATTGATTTTAACTATATTTGCTGATTATTTTTTCCAGAAACATTTGTTGGAACTTCAATTAAAGGACTCAACCTACTTAAATCCTCCAGAACCAGCTCTTAAAACTCAATATCAGAGATGGGAAGATGTCATTTTAGAAGATCAATTAACACAAGATCGCTTGGCTCGGCATCTAGCCAGCAGTACTGTTTTAAATGAAAAATATGTGACCTTAGTTCCTGATAAAGTTGGACATCATGATTTTTGGATGAGGTAACATTGTAGTTAGAATATTGCGATTAATGTCAGTTATTCTGCATATATTTTTAAAGCTGATGTTTGTTTCGAAATTAGTTATAATAACGGATAAACATTGGTACGGAACCCATAGGAATGAAAACAAAATTTATACTTATTGTTAAAATCTCTATAAAATATCTGATAATTTTATATGTATATGTCTAATGATCTTTTTGACCGCCAGATGGCATTTTTTTAAACTTTTTTTTACTAGATCTCCGAAACCGCTAGACCTGCCTTCATGAAAATTTGATCAACTCTTTATCTTGTCAATACAAGTAAAGTGTTTTTTGAATTATTTAAATCGGACGCTCCGTTCTCTTAAAAACTGAGTTACCGTTTTTGGCACTTTTTGCCCCGTATCTTCGGAACGGCTAGATCTGCCTTCGCCAAAAACTAAACAGCACGTCTCCTTATCAGTACGAATCGAATGTTTTTTGAATTATTCAAATCGCTTCATCCGTGTTCCCGAAATCGTCGACGAAAATTTGTATCCGAACACACATACACACATGCACACACACACATACATCCATTTTTTCTAAGATATGCCAAAATATTCACAAATTTCTGAAACGTAAAGGTATATAAAAAATTTCATTTTCGATTTTTTTGCGATTACTATAACTTGCCCTACGGGAAGTTAATAAAATTAATGAATAAATCGAGTTAAATTGTTGCAATCGGTCCAGCCGTTCTTGAAAAATCATCGACCAGAAGTCAAAAATCTGCTACACACATACTTCTTCCAAATTTAGTCCCATTCGATTTAGAATGACGGCGTGAAATCATAAACATTCGCGAAAACACAAACATTTCCTTCGGAATGTTAAAAATGAATATTTTAGAATATAATAAGATGGAATGATAATATAAGCGAGATGTTAAATGCATTAATAATAATTCATTTCTCTTGAAGATATCTATTCCGCAAAGCATTACTAGAAGATGGTCTTGCACAAGCTGAAGCTGCTGAACGCAAGGCAAAGTTAGCAGAAGCTGCTGCAGTGTCACCAGTGAAAGAATCTGTTGAACCAACAACCATTCAACCCAAAGTAGCTGGAAGTAAAGCAATTGCACATTCCAAATCTAATAGTGAATTATCTAGCCGACCAAGCACAATATCTCTTCATGATGAACTTAGTCAACAAGTAAAATTTTGAAATAAATATGAAAAGTGGTCTGAAGACAGTGTAAATAACAGCGACTATTAATATTTGAACATTTTCAGTCTATTCAATCATCAGGGTCGACACCGTCGTTTTCTTCTTTAGGATTCACATCAGATGTGACTGAAGAAGCTGTTCGTTGGGATCTGGAGGAATTTTCTTGTGATGTAGAATTGAGTGAGGAACAGCAGAATAAATTATTGCAGGAATATGAAAAAGAAATGCAAGGCAGAGCTACCACAAAAGGTAGCTTATTTATGAAGATTGTTATCAATATTAACTAAACATAGATGGTAATCCCGGCCCATAACTCAGTATGTAGTTACATTTCAAAAAATTACCTATACAAAACTAAGGATTACTAAATGGAGAAGTTATGGTTTTACTTTTCAAAAACTATTATATTTTTATAATAAGGATAAATTTGTATAGATTTTTTTTTTAAGTGCTGTTTACCACAAGCGTTTTCTTTTTTGCATCTTTAGATTTTTACATGCCCTTTATGCAAAAAGTCTGTTATTTTCGATTTCTTGCTTTTAATGAAAAGATCTTTGTACATTTCTTATCATGTTTATTAAGCTGTTGCTTGGTGACTCCGCTAATTTAAAATTAGATGAAGTTTGCTAAGGTGACCATATAGTTTAATTAAGATGACCATCCCGGATTTCCACTTTGTGTCTAGAGTTTTCAGCAAGCAATATTTGTCCCAGATTTAGATCTTCTCTTTCAGATTGTCTCGGGTTTTCAAAACTAAAAGTATAGGGTTAAATTGAATTTGTGCATTACTTGATAATACACCTATAATTGCTCATCAAAAATGTAAAAATTATGTATAAATTGAATATGCTTTTATGATAAAAGTGCCAAAGTCAAAATTTCAAAAGTGTGTTAAAATATCATCTGACATTAATAATATTGAACTTTAGTTTTCTATTTTGTGAAAATTAGCAAAGAAAAATTGAAAATTAACAAATTTTTTGACTGTCTGGCACATGCACTAATTTTATACTTACGATGAGTTAATTATGAATAAAATTTAACAGAAAATTATACAAATCTTAAAAGCGAAAATCAAGTTCTATATAATTTAATCGAATAATAAAGTTCTTACTAAAAGTTAGTAATTCAGTATTTGTATTCTCAAACAGTATTTGTTATTTTAAATTATATTTAAAATATTTAGCGCAAAAGCATAATTACAAGATGTCGTCCCGGTTTTGATATAACAAATCTGGATTATGATCACCTTATTTTAATAGCTTTTAATATTTCAAATTATATTAGAATTTAGCTGATTTCTCGAACCAGGTTAACCAGGTTACCTGTACTTGATTTCTACGGCTATTTAGATAAAATGTCTAAACTGTTATCATTTTTATTTTACTCATTTTTTCTAATGAAGACACCTTTTCCAAAACTGGTCTCATTTGATTTAGAATGGTTTGAAACGTCAAGAAAACAAAATTAGCAAATTCGATTTTTTTTATGAAAACATAAACTTTTCCTTCGGGAAGTTAAAAATCAATATATTTCAGTTTTTTCTATTAGATTTCAAGTATTTATATAATTGCATTGCTGTATTACCTTAAACATTATGAAATGTAGGAAAAATTGGTGTTGAATTATTAAAAAGCCACCCTGGTCAAAAATTATTGGTAAAAAATATATTTACTGCTAATATTTTACTATAAATGGTCTTTTCAGATCAACCAAAAGTGGAAACTAATAAAAAGTCCAGTACAAAGAAGAGCCCGCAACCTTCAAATGCAAGTAGCAAATCCCAAAAACTATCCACCATTTCAGTAAAGCCAAACAAGGATACTGCGAAAACCAAAAATACAAAGAATAAAACAAATAAAAAATCTGAAACTAAAATTTCTGAAAGCAAGTCGGACATGTCTTTGCCAATTGAATCAGACCACTTCAAAAAGGATAACCGTTCTAAAGACTCTGTCGACAGTAGCAATGGTTCAAGTAACTCAGATGAGTCTTGGGAAAAAGAATTTGAAGATCTAGGAGAATAACATTAAACGGAATTACTTAAACTAAATTTCATTGATAAATTGATTAGATATGCATAATCACAACTATAAAAAAAGGATGAAAGTACTTCCATATATCTAGAGGAAAGTTAAAATTACCGGGTGAATTAGCTACAATTATTATTGAATTTTGTTTCTTGTGCCGATCACTTTTCTAATTCATTGTACAGTTTCTATATTTATGCTAAAAATGTAATTTCTTCAAGCTTTTCACTATTTTGTCCATTATTAAAGGGGAGGGCAAAAAATTGGCTTAAATTTTGTTGTTTTTTTATATAGATTTCTAATTTTTTTTTGAATTATGATCTAGATTAATATTATGTGTTTTAGATGAAAAAATGCAGTGCTCTAGATTGCAAAATATATTAACTGACAAATTCTATTCTATTATGAGAATGGCGCTCCAACCATTGCAATAAAATTGAAATTTGAGTAATCATATTTCAAGAGACATGACAATTATCAGAATATGATAATACAATATTTTGTTTATCTAAAACAAAATCTTGTCTTAAATTGGTACTACACAGTATCATTTTAGAATTTTTTAAAGTTAATTTGAAAATAGCTTGATAATTTGTAATAATACTTAAAAATGACTAAAATATGTACACATAGCAAATTAAGTCTTCGCTTGGATTTACATGAAAATTGCCAAAAAAAGAATACATTCATTATAGGAAGTATTTATTCAAGTATTTTTTGATGACTGTTCTAGCTGTTCATCAATTCATACTTAAAATAGTTACCCTTTTTAATTTTTACAGTATTTAAATTTAATAGTTGGTATAGTATTTTATAAATTTTAATTTGAAGCATTCCTTTATAGGTTTGGAAATTATATTTTTACAAAAAAAAAATAACCCGTCCAATTGATTTTAAACAAAACCATAAAAAACTAGGTGCTATAGTAAACAGCATTTGATTTGATGTATACATTGCATTGAAATGAGTGGAGAAGCAAGATGAAAGCCTATCCATTAATGACTTAAGACTTTTTAGAAATGTTTTATATATACATATGTATGCTAGATATTTAGATGGTGTCTTGTAATTGAATTAGATTTACAAGGAACCAAATGTTCTACATTAAAACTAAATTTTATCTCTATATTTTATATAATTGAATTTTGTGCAAAAATATTGTTGAATATATATGACTTTTACTTGATTTTAATATTGAGCTGCTTTGTTGGCCTTAATATTTGACATTTAAATAAATATATTTTATTTGTTATCAAAAATGTTCTTATTTCTTAAATGATAAAGTACTTGAAATAAAACACTTGCTGTGCTGATATAAATTCTTAATAAAAAATATTTCTTATTCCTCGAAATTTGTATTGAAAGCTGATCAAATGAAATAATTTCAAACTAGTCATATATGGAGTAAGGCAAGCTGCATGAAATTCCCGATTTGTGCAAATAGTCAACATAAATCGATATAATCGATAAGAAATTGATATATTAATTTATGAGTGAGATTTATAAATATAACGAGTTGTTGTAGGGTTTATGATTTTAGGAACCATATTACTGTAAATTCTTTAATTTTGTCCGAAATTTCTCCAAACATGTTAGTTATTTTCGGAAAAAAGTTTATATTTTATACATTTAGACACCGTCTATATTTTCTAAAAGCGTATTCCTTTCCAAATTTTATGCGACTTGTCGTAGACCTATCATAGTTTATATAAAGTTTCATTCAAATAGTGTAATCTTTTTTTAATAAAATATTACGAAAAAAACGGACAGTTTGACCGACCCCGACCTTTACCAAAAACTTATCAGCACAATTTGAAATTTAATTTCGAAAATCGGTTAAAGATTTGATTTCAAAAATTTCGAATGACTTGAAACGTCGGAAAATCGGAAAACCCTTATTTTTTATAAAAGATTTAATAATGAATTTTAATGCGATATTCGATTTGAAAGATTGGTATTGATATTGAAGATATCATCTATTCTAAATAGTACAGCGTAGTATGCATCATTTTTAAAAATGTTTATCGAAAATATATTTCAAATTGAAAATAAAACCATTGGGTTGCCAGTTGAATAAATCGTAAGGATGAAGTTTGAGCACAAGAGCTCATATGATGTAAGGTCTGATTGCTGTTAAAAATAATAATAAGTAGAATTCAAGAAAGTCAAAATACGTCTTAAGTGTTTTTATTCTTATTTTTAAACTGCAATCAAAACTTAACGTTTGAGCTTTTGTCATGCAACCCAATAGGCTGATCAATAATTGATATGTTTTTATTATCAGAATTTATTCAATGCGGATGATATATTTTTAAATTAATACATCGATTTCAAAGAATTTTTTATTGATACCATAGAACCATTTTTTATTGATAACATGTTTTTGACCATTGAATATCGAATATCAAAATGACAATGGAACGGAACACTGAAGTGTGAGAGATATTACCTTATGACCGTCTTAATTCAATAACAAAAATCAAAAACGGTTAATAAACTTAGGGTATCGAATAGTTTTTAGTATTAATATTAAGTAGCTATTGCACGTTAGTGTGATTATTTAAAAGAAGACCTCATATTTTTATGCCAGGCGCATGCGCAACTTTGCGAGATCGATCACAAGGGTTGCTAACTCCCTTCACGTCCACCCATGCCAAAATTATTGTCATATGCATTGGCGTTTCTAAATATTTTTATTTCATTGAATAAATATACTTCTCTAAATTAAATAATTTGTAGTAATTAATAAAAATAAAATAAATTTATATAAATAAATAAGCAATTAAATAGTATTTTTTCCTGGAGCTACTCTGTGGTTATCCCACAGAATAAAAAAATAAAAAATAAATTAAAATATAGATGAATCGAATCCAAATTATGAATCAAATTTTGTGGACGGAGTTCTAATTAATTTTTATGAATGTATATCAATAATAATTTAACAAAATCATGTATGATTTATTGAGGTACTCAGAACATGATATTCATACGACAAAATAATAAGACCTTACTAGGTGTAAGTGGCATTTTGCTTTAAAGCAACTTGCATAAGCTTTCCGATATGTGTAAATCCATAGGAATTTAGTATTTGCTTGCATTACAAACTAATTAATATGATTTCTAATTGATATGTTCTAATCAAAATTATAAAATCTGCAATTTATTAGGTGTAAGTGGCATTTTGCATCTGATATGTTAAAATAATAAAACTTATCAATAAAAAATTAGATTTATTTATTTAGACAAAATTGTTATCAGTTTATTTTGAAAATAAACATTTCACTTTTACTAATTTAAACTAATCAATGCAATTTGCAATTGATATCCTCCTACAAACAATCCTATAATTGATTGTAGTAATAAAATTAATCACGGTGTACGAATAGTCCTGAAAGCGCCATTTACAATTTTCATAAGTTAACTTCTTTTCGTAGAACTATAATATTTTCCGTTTAATTGTTTAGATCATGAATTCTATCGACATTACAAGTTTCATTAAAAACGCATTTTTTTATACTTCCCGTAAGGTAAGTTATAGTAATCGCAAAAAAATCGAAAATGAAATTTTTTATATATCTTTACGTTTCAAGAGTTTCTGAATATTTTGGCATACCTTAGAAAAAATGGTAGTGTGTGTTTGCGTGTATGTGTGTGTGTGTGCGGATACAAATTTTCGTCGGCGATTTGGGAAACACCGTTCAACCGATTTGAATAATTAAAAAAACATTCGATTTGTATCGATAAAGAAACGTGCTGATTAGTTTTTGGCGAAGGCAGGTCTAGCCGTTCCGAAGATACGGGGCAAAATGTGCCAAAAACGGTAGCTCAGTTTTTAAGAGAATGGAGCGTCCTATTTTAATAATGCAGAAAACATTTTATTTGTAATGACAAGATGAAGAACTGATTAAATTTTTGGGAAGGCAGGTCCAGCGGTTATAGACTCTCAATAAAAATAAGTTAAAAAAATGTCATTTGGCGGTCAAAAATGTTTATTGGACATATGCATATCAAATTATCAGATATTTTATAGAGATTTTAATAATGTGTACACATTTTGTGTGAATTCTTTTGTACCAAAGATTTTTAATTACGGTACGGAAAGTTTCAGCAATTTGCCTTAAGGCACGATGCCATGTACCCCACTAGTTTTACCATTTAATTATGAACAGACGGTCCGATCTATCATTTTCAAGAGAAAAGCAATGCAATTTCCAATTGAAATATTTTGTGATGTTTTAATTTTTTTAAAATAGAGCAAGATTTTTTGCTCAAATGCTGACAAAAAGTTTAATAATTTTCTAATTACAAAGAAACATGCTTGGCCGATCTTTGCGCAAACCGACCAACGCTAGTCCTTATCGAGTTATACCTAATGGCTTTTAAATTTAAATGTAATGCGTTTAAATTGTTCTAAAGCTTTGAGAAAATGTTGACAAAAAGTCAAGAAATTATCGAATGAAGTATGCCATTTTTTTCAATATGTAAATACATTTCTGTTTTGAAGATTATTTTAAACATGCCAATATCATCGCGCCGCCACTGCGTAGCTTCTCATTGACGGTCGTACGCGAGGCTAAAAGATCTATAAGCGAGCTTCACCGGTAGCAAAAGCTTCCACTTTATTTTATTTTTAAGATTATTTATAAAATAAATCAAATGATAGTTTCAATCAATCGTTTCAGTTTACTTTAAAATGAGTTTCTTCTCGAATTTTTAATACAACGCACAGTTTTGGGGCGATAATCTGTATCCTGTATTATCTTCAAGTGTTCAATAGTTATATAATGTGCAAAAATTGTGATAAAGGATTATCCTAGTTCTTGTGCAAATATATATCAAAAATCATGAAGAAAACTCGATAAAAAATAATAATACTAAAAATGTAAATGTTAAAACTATATCAAATACTATATTGAAATGTGATTGCTGTAAATTAATTTATTTATAAGGGCTTCCATTAAAATAGATTACATATAAAAATATAGGTCTTCCAAAAAGTAAAACTTATAAAAATATAGATTAATATAATAATTTACAAAATATGTTATATAAAACAAAGTCTTCCAATATAGAATTGTAAACCAATGTAGATATAAGCAAAAAAGTGTCAATAAGTCTTCCAAAATAACAAGTGTTAATAAATAATATTATAAATAGTACAAAAAAATTAACTAAACAAATTGTTTTTAAAAATTGTGAGCGAGGAGAAGTTGAGCTTTGCTACCGGTAGAGAAACGTAGTAATTCTAAGTGATATAAAGTTTTTACTACAAAATACAATATCCACGAATAAAAATCAGTTGAAAATCAAAATCTTTATTTCAATCTATTTCGAGTAAACAACCATGGCTTCGTCGCTTTTGAATAAAATACCTCTCCGTGTTCCGCCTTTAAAAAATGCTTTGAACGTGGCCTGGCAAACTGTCCAGCAACAAATGCCAGATAGATCAAGAGGAGAATATAGTGAACCACCAGGAAGACCTCCACCACCAAGGCCGCCACAGAATGTGCGATTTGCAAATTTTGACAATGGTAATAAAATATTTTAATTATAAAATTTTTCTATTTTATTTCTATGTATTTTTTAACTTAAAGATATAGAAAAACTTCATTGACCAGCATTTTAGTATGAGGTAGAGCGAGGCTTAAAGGTCCGCTGGTGGACAGATCACCAAATCTCAAAAACAAGTAATGTTAGGGATTTGTTAACGACAATATTTGAAAGTAGAGGGAAAAAGATGTATAACCAGCCATGACCTTAATTCTCATGACGTCACTAGTATATTTTCTTTCATTGTTAGCACTGTTAACGTGTTGGACGTGATCTTAGTTTACAAAACCTTAATATAATTTTTAAATATACGTTGTTTATTTGTTTTTAAGACGTATTGTTAATCTTAAGTAATTTCAACATTAACTTAATTAATTACATTGCACTTACCATAAGTTATATTTTTATATTTTTTAAATTTCAAAGCTTTCTGA
Source organism: Ctenocephalides felis (assembly GCF_003426905.1). Classification (NCBI taxonomy): domain Eukaryota; kingdom Metazoa; phylum Arthropoda; class Insecta; order Siphonaptera; family Pulicidae; genus Ctenocephalides; species Ctenocephalides felis. The sequence continues at coordinate 44,739,755 of NW_020537646.1, read as the reverse complement.
ACATTTTGCGTGTGTGTGTAGTATGTATGTATGTCCGGATACAGATATTTGTTGACAATTTGAAAAGCACAGATTAACCGATTTAGATGTTTAAGAAAAAAATCGATTCCTATTGATAGGCAGACGGGCTGATTAGTTTTTGGCCTAGACAGGTTCAGTCGTTTGATACGGAGCAAAAAGTACCAAAAATCTTAATTCAATGTTTAAGTGAGTGGGACATCAGATTTGAATTATTCAAAAACATATTACTTGTATTGTCGAAATGAAGACTTAGTTAAGTTTTTGGGAAGACAGGTTCAACGATTCGGAAGATATTTTATAGAAATATCTTTCTCTTCAACTCTCAGCACACTTAGAAATGCTGCATGATATTTATTTTTAAGTTTTTGTGCATTTCAAAATGTTTAATTATTAGATAATTACAGCAAATACGAGACAGAAATGTTTAAAATTTTTCAATCCCTAAATTAAAAACATATCGGTGTGGATATTTCAAACAGACGCCGTCTTCAAATGAAAAAAACATTTATATTCAAATCATGACCCTTTATTAACTTATAATGAAAAAGAAAGAAGTTATTGTAATTGAAATTGAAAAGTAATGTATCAATCAAAATTAATTGACAACTAGATTTTTGCCCATTTAAATAATAACCTTGATATGAATCATTTATACTTGATTTTCTATGCCTTGAACATAAAAAACCTAATTCAAAGAAAAACAATATGAAACAAATACGATGACATAATTTTCACATAAAAAGAAGAATAAATACCAATAGAAGTTTTAAAACATTCATATTTTTAATCGAAATTTTATTTATTTTAGATGAAAGTTGTGAATTGTCCACTATGGCACAAAACGGTGGATATGAAGACATGTCCGAAAATGCAGGAATGGCAGAAGAAAGTTTCTCTCATGGATATCAACAGTCTGGAGGTCTCAGAACCCAAAGGTACTTATTATCAATTTTAGGGTATAATTTGTCAAAAACTCAAAAATAAATATTGAGTATTTATTGAGCAACATTGTTAATGAATTACATATCTCATAATTTCATAATTTAAGAGTCATAGTAACTTTTTTATTCAGCTAATTCTATCCAAAATATGCTGTGTAACATATACTTGAACTGCTTTGTGGCTTGTACAGCAGTGACACACCTGCGGAAAACTTTCTCGTAGACAAAGAGTTGAATTTATGACTGACAAACGTTATGATATATGAGCAAATAAATTAATCAGAATATTCAAATATCATCATATTTACATTTTACTATAGGCAAATGAGTTCAGCCAGTGGTGCATCATTTAGTGACTCTGAAGGAGGATTTGAAGGCGAAGGCGGTGGACGGCCAGGTGTAAAAATCAACGAATATCAGGCTGCGTGGAATGTCACTAACGCTATACAGGTAATTTGAAATTGTTCTTTATATTATCTATTATAAGTATCTTAATTTTCACTTGAGAACTTTAACACTAGATGCAAATGCAACATATATGGTCCCTCAGCAAAGTTGATGTCGAAGACAATGAAGTTATATTATACAAATTAAAATGCTTCGCGTTTATCATGTTCTATATTCGAAGTTAATCAATATTTATTATAAAAAAGAGTACTAAAATTGGTATACATCCAAATTTAAAACATCCATTTAAAACTATAGATTTTTCAAATGGATTTTAGCTTAAGGGTCATTCTTTTACAAACCGGACACTAATTAACCTTGACATTTTAGAATTGTCTGAAAATTTGTTTACAGATACTATTCATAAAATCATTTGACATTGGTCCTTATTATTTACACCTAGGCCAGTATGAAAGTGTGGTTGACTCTGTTTACCCCACCCACATGTAAGCTTTAATAGAGATTATTATCAGAAAGGGTTGAAGCCAACTTAAATATTCCTCTACATTCAAATATTGTTGTTAAAAAATTTCTAACTTTACTTGTTTTTGAGATATTGGTAGTGGATCTTTTTACCCACAAACTTTTAAGCTCCGCTCTCCCCTAATGTTTTTTTTCGACTATATGTTCATTTTCCGCCAGAAGCGAAATTATAAAATATTTTTCAACCGAAAAACAATAAGATTGTCATTCGAAAGTGAAAAATGAGTACAAGTCTTTGAGGTCCACGGCGTGAAAAGCGCGGCTCGCGCTTGAAAATATTTAATATCTTTCGATGTAACAAAGTCTCCAACAAATTGTAAAAAGAATTTTTTTGCAGAGAAAAAAAGAAAATATATGTTTTTTTTTTGGATCGATTCAATTCGGGTAAAGGCCGAGTAAAACCTTTGTAAATATTTAAGGGTTGTTATTGTTAAGAAAATTGCAAAAACAAATAAAAAATTTTTAATCATTACAAAGTTCACTTCAATATGAGTGTAATAAAAAAAAATAATACTGATCGGATCAGCACATCCGGAGATAATTCATTTACCGCAGATGATGTTCATAGAAATTGAGCAAAAAATCCATATTTCAATCGTAAATATTTACGTAAAAAAATTTTTTTCAGCAAAATCCTGAAATACGTGTCAAATGATTTTATGAATAGTATCTGTAAACAAATTTTCAGACAATTCTAAAATGTCAAAGTTAATTAGTGTCCGGTTTGTAAAAGAATGACCTTTAAACCGAAAATCAGCATGGAAAAAATTGGTATATTTTATAATTTATAAAGACAAAACTCTGATTTGTACAGACAAAAACAAATACACACAAAATTTATACAGAGAAAAGCTCTGCAATTCACTAAATCTTGCAGAATACGGATATTGTAACTAGCAATTCTTTCGTCGAATTAGTTGTGAATTATTTGTTTTATTTTATTAAAAAATTTAATTTATCTTACATTAAACATTTTATACGTTTTATCAAGGCCTTTATTACCAAATTGACAAAAATAAAAAATAACAGAAAGAAAAACCAATTAAAGAAATAGATTATATAATACAAGGATGAGCAACGCCAAGCATTTCTCAACAGCAGATTATTTTTCTAAATATTTTATCAAATACGGCTGTAAAGGCTAATTTTGTCGGCAGTCAAACTCTGGTGAAAACTGTTGTTCGAAGAAATAGCTTTTTCTGATAAAATAAATATTAATTTATTTAAATATTAGTTTAACAAGCTTCAATATTGCAAGAAAAATTGAGAACTTGTCCGAGAACATAGCAACAACGCATTTTTAAATTTAAAATAATTAAATATGTAAATCTTATAAAGTCGCGAGGATTAAATCATCGTAAATTTAAAGAATTCCTAGCAATTTAGATCGTGGATATGTCGATTTTCAATACTGAAGTATGTCAGCTCAATGATGCAATGCTTATGGAGTATACGACTCAAATGGCGAATTACAATTTTTTTTGGATATGAAATAATAATAATAGTCTTTTTGGCATTTTGGTAATTAAGAATAATATTTTTTGCAGAATCTTGTGTTTCACTTTTCATATTCAAAATAAGAAAATGCGAACAAATTTTAATTGTGATTCCAAATAGCAAAGCTAACAAGACAGATGTTTTCATGTAAATGTTTCCTTCGCCATTTAACATGCAAAATAATATAGATTTAAAAAATGCATTTTTTCAGTAAACATCAAATTTTTTTATAAATTTTATGTCAGCCCTGAGAAATTTTCGCTTTTGAAAAAAAAATGCAAATCAAATTATGATAAATTCTTTTTTTGTACGTATGTGCGCGAACAATCACATAGGTCCAAAAAAGAAAAGTCGCTAGATAATAATTAATTCATTCAGAAAAAATCTATATTGAAGATTATGCTAGTTTTTAAATGTTTTTCAATATTTTGTGCTCCAATTTTGACTATAGATTATCATCAGCGGTAAAAGGTACATTAGTAATCATATGTCACACAGCCAATCCAGACAAACTCTTTTTTGTAGACCTGTGTTAATTTCAACCATAAAATTTATAAAAAATCACCACCTATCAAAGCTGAGTAAAACATATCAAAGCTGCATACGCGTTGCATTTCGTATTAAAAAAATTAAAATAAAGAACAAAATCTAAAAATAAAAGCAGTGCCAATTTTTTTATTAAAGTTTTCAAGTAAAATTGTTTTTCTTTTAAATATTATTTGTTTTCATTTTGTATTACTATTAATAAAAACTCATAATATACACTCGCAATTATATAAAATATATACTTTGTTCAATTTTATATTTTTGTTCTTTTCTTGTGGCAATTTTGTAATTTTGTTGCAATTATATTATTTCCGCGCTCAGTCAATAAATCTTTTGACTTAATTTTAGATCAGACTTTTATCAGAGTTTATGAAAAAGCTTAAATTTTATTTAAAAAAAAAAACAATTTATTTTCATCATGGCTTGTATGGCCGTAACAATTTTCTAAAATTTTGTTCTTTATTTTAAAATTTTAATGCGAAATGGAAAACTACAGACAACCCAAATTTTTATTTTTTTATAATAAACATTTTAGTAGTCTAATCATTTTTTATATAGCTCGGTAACGAATCAATTAACTATTATCGCCTTTTTTGTGAACGTTTTTAATTGATATTCGATCAAGATTTTTCTGATCTTATAAAAAAGCTTAAATTTATTCGCTCTATCCGCTGCAACATTTTAAAAATGGCAACGAAATGGTTACCTCCGATAAAACTAACTGATTTGCAAGCTTATGACATTGTACAAATATTTCTCGATGTCCATAAGAAGTACATAGTTCTTGAATGTCTCACAAAAGGAGCAACAAAATTAGAAATTTAATTTTAAAATTAGGAAATAAAACTGTTTTTGAGAGAAAACTAGAATTTTTTCAGAGTATAACATAATTATGCATGTTAGTATTTTAGCGTTGCAGTGGGTAAATTATCCAATATTTATTAGTATTTTAGCGTTTGCAGTGGGTAAAATTATATTTATTAAACGTAATAAAATTTATGCATTCGGGATTAGTTAGTCATTTCTTATACTAATGATTTTCTAAAAATATTATCAGTAGCTAAACGTTCGCCGGGTCAGCTAGTATATATATATAAATATATATATATATATATATATATATATATATATATAAATTAAAGTGCGGCCCGCCAAAAAATTTGAAAATTTAAATTGGCCCGTGGGTTAAAAAGGTTGCTCGCCCTTGATATAATATATTCTAAATGATATAAATAACCTACTAATCCGCAAGTCAAAGATTTATTATACATACATTTTTTACTTACTACAAATATTTTTTTTACTTACTATTAGATAAATTCACTGTTAGTAAGAATATTATATTTGAAAAAAAGTTCTCTATGTTGTGATGTCTACTGACAAGCTGACAAAACATTTTATCGAAAGTGAACCGTCTGGGATGAGATCAAAAGTATTCATACGTACAGAAGATTTATGTATAAGACTAGTGGTGCATGGCATTGTGCCTTAAGGCAAATTGCTGAAAGTTCCTGTACCAGAATTAAACACTCGAGGAAAAAACAGCAATTAATAAATATTGATAAGTGATTAATAACAATTGTTTTAAATATTTTGAAATACATAATTATAAATACTAAATATTTTATCGCTCATATATTATATAGCGACGATCTTATCGCATAAAATTCTTAAGAATGTTTACATTAACAAGAGATCCGAATTAATTCATCTGGGGATATATTTATTACGATTAGAATAACGCATATGAAATTCATACATTTGTAAACTGAATTGTAAAGTGGAAAGTTATATTTGAAGTATAAGACTTTGTGCATTTTTGAAAATTTCGAAATAAACAAAAATCTGAAAATTTAAAAATTTATTTGAACCGTATAAGTTTAGAAAAAAAATTAAAAGTTTTGGTACGAAACCCAAAAAAAATGTACCAAAATTAGTACTCATTTTTAAAATCTCTATAAAATATCGGATAATTTGATGTGCACATGTCTAATCATTTTTGAGCCAAATATAATTTTTTTTTACTGTATTACCAAAACCGCTGGACCTGCCTTCCCAAAAAATTTGTTAAAATCTTTATTTCGTCAATATAAGTAAAATATTTGTTGAATCAATCAAATCGAGCGCTCTATTATCTCAAAAACTGAATTATCATTGTTGGTACTTTATGCGCCATATCTTCAAAACGGATGAATCTGCCTTTGCACTGATCAGCACGTCCTCCTTTTAATAGGAATCTAATATTTTTTGAAGCATTCAAATCGGTTGATTCGTGCACTCGAAATCGTGGACAATAAATTGTATACAAACACACACATAGATCGATTTTTTCTAAGATACGCCAAAATGTTCAGAAGCCCTTAAAACGTATAGACATGCAAAGATTTTCATTTTAATTTTTTGCGATTACAATAATTTACCCTACGGGAAGTTAATAATACGAAACTGGTAATTATTTTAGGGAATGTTCATCGTATCACTACCATTTGCTGTTCTTCGAGGAGGTTATTGGGCTATAGTTGCTATGACAGGAATTGCCTACATATGTTGTTATACCGGCAAGGTTTTAGTCCAATGCCTTTACGAACCGGACCCCGACACCGGTGCTCCGGTTCGAGTGAGGGACTCCTACGTGGCCATAGCGAAAACTTGCTTCGGGCCGACGTAAGTAAATCCATATAAAGGATAAATATCAAGTATTTATGACACATAATATGGATTGTTATTAATATTTATCTTTTCTATTTCAGTTATGGAGCAAGGGCGGTAAACATAGCCCAAATTATCGAACTGCTGATGACTTGCATTTTGTACGTTGTGGTTTGTGGTGATTTGATGATAGGAACATTTCCTGATGGTGCCGTGGACACGAGATCGTGGATGATGCTCATTGGAATCTTTTTGATTCCACTAGGATTTTTGAAATCTTTGCATCATGTTAGCGTTTTATCATTCTGGTAAGAAACAAAAATTATCAAGTCAAGATATTTTAGAAATTTTAATTAAGTACTGTCAACAAATTTCCCTAAATACACATCAAAAAATATTTTTTTATTTTATTTTTTTTTTAAATATGAAGGCAACAGGTGGTAACAATATTATACATATATAATACTTCATAGATGTATTAATGTAGTACATTACAGATTAATCTAAATCAAAAAAATATTTATTTAAAAAACATAAGTTACAAAATATATCACAAAAGAATTATTATATAGTAAGTTAGGGCGGGGCACGAAGGTCCAATTTGAGTTTGTGCAATTACGTTGCGAAAACCAAACCAATAATAATACATATCAAACAAACAACTAACTGACTATGTTCAGTAAAACTCCCAGATAATTCAACATTGTAGAAATGTGTTTTATTTTGCTGTGTTTCAAAAATTTCCCACCTCACTCACTTTTTACCCTATAAGAGGGAGAAAATGGGACGGCCACGGGGTAAAGAGGTCCAATATTTTTTTTTAATTTCAAAGGGATTTTACAACATAATAGCTATATTATTTAACCTATGCAAAATATAGATTTTATAGGCAATTTTTTTTACTGAGATAATACTGTACATAAACTTGATCTGGTATTTCGTCAAAAAAATCATCAGCAGCGTAGGGATAAATGTTTATTCAATTTATCTCTTGTGAAATTGTTGTTTTTAACTTAACTTACTATTTTTACTTTATTCTAATTTTTATTGTTTACACTTTTGCCAAGGTAACGGTTTAGAGGGCCCTACTTACCCCACCCACGATTAAGCTTTTATAAAGACTATATAAATAACTATTGAATCTAACTTGAAATTTACAAATTAAAATTATATTAAAAAAACTAACAACGAAATAAAATATGTAGTTTTGTTATTGATTTTAAAGCAATGTCTTTTATGCCCCGATAACGACTTCGTAAGAATCAGAATGATGGCTGGTTATACATTATTTTTTCTCTACTTTCAAATATTGTTGTTAAATAATTCTTAACTTTGTTAGTTTTTCAAGCAACTCTACCCTGCCAATTTTGTTTTGAAAAAATATAGAACATTTTGATAATGTAAGAAATAAAATTATAATAAATAAATCGTAACAAAGAAGAAATTATAAAATAGATTATACCAATGACATTGCAAAAAGTTAGTTTTTCTCGATATATTATTTATTATTAATGACATCTAAGAAATTGTAAAAATTGAGGGTTTAAAAAAATTTTGAAGGTGAAAAGCAATGTCAGCACTGGAGCAATAAATTAGCACTGAATTACAAAAAATTATAACAGTTTATTTTCCAACGCTTATTCATTGAATTTATTCTCAAGATATTGGCAAAAAATTATAACAGTTATTTTTCAACGATTATTTATTGAATGAATTCCCAAGCTTATTTTTTTAATTAATCATTTCAATAGTTTAAAAATGAATAAATAAGTAGGTATATATTGGAATACTTTTACAGAAAGTTATTGGAGAATTAAGAGAAATAATTAAATGAGCATGTGTTCAACTTGTATTTAGAATAATATTTTTAATGTATTAATTTACACTTCAAACATAAAAAACATAAAAAATGGACATGTCCTTCTAAATATTTATAAAAGTGCTACACAAATGCAGTTAAATTACTTCACTTTCAAGTTTTGATATAGAATTATAGCTTCTGAGGATTACATATTTCGGGAAGTGATGAAATGACTATGCGATTAACATAATATTTATCACTTAATTACCAATTAATTTTAATAAACTGTGATAATTTGATAAATATTTTGATATATAAAAAATGAAATAAAATGTGGTCGAAAAGAACCAAAAAATAGATATTTTTTATTGCGAATATTGATGTGTTCAGGACATCATGAAATAGAGGATAAAAACTTATTCAACTGTCAGTATAATTTGCAACTGTAAAATTTGTTTGATTAATTAGATTTAGATAATATCAAATGCATGATGAACAACATCCATTTTTATTTTGCATATATTAAACTACTTCTAGAAATAATTCAAAACTTGTTCTGGTATTTTTTGCAGGTGCACCATGTCTCATTTGTTCATCAATGCGATAATTGTCGGATATTGCCTTCTTGAAATATCAGACTGGGGCTGGTCAAAAGTGAAATGGTCAATAGATATGGAGAATTTTCCAATAAGTTTGGGCGTAATTGTATTTTCATATACGTCGCAAATTTTCTTGCCAACTTTGGAAGGAAATATGGAAGATCGGAGCCGTTTCGATTGGATGTTAAATTGGTCGCATATTGCAGCAGCTGCATTTAAGTCGCTATTTGGATACATTTGCTTTTTGACATTTCAAAACGATACACAACAGGTGAGTGATAAAATTGTGTGAAATAAGAGTAACCAAGAATTGAATTATTATGAATAAACACTCCAAATAAATTATAACTGATAATTTTATTGAACAAGTTAATTATTTGTAAGCGCCCGGCGCAATGTTTATTAAAAAGTCAATTAAAAATCACTACGCACAGACACTTAATTACCTCGAAGGACCAGATATAATTTATCATTAGAATGGCTATATCAGACCTTTAAAAATATGTAAGTTAAATAAGTTGGTTAGTTATTGATAGTAATTATTTGTTTGATGTTCACGGTTCAAGTTATGCGTACAGAATGGATAATTTCTTATAACTATCTTAGTACCTAGAGTAGGGTAGGAAATTATTTTATTACAGATCAGAGGGAGTTCAGTATATAGGTAGAGGGAGATGGGTAAATAAAATTTGTGAGGCTCGAACATTATTTGACCCATTTTTATTACATATTTATATTACATTTAGTCCTAAAATTTGAAAAAATATTGGGGGTGGGCAACCCTTGTTAAAAATAAATAGTATTTTGACGTAAAAAGAATTGTACGTATTTTTCAATTCCGCATAAAAAATACAATAAAAAATTTACCTCATAATTAAAAAAAATATTTGGGTTGGACAACCCTCAATTAAAATAAATTTTGTTTAAAATGACCTTTAAAAATTTTCATCGTCTCAAAAAAATCTTAATTAAAATGATGTCAAATTAAAACTAAAAGAAAATTGATTCGAAAATTTAAAAAATAGAGGTGAACAACCTTTGATAAAAGTAAGTAGTTTTTCGAAATAAAAAGAATTCTATGTATATTTCAATTTCAAATTATAGAAAATTAAAATAAGTCAAGGAATTTAAAAATAATGTTAGGGGTGGACAAACCTTGATTAATATAACTAGTAGAAGTAAATAGTAAATAGTAAATAGTAATTGTATATAGTTTGTCAATTCCGCATTAACAAAATTAAAAGAAAAGAAGTTGACCCAAAAATTAAAAAAAGTATTACAATTGGACAAACTTTAATAATAATAAATTGTATATTAAAGAAGAATTTAAGCTTTTTCTTCAAGCTCAAAAATCTGAATTAAAATTATATGTCAAAAATATTCAGTGTCTGAAGACCGTATAAAAAAGGATTGAACTGCTAAAATACGGTGATAAAAAAGTAAAAATTTTGGATTGTATGTAGTTGCCACATTATAATAAAATAAAAACAAAAAATTGGTCCAAAAATTACAAAAAAAATAATAAGGGTGAACATCGCTTATTACTTAGGGGTATGAAAAATAGATAGTTACCGATTTTCAGGTGTACTGAATACGCATATAAAATAATCGGTAAAGCCGTTTCGGAAGAGTACGGGAAAGAACTTTGTGACACGAGAAGTTTATATATAAGATATATCGACTTTTCAATCAATTAATGTCAACATCCACCTAGTAGTGCATTCAACAATATGTTAGGAAAAATAAATATATCCTAACAAATAATCAATTAGATAAATTCAATAAATTAGATAATTAAGATACTAAATTTTTAACATATTTATTTCATTTTCAGGTTATTACAAACAATTTGCATTCAGCTGGTTTCAAAGGTCTGGTAAACTTCTGCCTTGTTATCAAAGCGGTGCTCAGTTACCCTCTTCCATATTACGCCGCCTGCGAATTGCTGGAACGAGCATTTTTCCGCGGAAAACCGAAAACGATATTTCCTACAATATGGGCACTCGACGGTGAGTTAAAAGTCTGGGGTCTCGCATGGCGCGTTGGGGTCATAGTATTCACCATACTCATGGCAATTTTCATTCCTCATTTCTCAATTCTTATGGGATTCATAGGAAGTTTTACAGGAACCATGTTAAGTTTCATTTGGCCTTGCTATTTTCACTTGAAACTCAAGGGGCATACATTAGATAGGGGAACTATTGCATATGATTACTTTGTAATATTCTTAGGAATGCTGTTTTGTGTTATAGGAGTTTATGATTCTGGAACTGCTCTGATAAAAGCATTCGAGATAGGTCTTCCATTTTAAAGTTTTATATTGATGTTGGTGTTTGTTATTGAAATGATGTTGAATTATGATTCGCACCTTATGCAATCCATATCTACAAATTCATTTTAACAAAAATATTTTTTGTTGGCATTTAAGAAAATTCTAATAACACAGGTCCAGAAAAAAAGTTGTCTGTTTTTGGTGTGCGACAGATGTTTTCCAATGTAGTTTTTATCCTTAAACTTCGAATCTGAAGTCAAAATTAGGGGTCAAACTACAAAAAAGTGAGTAAAATTCAAAAAATGACTTAATACCTGATCTAGTAATTCTTCTGCATAATTATTAAAATCTTACAATTTCTTTAGTTTCCTGGCCTTTTTTGCCTGAATGACATTTAAGGGGTAAGAACTACATTGAGAAACAAATTTCGAACACCCAATATATAATACTGACAACTTTTTGTTTGTGGACTTTATATGTAATTATTACAATAAACATATTTTGTTATCTATGAAATTATACTCAAATACGTAAACACGGTCAATATTATACATGCCTGAACTTTGAAAACGCAAATCGCCAATTAAATAAATTATATATTCAATAGCAGAATTAATATATATTTAATAGTGAAGTAAGACGATATATACTCGTATTACCTAGATATCATTTTCTCTTGGTTCCAAACGAATCAAAATTGAACATCATCAAATGTAAAGTTCTTTATGAGTAAAAGAGCAGTATTGTGGTTAACTATATGTATATGGATGTTCATGAATTAGTAAAATTTTTGATAGATTAAATAAGATTGGCAATAATAAAGAAAGTGGTCTTCAGATACATACATTTTCAGTATGAGCAGGTGACTAAACCAGACTTGTTTAAAATATGTCAAATAGAAAAATTGCACATAATTAGATTTATGAACCAATTTTGCCGCAAATGTTATGGCAAGGCCATGATACGCTCCAACTTCCATACTTCATGTCACTGAATCATACTGAATACTGTCAAAATGTCATGTATTTGCTGTGCATTCAGGCGTTTTACACAAACTGCAACGTGACGCGTATGTTATGAAGCTTGATCAGAAAGACCCTGTTATGTAAAATCGTTTTGTTTTTGACATTTGTGCGGTTTCTAGGTTAGGTCTTCTATTAACCTGAGAAAAACGGCCCGACTGCAAAGCAACCACATGGCCTTTGTCTAATTTAGTGTGGAAAGTTCTTCATAGCATAGCCTTGCCATAACATTAGTCTGTTATGCGGCAGAATTGGTCGATTAATCGTGTTCGGAAATAATGAAATTGGCGACTTAAAAACACAAAGTAATTGGTTATGTTATAATCGCACCTTATACATTTATATTAGGACATGTTATTCATTATTTTTATAGATATTTTATATGTTATTGAACATGCAGATAATAGTTTAAAATCATGTTTCATTTTTTACGAAAGTTAAGGGCCCATTTTTAGATAAAATAGACTGTAATGTAGCGTTGTTATAGCAACGCTATGTTACGCTCCTGTCTTCATATAAAATGGTAGTATAAACTATCGAAATGTATTTACTGCAAAGTCAGGCGTTTTAGATATAAAACATAACCCGACAACGCACAAACATAAAAAAGAATCATAACTGCATCTTTCTGATGTGCATTTATAACACATACATGAAGATAGATTCTATGTGTGAATCATCTGATTGCACATCAAGCACATAGCATTTTGACAGTTTTTACTACCATTTTATACGAAGAAAGGAACGTAACATAACGTTGTCATAACAACCATCTATTTTACTTGAGAATTGGCACCTTATACGGTGCTATAATTTTTATAATGTATCTACGTGAACATCCACCAAAATATTTACATATTATAGAATAACATATTGGCAGTGGCGTCGGAACCAAGTTTTTGATGGGTGGGCTCGTTTTTTTTTTTTTTTAGATAGGCAGCCAGTGGTCTCGTTTTTTTTTCTTAGAGATATTATCCCATATAATTTTTTGAAATTGATGGGCGGGCTGAGCCCCCCCATCAAAATTCATGGGTGGGCTCAAGCCCACACAGCCCACACGGTTCCGACGCCACTGCATATTGGATATAGCATATATGCTAATATGAATTATTTACGTTAAGGCTCACATGTATAAAATGTTCTCGTATACTTAAAATGTCTTCCAGAAATCGTAAGAACATTTCAATATGAGAAATACTTAAGAAGATTTCTAAAAATGCATTTTGTGTTCAAAATGTAAAAATATTCAAAACATAATATATTTATATACAGATATATTATTTATTCTCTACAATATAAAAATATGATTATTTGATATTTTTTATGAAAACTTAAAGGATGTAGATAATACACAAGTTTTAAATTTATTAATCGAGTATAGCTCCAATATTGAAAATTATAGTTTAAAAGAAGCAAATGGTTTACGTTCAATATATTGTGTTGCCAAAGTGTAACTTTTTTATTAAGAAATTAAGAATTCTTAAAACTTTTTTAAAACCTCTAAACAAATATATGGAGAATTTTGTTCCAAAAGGTTTATTAAAATAATTAATTTAAAATGTAAAAGTTTTAAGTGTAGCTAATTTTATACCTTACACTTATTTAAATCATTTTGATTTCATATGATGTCAGAATCAATAACTTAATAACGCTTATAATTTATTAATGAGTATTTTAGAGCTTTTCAAGACTCATAACTCGAATACTATTTTATCATATATTCTAGACTTAATTTCAAAGAAAACAAATGTCTTCCAAATATAAACTATGTATTTTGTTGTTCGTAAAAGTATATAATTTATTAAATTTGTTTGCTAAATAAGAAACATTAAAAGATATAAATAATAATTGTTATGAACATAACTAAATGTAATTATATTTCTTAATCTGAATGTTTATAAAATATATCGACTAGTCTTCCAATGTATAATATCCACATAGATATTGTAGTTATTATAAAATGTAGATTCTTTAAAATATGAGACAATAATGAATACTGTTTGAAATAGAACAGTTACAAAAAATGATAAATAATTATCAAAATGCAATTACTACGATTAAATAAATAAAGTAAATCGTGCTTCCAATTGATTTGAAATTGATAACTGTTGTGATTCATTCTATATTTATCGAATAGCAATATATTGTATTGGTTTAAGAGATTGAAATTGTGTTATTTAAAGATAATGTAATAAAAATATAATGAATTGCAGTCATATAATGATCATAGTTTTATTTTAGTCCAGAAAATAAAGTTAATTTGATAAGCAAGTTATACAATGACATGAAAATCGACTCGACTAGTTGATTTTCAAAATGTTTCAGAATATTCGATATTTTGAGGGAGAAATATTACTGCTGACAATTTTTATTGTTTGGTACACAAAGGTTATAATATTTTTCTGTTTATCATTGCTAATATTACCAGTAATTTGAAAAAACTGACAAGTTTTTATGAAGGCAGGTCTAGCGGTTTCGGAGATCTAGTAAAATAAAGCAAAAAAAATGCCATTTGGCGGTCCAAAATGATCATTAGACATATGCACATCAAATTATCAGAATTTTATAGAGATTCTAACAATAAGTATAAATTTTGTTTACAATCCTATGGGTTCCGTACCAATGTTTATCCGATAGACGGCGACGCGGCGCTTACGCGCTTCGATATTTCGTCTCTATGCAGTTAAAGCAATACGATTGCTTTGAAAAAAAGTTCAGAATTTCAAATTTTTGTCAAAAATGTATAGTTTCTCAAAAATCTAATTTTTTCAGAGTAATTTTTTTTTTTAATTTTAATCTTTTTGCAATTTTTAGAACGGGAAGTTTCAGCAATTTGCCTTAAGGCAGGATGCCATGCGCCCCACTAGTTATTTCAAAATTTTTTAAATATTTAAAATATTAAGTTCACTATCAATCGTGCTTTTGAAGCTAAATACTTCAATCCTCCTTCCATTTATTTAGTCGACAAATATAGAATTACTATTAGAATTGTGTAAAATTTGGTAAAACCGTTTGATTATAATTAGCAAGTCAAGAAAAAATAGCGAAAACGATTAAATAAATTTTGGAAATTTCAATGGTCAGTTCTATATCATTATTTTTAACTTCGCGTAGCGTAAATTATTGTAATAATCCAAAAATCGAAATTGAAAATTTCTTCACGTTTTGATGGTTTCTAATCATTTTGGTATGTACGTATGGATACAATTTTTTGTCTACGTTTTCGGGCGCACGGATCAACCGATTTGAATGGTTCAAAAAACATTTGATTCCTATTGATACGGAGATTAGTTTTGTCAAAGGCGGGTCTAGCAGTTTTGGAGGTACGGAGCAAAAAATGCAGAAAATAGAAATCGAGTTGTGAGAGATCGGAGCATCGGATTTGAATGATTCAAAGAACATTCAATTCGTAATGATTGGAAGAAATACTCAAACCGTTTCTTTAGACTTAGCAAAAAGTGCAAAATATTTCATCCATGTTTTCGAGATTTCATTTGAAATCTGAGTATAGAGAAATTACTCTATACTCGGATTCAAAATAGTTTTAAGTTAGCTAGATTCGTATTGCAAAATCAACGCAATTGCTCGTATTCATATATTTAACAATTTTCTACTCAAATCTGCTTGGAAAAAATGTTAAACTACAAATTTAAAAAATATGGATAATAAAACTTTACTTGAATGATTTCTGGATTCGAGCTGATCTATTTATATCATAAATGGTCAAGCTTTTTATTCGTCCGTTAGTTTTGGCTGTGATAAAACAAACATACATATATAACAGTCAGAAAATAAAAATAAAATCAATAGAGTTTCATTCGGAGCCTTTTGGTACCGACAATGATCATAATGGTCGTAATAATAGAATAGCCTCAGCACAAGAGAACCGATACAATAACTCAAGAACCGCGGTTGCGTAAATGAAGCGAAAATGTTTGTTTTTCTCCCATTGCTTCTGAAACGTTACTTTATGTTTCAATCACACAGATATCAATTCACATAAAATGTTAAACTTCTTTTTCATCGATTAAAAACAATTTTTATTGCCCATATCGAGTTTTTTTTGTACATCAAGAATTTTTTTGTTATCCATCTGCTATTCCGAGCCCGTAAGCAAATATTAATTACAAGATTCACTGGCAGTGTTCTCAGCGAAGGCACTCCGTACAGGTTTTCAAAATACATTAGTTGAAGTTAATTATTACTTGCGGATTGCGGGATTGTTTTCATTTTATTTATTACAACATATTTTTTTGCATTTATTGTACGTCTATCATTCTTATCTTCCAGTGTCTTTCTGTGTGTGCCAATTCAGAGCCGGAAACTAATAAAGGCATGATTCTAAACGAAGTATTTTAATCTGAAATTAAATGTTTGCCACTTCTGAAACTGAAACTTTTGTTATTGCTTCATTGGATGCATTAGTTTATTTGAGATATATTATAATATCAATTGTTCCAACTAAATAAAAATAATAGTAGCTTATATAAAGCATATATTTGCTATGTAAAGAGATCGAATTACCGTTTATAGATATATCTATAGATAATTTATATCTATAAACCGTCGACAATACCGTTTATAGAAAAATATTTTAAAATAAATTAAAAAAAACTCTAAAATGTTTTAATTTTAATTATTATTTGCATAACTCATTAAATTTAAAATATCGCATACATATTGTACAGAACATCTCCATTATAAGAATTACCAAAATCAGCTGATGGCTCCTACAACAATATACAAAGTTGACATCAAAATACAAAAGTAAAATAGAAAACCACCATATCCAGTTAGCGAACAATTTCTTCTGAACTAAAAAGGAAGCTGATGAGAACTTGGCAACTAGATATCGCCTGATCAGATAATAAGATCATTTTATTGGAAATTATTTTAATCACAATACTTAGTTATTAGTTTAGCTTATAAATATGGCGTATATTTCTGATCAGTAAAAAAGTGTAAAAGAATGCATATATGATCACAAATAAAAACCTTGCATGGTATCAATAGTATGCGTCAACTCTTATGTTTTATTGACCATTGATGTTTTATTGATACATACATTTTATATTTAAAATAATATTTATATTTCTATTATTTTAAATTGTTTTAATTTTAATAAATATGACACCTAAATGTCTAAATATTTAGATACTGAATACATGCCCAGAACTTAAAGTCAAGCTGAAACGGGGGAATAGTATGTCTTTAACTGTCCTAAATAATTATCCTAAAAAAATAGAAAAAAAAATTCAAATTGTTTGGAAATTCTGAGCTTTTAAGTGCAACTTAGAGCTTTCATGAAATGATGACCATGTTTTTGTTATTGTGGCTAATTTTTAGTAATTTTGTTCATTTAAGCTTTGGAACCATAACCGTGAATAACATTTCTAGGACCACAGTGAAATATAATATCACAATTGCGCCAAGTTTTCGAAAATAGAGACTTCTTTTGAACTATAAATTTAAATGTTTCAAAATCAGTCATCTGTCTCTTCTTAAAAAATGTGTTTAATGTACTAGATTTTTATTTTTTTACTTCAATTTTTTTAATTATAAAAACATTGTATTCTACCATTTTACAATCCTGCCAACTATTGATGAAACTTGCCAACACTTTAGTACATTGTTTTAAAGGAGAACTTCTTAAAGTCGACCACTAAAAAATTAAATTCATAGCTCAACAGAAAGTCATAATTCTTGAAACTATGGGGTAATTGTGTTAATATTTTTTACTGTAGTCCTAGAAATGTTATTCATTGTTAAATAAGTTTAAATAAACAGAATGAATATAAATTAACAGCAATAACTGAAAGAAGGTCATAATTTCACCAATGTTCTAAGTTGAACTTAAAAAAGCTCATGATTTTAAAAAAAAAACGTAAGTTTTTTTTTAATTTAATGAATGATATTATTTAGTGCAACGCATTTTTATTATATTTTTTTAATATACAGCATGATAAATTTTAATTACTTTACATATTTAATATAATTGATCTAATTAATTAACATATTTAATCTATCTTCTCTAAGTTCTCAAAACAATATGTTACGACAAATGCTTATATAATTTTTTTTATTAATTCTATTCTATTTACGTTTACCAGCTTTGATTTTATTTAAATACTACAAGATTTACGTAGAATCTTACAGGGTCTATAGTATTTTAAGAAGTTCAATTTTGTCTATCGACTCTATCACCAGGTTTCATCAACATCTCAGGTGAGTATTCCTAAGGTTTTTTCTGTTGGTCATTCCAGAGCAATCATCCTACCAAAATAGTAGTACTGTGATGACTTCAATTTGCAATTTCCGTATGATGAATCGCAATATTGATAATATTTGGCTCCGCTTTTTTTTCAACTGGCCCGACTCTGACCGGGCTGTTATTAATGGTTTTCAATGGAGCATCTTGGAACGAAGAATCCAGAGGTCAAGTTTGCGTTCGCGCGGAGTTTTCATGCCACAGACATTTCTGCCGGCGAGGTCGCGCGGGATATAAAAAGCTCGACACTTTTCATTTTTATTATTGACGAATAATACACAAACGTGCACCAGCATTTATTACTCATACCTTTTTCAAACACTAAAACTCGTTCTCATTCATTTACTATATACCCTTGAAGTAACGAAACGAACGGTTGCTTGGCTTTCTTTTGCAAATCATTCATTTTTTAACTGATTTCGTAATAATATTACGCGTGACGAATTCTCTTTTCTATACTTACGAGATTACATTTTGGAATAATGGTTTATAAAAGAGTCTATAGGACAAAATACTTCGAAAATTAGATCATATTCAAAATTTATACCTAGTAGACGCCGTTGGGTGTTGCTACTATCTTCTAGTTTATATTGTAAGATATTTATTATTAGCAATCTCTGATTATTGTTGTTGTAAAACAGATTGCAGAATAAAATTAAATAAAAAATATCGAAATTGAAAAATGATATAGAGTTATCCAATATACAGTAACTTTAGTACAAATTCCAAATTAATCTAATTGAAAGAATTTGTTAAAACGCCAGTTGCCTCACTGCAAAATTCTTTCTATTATTATGCTGCTACCTCATACTATTGCTGAAATAATTTTGAACGAACATAATTCATCAAGATTAACGATATAAATCTTTAGGTAAAAAACTCAAAAGGCCTCAAGGTTAGAATTTAGAATATATTCCTGGTGGGTGCGTCGACGAAGTCGTGCAACACGACTTTATGAAAGAAGAATAAATGCCTAATTATAATCAATATATTTTTGAGTTTTGCCCATTTCATTTCGAGGAATTTGCTAATGATGCTTGAAAAGTCGAAAAGACAACATCTATAAACCTGATCATCAGATTTTTTATAATATTGAAGATAATATGCTTTATGAGACTGACCCATTCTCGAAAATGTTGGTACATCTATTTACATTTGTTTTTAAGATATCCATTAAATTGAAAACTGACCTAAAACAATTCAAATAAAGTATGATGTAATACAGCACAAAGTAGGATAAGAAAAATTACCCCATCTCGCTTATGTGCCGATAATAGAGCGCAATATCAAAATCACTACATTTAAGAGCCATTGCCAGTGAATTTAAATTGTTAATTAAAATAATATATTGTTAATTAACAGGCATAGGTCTGTTTTACTTACACCAAATTTATCAGCAATCAGAAAACGGTACTTATTGTCCATATGATAAATATTTTTTAACTCATTGGACCATTTGATTTTTAAACTTGTCAGAAAAAGTCTTCATGACGAAGAATTCTGTCGAGTAATTACCGTTGAAAACTAGTACATGCTAAGTGAAACCAAGGTAAAACGTCAAAAAAAACATAAAATTAGGAAACCATGTTTTATATTTTTCAACTGTTTTTATTTCGTTTGACAATATTATCAATTACAATATCATTATTTTGAGCAACTGGATATTAAATGAGAAATAATTCATTAATAATTAATTAAGTCCCTCCATTTTATCCATAGGTATTGTGTTCTACATTTATATTATGTTATAATTGATATTATATTATTATTTTATATTTTATATTCATCATTTTGTTCTTACAATATTGAAATTAAAGATTTTAAATCGTATTTTTTTCAATTTCTAATATTTCTCAGATTGAATTGTAAATATTTTCGCACGTTTTAGATATATGCACGATTTTTTAATATTGTCTACAAATCTTACGTCACTCATTAAATCCATGGGATAACACATAGATGATGTAGCTATCGCAAGCAACATCTTTAAGAAGATATATGTCAAAATTTTATGATATACCGACGATTAGTTTACAAGTTACAGATGTTCAATATTGTGGGTTGATTTATCATTGCTCTTTGATGGGTAAAAATACCATCACTACCAGAGCATCGCTTGATAAATGTTATCTGGACTCTGCCAAATCGAGGCAAATGGTGGAGAAGTGGTTTGCTGATTTTAATTATGACCATACAGACCAAAAATTTGGCCAGAGGGCCAAATTGCGCTGGTTACCCCGAAAAATATAAAATAATCCACCGAACTGTTTTGGAAAATCGAAAAGTGAAAATGCTTGAGACAGCTGACACCCTAAAGGTATCAATAGAACATTCTGGACATATCGTCCGCACATATTTGAATAGGAAAAAGCTCTGTGCGGCACCGCTAAATGGGTGCCGCGCGAACTCACATTTGACCAAAAACATAACAAGTTGAAGAAGAGTATTTGGATCTGAAAATGAAACTAAGTTTTTGCATAAATATGTTACCATGAATGTGACCTGTTTTTACCACTACACTTCGGAGTCGAATAGACAGTGATACGAGGGGACTAGACACGATGAGGAGAAAAATTGCAAATGATCAGCAGGCAAGGTTATGGCGTCAGTTTTTTGGGATTTGCAAAGAATGATCTTCATCAACTATCTCGAGAAAGGCTAGATCATCAACAACGAATATTGCATAACGTTATTGGACCATTGGAAAATTTAAATCGGAAAAATGGCCCTATTTAAAAAAGAAAAACAGTGCTGCTCCATCAAGACAACGCGCCAAGTCACAAATCCGCCAAAACAGAGGCTAAAAACATGAATTGGGTTCCGAATTGCTTCCCCACTCACTATATTCTTTAGATCTGTTTCCCAGCGACCATATCCTGTTGTCAGATCTCAAAAAGATGCTCGATGTAAAGAAATTTGTGACAAATGATGAGATGATAGCCGAATTTTGTGTCATAGTACAAATCGTACTACAAAAATGGTTTTGAAATGTTCGACGTTTTCTATAATCGGTAGATCGTCTTTCAAGAAAACTATATTGAATAGAAAAAAGAATTTAGCCAAAAAAATAGGTTTTTCTTAGTTATTCTACGGACTTATTGAGTGAAGTGATAGATACGTAGTTTTTTTAGTATTGCCTATACAAAAGCAAGTAGGTACTCTAATAATATATATAACTAGTATATATATATAATTTTCAACAAGCGACCCATACTTAATTTAAGTTAGCCATCAAATGTTTGATTAGTAAACGCCAAAATTAATTAAAATAGTTTCAATGTTAATAGTATTATTAGTTTTTTGTGATGTGCTACAGTTTATAATCAAACCACTACCATAGTGAAATAGTAGAGAAGTTTTAAATGTTTTTAGCCTAAATTAGAATTAAAATCAAAATCATTTCAGATTTCCAAAAAATGAACAAAAAATTTTTGTTCTCTTCAAAAACTAATATTTTATTCACAGTATTAACACAAAGAAATGTTTATTGAATTATTCTAATCAGATGAACAGTTCTTTCAATAACTCCTACTTTTTCACTTTTTGCTCCGTATCTCAGAAATGGCTGGAACTGTCTTCACAAAAAATAATTGGCACATATCCTCATTAATAAAAATCAAATGTTTTGAATCACTTTTATCAAATGCGCTTTTCTCTCAAATGTTCGAGTTTTCATTGTCTGCCATTTTTGGTTCGTATCGCCGAAACGGCTGGATCGACTTTTAGTACGTATTACTAAATGCTTTTCACTATAGATAATGTTATATATAAAATATTTATATTTAAAATTTATATTTATAGTAGTATTTTCCAAAATTTAGTATCAAACTTTAAAGATTTTAAACATTTATTTGTTGTCCTAAATGCTATTTACTGAGTTTGAAAGTTTTGCATCTTTTAAGCGGATTTCAACTTTATAAAATGTTGGTCTAGTAAATATTTTTAAGACAGCAGTTATAATTTTGTATTGCTAATGCCGTGCCCCTTGTGTATGTTTGCAATTAAGTAATTATCGAATGAAATTCCCATTGGGACCGGGAATTTGAATCAAAAGTGAATATGAGAATATTTTCAAATTAATCGCATAGGCAGCCACGGGCATGTTATGTAAAACGTGTGGTACCACATACTGGGCGCAAATTGTAATCCGCGAAGAGCTCCGGGCTAAGCCGTGATTGAAGATTTATATTCGTTGATTCGAATTCGCTTCATATTTAATCGGAAATTTATTTTATATTAGTTGCTCGCATAAAAGTCCCGAGACGATGCGTTTGCCAACTAAATACTGAGATATATAAAAAAGGATATAGTGAATTGCAACTTCATACTGCGAAAGCACTAAGAAGAATTCAAATAAAATATAGATCGCGGCGCATACAAATTATGGAACACTAAAAATGTTTTATGTTGTCTACAAAAATGGTAACGGTAACATAAAAATCAGTTTATTTATAGATGAAATCTGTTTTAACCTTTATGGTATCTCAATTGCTATCCACTATTTTTATTATGTTCATACTTAATTTTCACGTGCGTATGCCTACTATAGACTGAAATTCATATGGTCAATATTTGTTCAGTTAGAATTGTAAATAGCACAAGATAAGATGAAAAAAAGTATTTGTGTCTGTAGAAGGTTCAACTGAAATTTAGTCTTTTGTCTCAAAAATGCTAGCTTACTTCTAATCGTAGTTTACTAACTTTGAATGAGTATCGGTAATGTTTCACAATACTTTTCCAGTTTTGGTTAATTATAAATGTATAATTGTTGATGTTGGGGGGTTTCTCAACCCCTTTCGAAGTATTTTATACTTCGAGGAAAAATAAAAAAATTAAATGTATTCAGAAAACAAAAACCAATGGTAAACAAATATAAATTAAAAATAAAATTCTTCTTACTCCGTAATCAATAATAAACTAAAATATATTCTATATAAATTTTATATAAATGAAAAAACAAAAATGAACACTAATTAATATTGTATGAAAATGTTATCTGTTTTGGAAGTCCAAGCCGCGGCAGCTATTTGGTTGGATCTGGAAACATCAGCGTAGTCGGTTGGATAGGTTGAAAAGAAATTCGAATACACTGACAAATAAAAATAACTGTTGACTTGACACACAATAGAAATTTAATCCACTGATAATATTGAACTGATAACAAACACTGAAAGGAACTGAATGTATTGATTGCAAGTAACTGAATGAATGAATTAAACCAAAATGAATGAAAACCACGGAATAAATCAACTCGAACACTGTAAGGAACTGAAAGTAACTGAACGAATGAAAGGCGCGGAATGAATTGATTTGAATGCCAAAAACTATTGCCTGCATCGGCCTTTTTATGAGTCAGAATTGCCCGATTGCCTAAATTTGAAACGTATTGTCCGAGTAGAAAAACAAACCTTTTACAGGTCCGACAACCTACACAGGTGCGGCGCAAACATTTTCCCCCGACTAAAAGGTTAGCCTTTTATACTTCTGAAAATACTCGAAATTGGTACATAGTGAACCTCATGATTAGGAAGGATAGAATTGCCAAAATAAATTCAAACTTTCATTCAGAGTAGATCGGTTACGGAAGCCTGACCTCGCGCCAGGGTCCCCTCTCACGACCTACCACATTCACACGATCTAGATTGCGGAAGTTTTATTTTCGCGCCAGGGTCTAGATTTTTTGGACATTTACAAGAATCTTCCAGAGACTATGAGGGGTGTTCTCATCGCCCTGAAGATTGAAAATTTGGCAAAACTATATATAGAAGCAAATATATCATGAGATAGAAAAGTTTTTTTTTTTTGAAATGAATAATTCAGATATAAACTATTGAATAGGTAGGGGGCATAGTTTGACAACAGGCCGCTTGATTAGGGTATTTCCGTTTTTACCAATGCTACTCGAACCACTCCATCAGGGCCCGGAAAAACCTCTTCAACTCTTCCCAACCCCCAATGAAGCGGACGCGCATTCTCTTGTTTTACAACTACCAAATCACCCTTTTTAATAGGATTAGTGACTGTATTCCATTTCTGTCGGACCTGTAGCTCGGTTAGATATTCCACATTCCATCGCTTCCAGTAAGAAGCGACAATATGATCTAACAATTGTTTTCTTTTAGTCAAATTCAAGTTTTCATAGTCAACGGGCAAATCCGACAGAGGCTCTTGCATTAAGAAGTGCGCAGGCGTAAGAGGTTGAGGATCCGATGGATCATTGCTCAGCCAACATAACGGTCTTGAATTCAGTAAGGCTTCGATTTGATTGAGGACTGTATTAAACTCTTCGTAGGATAAAATTTGCAACCCTATAACTTTAAACAAATGGGTCTTCACTGATTTAATATTCGCCTCCCATATACCTCCAAAATGTGGGGCAAACGGTGGATTAAATTTCCATTCAATGTCATGTAAAACCAATAATTCATTGAAACGCTTTTTATACTCTTCGGAATTTAGGAGAAGGAATAAGGAATCAAGAGTATTTTTGGCTCCTATAAAATTGGTTCCACAATCGGAGTAAATACATTTGATAGGACCACGCCGGGCTAGGAATCGTTTCAAGCAATCTAAAAATGTATCGCTTGTTAAATCTGAAGCTAATTCGAGATGTATCGCCTTAGTGGCTAAACAGATGAACAAGCATATATAAGCCTTGTAGGTTCGAGCGCCTCTGTGACGACTCATGGAGATATTGAAGGGGCCTGCATAATCAACGCCGACGTTTAGGAAAGCTCTACTGGCTGTTATGCGCGGTACTGGTAAGTCGCCCATGAATGGAAAAATGGGTTTCGGATTCTGTCGAAAACAAGTTATACACTTGTTAAGACGATTGCGAATTATTGCACGAGCCGACAAGATCCAATATTTTTGCCTCAATAAAGATAATACTAAGTTTGATCCAGTATGTAAATTATTAATATGGTAGTAATCTATGAGACAATTTACTACTTGGTCTTTTTTTGGCAAAAGAAGTGGATTGTTATTAGTTGTTAATCCTAATCTACCTTTAACGCGTAAACAATTATTAGAATCCAAAACCACATTTAGTCGGCAAAACTTCTTCGAACAAGACTTTCCGTTCGTTAATAGTTTGAATTCTTCGGGAAAATGATGTTCTTGGACTAACGAATAATAATAACCTCGGCTTGTTTCAAATCTGAAGTCAAAAGTCGGTTTCGATTTGTTATAATTTTACAAAACTTCAATATATAAGCGAAAATTCTTACAAGTTTGCACCAATTAGAAAATTTTTGCGTTAATTCATATAAAGGATTGATCGGTGGTATGACACTCTTTACTATTAGAGCGTTAGCTTTTCTTTCTTGATCAATATCTCCGGAAGGTTCAACCGTTTTTGCAGGCCAAGTTGATATAGGACCATTCAACCAATCCGGCCCAAACAACCAATTCTTATGTTGGATAAAATCCTTAGGTCGAAGACCTCGAGAAACACAATCGGCTGCATTTTGATTAGAAGGAATGTGAAGCCATTGTGCATTAGGAATGAGATCCCGTATTTTTGTTACCCTATTGGCTACAAATGTTTTCCAACGAGTAGCCGGTCCTGCTAACCAGTGAAGGACAATCATAGAATCGGAAAAACAGTAAATAGAATCAAAATCTATACTATGTTGGTTATTCGTTAATATAAAATTCAGAAGTTTTGACAGTAAATGACAGGCACAAAGTTCAAGCCTGGCTAATGTTTGGTTTTTAATCGGTGTTACACGCGATTTTGAAATCAACAAGAAATTCGGATTGCCAAGAGATTTAATATAAACTACCGCTCCATACGCTTGCTCTGAACTATCCGCGAAACCAAATAATGAACATTTGTTTTGTTTTGATGTTTCGAGATAACGCGGAATCTGATAGTTATTAAGATGCTCTAATTCGGAATATACGGCTAACCATGATGTAATAATAAATGATGGTAATTCCTCATCCCAATCGATTTTTAATGTCCAAATTTTTTTCAATAATATTTTTATCTTAACAACTATCGGAGTTAGGAAACCCAGAGGATCCCAGATTCGCGCTATTACTGAAAGAAGTTGTCTCTTTGTCCATTTTCTCCACGTAAGCTTTATTTCGAATGAAAAATTATCTGATAAGGGATCCCATTTTAATCCCAATACCTTTGTAGAAGATTCCATTTGAAAATCCGATTTAGAGAAATGTTTATTTTGTACATCAGAATCAGAAAAAAGTTTACGCAGATTAGAATTATTAGATTCCCACTTTTTTAATTCAAAACCACCAGACGATAATACAGTCTGCAAACCCTCGCAAATGGTTTTAGCGCTATCCAAGGAGTCGATACTTGTAACCACATCATCAATATAGACATCGTTCTCAAGAATTCTAGAAATAGATTGAGAATATTTGGAACATTCGTCTCGGGATAGTTGTTTGATGGTTCTGATAGCTTGAAAGGGAGATGATGATAGACCAAAAGTTACGGTATTTAATTCATAGATGCCAATGGGTGCATCGGGAAACGGTCTCCATAAGATTTTTTGATATTTTCTATCTTGTTTACGAACCCAAATATTACGATACATTTGTTTGATATCAGCTGTTAATGCTATAGGCCCGAAACGAAAATTTAGAAGGATTGAACAAATGTCGGTTTGTAATTTAGGACCAACATGCAAAATTTCGTTCAAGGAAGTGAATTCTGAATTTTTCGCAGATGCATCAAACACACGCGTAAAGGCGTAGAGGAACTTTCTTTTTCGACTGCGAAATGAGGAATATAATATCCATTTTTTATTTTAATAAAATCATCGACTTCCTGATCTACCGGACAATAATCGACAAAGGATAATTGGTTTTGAGTCAGGTAATCTTCTATAACGGCGGCATATTTTTTATGAAATTCGGGATATTTCAAAAATTTATTTTCAAGCATGTGGTATCGCTTTAAGGCTAAATGAAATGATTTGTATAAATTTCTGCCTTCACTTTTAAAAGGCAGCGCTACTACATATCGTCCATCTGGAGATCGCGTAGTAGTTGTAGTAAAATGGTTTTCGCATAAATCATCGTTAGAAGAGAGGATTATTTCGGGAATGTCTTCTAATTGTAAGAATTTATTCATTTGTAAATGGAAATCTGAATCTGAAACATTACATAAATTAGTAGAAGTGCCGGTATTTTCAAATAAATCAGGAATGGAACCTAATATTAAATAACCCAACCGGGTTTCTAGGGCCACAGGTAATCCTTTATCATTTTTAACTTGATTAGTGCCAAGAATTTCGCCGAAAACATCGCAACCCAAAATTCCGTCGACCTCCTGGGGTGTATGAAAGTTAGGATCCGCTAAAGGATAATTCAGAAATGTTTTGATGGATGAAATCGGAATGGTAATTTGTGGTTGCTTTCCCACTATCTCGTGTACTACGTATGCACAGACCGATAACTGATAAGAATCAATTAAAGATTTCAAAGTGAAATTAACTAATCCAATAACTTTATGTGACGAATTGCCTAACCCGATCACTTGGGTTGATATTGGAAGAATTTGTAAATCAGCCTTTTTGCACCAAGTTAATGTCACAAAATTTCTATCGCTTCCCGAATCAATAATTGTACGTAATAAAATGTTTTCTTTTCTAGTAGTAACTTTTACTACTGCTGTCGGCAATATGGTAATATGATGTGCGATTTTGTTTTGATTAAATGCGCATAAAACCGTACTACCTGATTTGGAATTAGAAAGATTATTTTGATCCGTACTCGCAAAATTGCTACCAGTATGCAATAGCGAGTGATGTCGTTCGTTACATAATAAACAGGTTTTATTCGATCGACACGTAGTCGTTATCTTATGACCCAAACAATTGTCGCATAAGTTTAATTTTTGAATAAGGGATCGCCTATCAGGTATACTCAATGAAAGAAATTTCGAACAAGTAAACACTCTGTGTTGTTCCCGACACACAAAGCATTTGTTATCATATTTATTTTTTAACAAAAATGACCGGCTAATTTTAGTGTTTTTGTAATTGGGTTTGTCATTAGTGAAATTGTTGGTCATACCATATACTTGATTTTTTGCCTGTTGTGACTTTTGAAGAAAATGCAGGAGGTCTTGGTATTTGGGAAACTCACCTTGATAAAAATGCTCGAATTTTTCTTGTAACAACGGATCGAGTTTCGAGAATGCCAGTGACGTAATAAGGAAATCATAGGCGTCGGGAATATTCAATTGGGAGAGCGCTTGCACCGCGGTATCGAATTTTTCAAGGAATGAATTTATTTGTCCAGATGAAATGGTTTTGAATGACAATAGTTGTTTGAAATAATTGTGGCTAAGTACCGTTTATTTTGGTATTTTTTTATGAGCGCTTCCAAAGAATTTGATAATTATTTGCGGTCGGTAGTATAGAATGAAATATTTTTAAAACCGGACCCTGTAACGCTCCTTTTAAAAAATGAAATTTTGAAACATTATCTAACTCGGTATTTTCATGAATTAGTGAATTGAATGTTTCATAAAATAATGGCCATTGTTGAATATCTCCTGAGAATTTAGGTACTTCAATGGACGGTAAATGTTGTTTGGGTACTATGTCTTTAATTGAAGAACTATGCGCATTTTTATTATCTAGTAATTTCTCAGCGTGTTTTATTTTGGCATACATCGTTTCAAGGGCCTTTATTGCGGAATATTCCGGAATGAAACTAGGATTATCTAAATATTTTAATTTGTTTATTTCATCGCACAATTGAATAAATTGTTCACGAGCATTTTCAGTAATATATAAATTTTCAAGAAATTGTGTCTTATTTGAAGATACATCAATCTGTTGCGATAGATCGTACGTTTCTTGCACAATTGAAAAGTACATCTCTCTCTTGGCGGTTAGACGTGCAATTTCTGCACCAATATCGATTTTAGGCGCCATTATATATTTTTGTTTTCTGTATACACCCAATTAATCCTAATAATAATTAGGATCCGGCTCGAAGGACCAAATGTTGATGTTGGGGGGTTTCTCAACCCCTTTCGAAGTATTTTATACTTCGAGGAAAAATAAAAAAATTAAATGTATTCAGAAAACAAAAACCAATGGTAAACAAATATAAATTAAAAATAAAATTCTTCTTACTCCGTAATCAATAATAAACTAAAATATATTCTATATAAATTTTATAAATGAAAAAAACAAAATGAACACTAATTAATATTGTATGAAAATGTTATCTGTTTTGGAAGTCCAAGCCGCGGCAGCTATTTGGTTGGATCTGGAAACATCAGCGTAGTCGGTTGGATAGGTTGAAAAGAAATTCGAATACACTGACAAATAAAAATAACTGTTGACTTGACACACAATAGAAATTTAATCCACTGATAATATTGAACTGATAACAAACACTGAAAGGAACTGAATGTATTGATTGCAAGTAACTGAATGAATGAATTAAACCAAAATGAATGAAAACACGGAATAAATCAACTCGAACACTGTAAGGAACTGAAAGTAACTGAACGAATGAAAGGCGCGGAATGAATTGATTGAATGCCAAAAACTATTGCCTGCATCGGCCTTTTTATGAGTCAGAATTGCCCGATTGCCTAAATTTGAAACGTATTGTCCGAGTAGAAAAACAAACCTTTTACAGGTCCGACAACCTACACAGGCAAACAACA
>NW_020537646.1:44688092-44708544 GCF_003426905.1 Ctenocephalides felis | reverse complement strand
CCGCTCACTATATTCTCTAGATATGTTCCCCAGTGACCATATCCTATTCTCTGACCTCAAAAAGATGCTCGATGCAAAGAAATTTTTACCAAATAATAAGATATTATCCAAATTTTGTGGCATAGTACAAAAAGTAATACAAAAATGGTTTCGAAAAGTTCAAAGTTTACTATAATTAATATATAGTCTTCTAAGAAAACTATATTGAATAAAAAAAAGAATTTTGCAAAAAAAAAAAAATAGGTTTTTCTTAGTTATCCTGCGCACTTATTGAGTAAAGTGATAGATACATATTTTTTTAGTATTGCCTACAAAAGCAAGTAGGTAATTTAGGTAATTTTAGTTAGGTAATTGTATAATTTTCAACTAGCGACCCATACTTGATTTAAGTTAGCCATCATACGTTTGATTTGATTTGAAAATAGTTTTAATGTTAATAGTATTAACAGTTTTTTGTGATGTGTGTGTAATCAAACCACTACTATAGTGAAATAGTAAAGAAGTTTTAAATGGTTTTAGCCTAAATTAAAATTAAAATCCGAATTATTTTTGATTTTCAAAAAAAAAAATGAAAAAAAAAACAATTTTGCTCTAAAACTAATATTTTATTCATAGTGTCAACACACGGAAATGTTTATTGAATTATTCTAATCAGATGAACCGTTCTTTCAATAACTACTATTTTTTCACTTTTTGCTCTGTATCTCAGAAACGGCTAGAACTGTCTTCACAAAAAAAATAATTGGCACATATCCTCATCAATAGGAATCAAATGTTTTTGAATCACTTTTATCAGATGCTCTTTTCTCTCAAATGTTCGAGTTTCCATTGTCTGCCCTTTTTGTCCGTATCTCCGTAACGGCTGGACCCGTTAGTTACATTTTACTAAATGATATTTACTATAGATAATGTTATATTTAAAATAGTAGTATTGTTTTCCAAAATTTAGTTTCAAACTTTAAAGCTTTTAAATATTTATTATTTGTCCTATATGCTATTTACCGAATTTCAAAGTTTGCACCATTTTTAAGCGGGTTTCAATTTTATAAAATTTTGGTCCAGTAAATATTTTTAAAACAGCAGTTACATCCTTGTTTTGCTAATGCCGTGCCCCAATATTTTGAACGATACTTATGCATGTTTGCAATTAAGTAATTATCGAATAAAATTCCCATTGGGACCGGGAATTCGAATCAAAAGTGAATATGAGAATATTTTCAAATTAATCGCATAGGCAGCCACGGGCATGTTATGTAAAACGTGTGGTACCACATACTGGGCGCAAATTGTAATCCGCGAAGAGCTCCGGGCTAAGCCGTGATTGAAGATTTATATCCGTTGATTCGAATTCGCTTCATATTTAATCGGAAATTTATTTTATATTAGTTGCACGCATAAAAGTCCCGAGACGATGCGTTTGCCAACTAAATACTGGGATATATAAAAAAGGATATAGTGAATTGCAACTTCATACTGCGAAAGCACTAAGAGGAATTCGAATAAAATATAGATCGCGGCGCATACAAATTATGGAACACTAAAAATGTTTTATGTTGTCTACAAAAATGGTAACGGTAACATAAAAAACAATTGATTTATAGATGAAGTTTGTTGTAACCTTTTACTTTTTTTATTGGATCTTTGGAGCCGCTGGACCTGCCTTCACAAATATTTTATCAGTTGTTCATTACGTCAATTCATGTCAAATCTTTTTTGAATTATTTAATCGGTTAATCACAAAATTTTAATTTAATATATCAAAATTGAAAAGGCTTACTACTGGGTAACCTTTTAGATCTAATGTTTAATATTTCATATATCAACAAAATTACTGAATGTCTTCTTTTTTTGTAAAGACAGATTGTAATTCAATAAAGAAAATAAAAAAAAAATTATCGGTTGATCTGTGTTTGCAAAAACACACACACATACATCCACCTCTAAAACGTAAAGATATAAAATTTTATTTTTTTTGCGATTGCTATAACTTACCCAACGGGAAGTTAAAAAGTTGTGTCTGTAGGAGGTCTATAAATCAGAATTTAGTCTATTCTATTGCCTACAAAATGTTGTCTTACTTTTAATCGGTTGAAATGTATTTGATAAATCTTAATGAGTTAATCGGTAGAGCTTTACAACACTTTTCTAATTTTGAATAATTATGGAGGTAGAATGATTTAAGTTATATCTAATTATAGTAATTAAATTCTTCAAAATTATTATATTATATTATATTAATCTTTTATATTTTTCATAAGTCAATAATTATTTGTAATACCATAAGATCCTATCAATCCTATTAAAGAAATCTTATCAATATTCATGAATATTTGAGCTGGCCATAGTTTTTTCATGTAAGTGATTGAATTTATATCGGAGTATAATATTGAAAAGTGAGTTCTTCTGACTAACTATTTAATAGAATCTTTTACCTTATACTTGAGCCACTTAGGTATCTAAAAACCAATTATAATTAAGCAGTAGTTTTGGTCTAAGAAGTGTTTTCTTTACATTGGTTTTCTTACTATAAGAAAAAAGTTGTACCAAGTAAAATAGGGTATCACGAGGCACAAAAGTTCACTTTGACTTTGTGTAATTGTACAGTCTAAACCAAATCACACTAGATAACTACATCACAACACATACATGTATCAAACAAGCAACTATCAAACTATGTTCAGTGAATTTCTCAGTTGATTCCTAATTATAGAAATGTGTTTTTTGCTATTTTTCAAATTCAGGATGAAATGGAACAGCCAATGCTTTATTTTTAATTTTAAAGGGATTTGATAAAATAGTAGCTATATCATTGAACCAATGCAAAATATAAATGTCACAGGTACGTTTTTTATAAAAATACCACTGTAAATAAACTTGATCTGGTATTTTTCTAAAAATATTTATCACCAGAGTGCTTTTTATAACTCAATTTACGTTTTTTTAACTATTATTTTAATGTTTACATCTTTGCCAAAGTAAAAGTTTAGTTGATCCATTTCATTCCATGTAAGTTTTTTTTATAAGGGTTATAAAAAACGATTTTAACTTGAAAATAACAATACATCTCATAAAACAATTACATAACTTCAAATTATATCAAGGTCTCATAAACTAAACAATAGTGCTCACAACAAAAAAAAACTAACAACGGAAGAAAATACTTTTGTTATAGATTTTCAAACATAGCCGTTTATCTCCCGATAGCAAAAGTGTAATAATCAAGGTGATGGCTGGTTATACATGTTTGTCTTTACATTTAAACATTGATGTTAAAAAAATTTATTTTTACTTGTTTCTGAGCCTTTTTTCCGGTGGACCATTAAGCCCCGCTCTACACTATATATAGACATTGATAGAGCACCATTGACAAAACTGGTCTGTAAATATTTTTTGAACAAATACCCGAAAATGGTATTTTTGGTATCAATACCGGTATTGAATACCGGACAAAAATCGTCCGGGATCCCGGTATTCGGAATCACGGAATCTCGGTATTGTAAGCCCTAGATATCAATAATTCAAAAAACATTCGATTCGTATTGATAAGGAGACGTGTTGATTAGTTTTTGGCGAAAGCAGGTCTAGCCGTTCCGAAGACATGGGGCAAAAAGCGCCCAAAACCGGTAACTCAGTTTTTAAGAGAACGAAGCGTCCGATTTGAATGAAGGTTTCGGAGATCTAGTAAAAAAAGTAAAATTAAATGCCATTTGGCGGTCAAAAATGATCATTAGACATATGCACATCAAATTATCAGATCTTTTTTAGAAATTTTAACAATAAGAATAAATTCTGTTTACATTCCTATGGGTTCCGTACCAATGTTTATCCGTTCGACGGCGACGCTGCGCTTACGCGCTTCGATATTTCGTCTCTATGGAGTTAAAGCAGTACGATTGCTTTGAAAAAAAGTTCAGAATTTCCAAAATATTTCAAAATAAATTTTTCTTCAGAAAGTCTTCTTTTTTTCAAAAATCTAATTTTTTCAGAGTAAATTTTTTTCAAAGATGTTAAAATTTTTTAAAAAAATATTTTTGATACGGGAAGTTCCAGCATTTTGCCTTATGGCACGATGCCATGCGCCTCACTAGTTAAATGCAATTCCGTATGACTATTATATTCATTTTCTACTGGATTCGACAATTTTTGGCAAAAATGAGATCGCTCTAGGCAAGATGTTGTTAACAAGGTTTGTGAGCGCCTGTTCTAGGAATACCATTGTGATAGTCCTCTACAATGAGTGATTATTCAATCTGCATAATTCATAAGTAAAGTCGATACATCAGATCAGATTTTCAATCTTCCACTTCGCAAAACGTTAACACGTGATTATGCGGCGTGCTCATCTGTCAAGTGTTTTACTATTGATTAAGTGGACGGGGCCATAACTCACCAGTACTCCTGACGAGCGTTAAACTATGACAGCAAATAACTCAAGTGATCAACTATCCATGAAACACTATACGACGATATTTATTACTATAATCCAGATTCTTGGCTACGATGGTGATTTATATATAATAAACCCGATACACAATATCGACAAGTTCTTAAGAACCTTTGGGTTAGAGAGTTGTCTTTGGTCAACATGGTGATAAATGACATTAAATTTCACATATAGTCCCAAATCTTGATTAAGTATCATTAAGTGATTAATGCTTCTAAATGTCAATTTTAAAAAAACAAGTACAACATTTATAAGCCACAATTGTATTATTCAAAATTTTACTTTGGTTACTGCCAAAATGCAGATTATAGGTGTTTTTAAAAAATAATAGATTTGACACGTTTTTTACTCATCTGACCATTTACACATATATTTCTAGTTATAGCCTGAAATTGAATGAGTTATTTATTTTGATTATTTGTTACTTTTTACTATTTTGCGACTAATATTTATGCAGAACGCATATTAAGTCTGATTTCTGAAGTAAAACTTCTTTAGGCGCGACTAGGGTGTAAATCTGTACAAATGCAACGGAAGTGCGTTACGGCCGAGTCGAGTGCCAATGCAAAGATTCGTCATTCACTCTCGACTATATCATTTTATACGGGTCGATTGTGATTAGTCGTCGTGTATGTGAATAGAGATCTGTCGTTGCGTACCGGCATCAACGTTGTATGCGATCCGATATCAACAAGGAAATCGGCATAGATAAATAAACATTTTAAAGTTACATCGTAGTACAAATCTTAATTTAATGAAAAATGCCTGAATCAAAAGAATATTGTACCCTGTTTCTTGAAAATAATAAAACAAATTAAACATTTGTGCCGTAAGTTTGTTGATTAGAAATTATTTCTATATTATTTGTAGATTCTATAAATCTTTGAAGTTATTAAAATGGAAAATATTTTTTAGGCAAGACAGATATTACAGCTCTTCAAAGAATGAGATTATATCGCAAGCAAAAAAGTAAAAAAAATACAAGCAGTCAATGAATGTATGTTAATTTTAATTACATCAAGTTCTGCAAACACAATTACATGATGAGTGAAGTTGCAAAAGCAATATTTGTTTAAGCGTTGTTTAAAATAATCCACTGTGTGAATGAATATTATAGAATTTATTAGCAATTATACTCATTTCTCTAATGAAGGTTCATCTGCTAATAAATTAAAATGCTAATTACAATGGCAAACCGATCATGTCATATTTGAAGTATGACTTCAATTACATTATTGTTTTTGAATATTATACATATTTTTAATGCTATTCTAAATATATAATTTATAATTTGTCATTATATAAATGTGTATAATGGGTGACACTAAATAATATGTGTGCATCGCGATATTACTAATAAACATTATACAAAATTGTTATATAATGTATTTATTTTTACTTAAATGCCATCTTGTACAGTAGCAAATAAGTTTTACTTCAATCGCATGTGAACCTTACGCGCACTCTTTTTTTCAAGTCATATTGCTTATGTTCCTTTTCTTTAATTAAAATAAACAATTTTATAGATTATGATTGTCTGCGTTTTATATTTAGTTTTACTTGAGCTTTATCATTGAAATTATATATACATTAATTATTTTTCACAATTTAATATCGTCTGGGAAAAAAATAAAGTTATATGGTATATGTAGTAAGCTCATTACATATCTTATTTTTGATTAATTTTTATGATTAATTATTAAAATATAACTTCAACTTTATGTTTTAAACGGATGTAAGGATTAGTTTCGGCATGATATAGTTTTTGAAAATGCGTGTGGAATTACATATGTCTTAATAGTCTCAGAAATATACACCTGTCTATCAAACAGAACGATTTATTAATTTCTCTTAGTGTAATTTATAGTAATAAATAACATCAAAAATTTATCTGAGTAGTTTTTGAAAAAAGTATATGGTATGTGTAAGTTCTACATTATGCAAATGCACACATGTTAAAATATATAATGGTAAATAATGTAAAAGAATAGTGAGTAAAATATAAATATAAACTAGTGGTATATGGAATGATGCCTTAAGGCAAATTGCTGGAACTTTCCGTACCGTAACGAATTATTCGAGGAATATTAAATATTTTTCCAATAGATTATTATAAATATTGTAACATTATCTAATATTTATAAGAATCATATAAACTGAATTGCAAAGTTGAAATTATTTGTTTAAAGTATATAAGAACTTTAGTCAGAATTAAAAATAAAATCTGAACAATTTTCGATATACAAAAAAAAAATTTTTTTTAAAAATTGAATTAAAAACTTTTTATCCAAAAGCAATTATTTTGTTAAAACAAGCAGAAATTTCTTTGAATAATTCAAATCTGACGCTTAGTTCTCTCAAAAACTGCCACTTTTTGTACAATTGGCTCGGTATCTCCAAAACGGTTGGACCTGCCTTTGTCAAAAACTAATCAGCACATCTCCCTATCAATAGGAATCGAATGTTTTTGTTAACCATTCAAATCGGTTTATCCATGCGACCGAAAACGTAGACGAAAAAATGCGGACATACAAAACACACGCACACATACATCCATTTTTTCTGAGGTATGCCAAAATGTTCAGAAACCTTCAAAACGTGGAGAAATGCAAAAATTTTGATTTTCGATTTTTGGCCTATTTTTATAACTACCCTACGGGAAGTTGATAATACCAATTAATAGTCTATATGAATATATGGTCACTTGGTCGTTGGAAAACAAGTGCATGTCAGATTGAATTTTACGGTTTATTAAAATTGCATGAAAAGCTTACAAAAGTGTACAGATAATTAAATAATTGCTTACAAAAAACCATACATAATCGAGACTCTAATGTGCGTTTGTGGAATCAAAAAAATGTCTTACATTTCAATCAAGATATAGAAGCGAATATGGAATCGGACAGTAAACCATCAGAAATCCCAAAACTACGAAAGACCGTTATTGGATCCAGCAAATACAGCAAGATACCTCGCGAAGAAGGTCGGACCAATATGTTTACATCGGAAAAGGTCTCGCTGCGTTCAACTTCATCAGTTTCTGACTCAAGACAGGAAGTAATACCATCTAGTAATAGTGCATCTACAAGCCTCACTCAACCACATTCTGATGTCAAGAAACCTCCTAATTCATGGCAAGTAGTCAATTTCAAAAAAAGAAAAACTTCATTTGAACCATTAGGAATAGATGTCAAAATTCAAAACAGATTTTCGGCCCTTTCAACAATAGAAACAGCTAATGATGACAACTCAGTTAAACCGGCTCCAGTCAGTAAGCCCCCTCCAATATTTATTTACGGAGTTGACGATATTAATGATATGTCTAATCAATTAAATGAAATAATTCCGCACGATCAATATTTCCTGAGAAGTTTAGCTAACAATACATTTAAAATTCTATGTAATTCTGTCGACCATTTTCGAACTTTATCCAGACATTTAAAAGAAACTAATGCCGTATATCATACATATCAATTAAAAGAAGAGAAGGCTTATAGGGTTGTTCTTAGAAATGTACACTTTTCAACAAGCACAGATGCAATTAAATTAGAACTATTGAAACAGGGTCATGTCGTACGTAATATCCTAAATATTAGACATAGAATAATAAAAGAACCTCTTAATATGTTTTTTGTTGATCTGGAACCAAATAGAAATAACAAAAATATTTATAACATTTATAAATTATTCAACTGCATAATACGCGTGGAACCACCGAGAAAGTCCAACAACATTATACAATGCACTCGCTGTCAACTCTTTAATCACGCCAAAAAATACTGCAATAGACCATTTGCTTGCCTAAAATGCGGTGACAATCATAATACTAAAGCTTGTACCAAAGATCCGAATGCTCCGGCATGTTGTTATTTTTGCGACGGTGCTCATCCAGCTAATTATCGCGGTTGCTCATACTTCCAAAAAATTAAAGAACAAAGAAACAAAACTCCAGTAAATCAATCAGTTATAAATCCAAATCCAAATAACCAAAATTTTAAAAATTCTAATAATTCTAATTCTAATAATAAAATAAACAACATTTCTCCGGCCTTAAATCCAACAATTCAAAATTCATCCTATGCGGACATTGCAAAAAACAATTACTCTGCTTCTAATCATTCACCTTCAAATCCCGATTCTGATTCTCTAGCAACACTTATTTTAGAATTTAAAAATATCTTCAATCAGCTTTTGCAACAGAACACCATAATAATAAATATGTTATCCACGTTAGTCAACAACAAAAGCAATGGCAAAAATAATTAAAATTGCTGAATGGAATGCCAACGGTTTAATACCTCACAAAAATGAAGTAGAATGTTTTTTAAAGTTAAACTTAATAGATATCTTATTAATCTCAGAAACTCACTTCACTGAAAAAAACTACTTTAAAATTTATAACTACACTACTAATTCAAATCACCCAAGTGGCAGGGCTCGCGGCGGTTCGGCTATATTAATCAAAAATAATATAAAGCATTTTGTTCTACCAAATATTTCTGATGATTTTCTACAAGCAACTCAAATTTCTGTTGAAACAAATTTATATAATTTTTGTGTTTCTGCTGTTTATTGTCCACCAAGATTCAAAATTTCTTGTGCTCAGTTTTCTTCATTTTTCTCTCAAATAGGTAATAAATTTATCATTGGTGGTGACTTTAATTGTAAACATATTGCCTGGGGTTCTAGACTGACTACAGCCAAAGGAAAGATTCTTCATGCAGCCATAGGGCAAAATAACCTCTCCTTTATTTCAACTTGCAGTCCAACTTATTGGCCTTCTGACCTTACTAAAGTTCCAGACCTTTTAGATTTTTTTATTGTGAAAGGTATTGATCTTTCAAATCTCAATATTGAATCAAGTTACGATCTCTCTTCAGATCATTCTCCAATACTTGTGACGTTTAGCACATTTCCTACTCCAGTTATCAACAATCATATTCTACACAACAATCTTTCTAACTGGATTCAATTCAAATCCATACTTGATTCAAAATTATTTCCACAATCTAGGCCTACAAGCGTTATTGATATAGAAAATAATATAGATTATTTTTCTGAGATTGTACGTGAAACAACCAAGCAGATCACCCCGAACATTATTTCAAGAAATGATAATCTAATAATTCCGCAAGAGATTAAGAAGCTAATTGCACAGAAACGAAGAGCAAGACGTACCTGGCAACATTCTCATCTACCAACGGATAAGACATCGCTTAATCATCTCAATAACACGCTGAGGAAAAAAATGAAAGAATGGAAGAATTGTACATTCAGGTCATATATATTGCAGCTAAATAGGTACGATAATTCCATATGGAAACCAATCAGAAACAAAAGTAAACCCCTACAACAAAACCCTCCTCTGAAAATAACCAACCAAAACGGATTCATTTGGGCAAAAAGCAACGAAGAAAAAGCGGAGGCATTTGCTGATCATCTAAGTAGCATTTTTAGCGCTCGAAATATTACCCAGAATAATTTAATTAACAATTTCGTAAATCAACCCATACATTCTACACCGTTAGGACATTTTTCACCAAATGATGTCTTATGTGAAATAAAAAGGATAAAAAATAGATCTTCGCCGGGTATGGATAAAATTACTCCAAAGATGTTAAAAGAATTGCCTACAAAAGGTATTTTATATATAACAAATATTTTCAACGCCATACTTCAATACAATTATTGGCCCACAGCGTGGAAGACTGCAGAAATTATTATGCTAAACCAAACAAAAACCATCACACTGCTAGTTCATACCGTCCGATCAGTCTTTTATCGATATTATCGAAAATTTTAGAGAGACTCTTGTTGCAGAGATTGTCAGAAGATCATCCGAATGATAGTTGGATTCCTCACCATCAGTTTGGCTTCAGAAAAAATCACTCTACAATTCAACAATGCAACAGAACGGTGTCTCGTATTCTTGAAGCCATGAATAGAAAGGAACACAGCGTAGCCGTATTCTTAGATGTCAGTCAGGCTTTTGATAAGGTTTGGCACTCAGGACTCCTATATAAAATCAAAACAACTTTTCCAAACTACTTCAATATCTTAAGCTCATATTTGCTTAATAGAAAATTTAGAATCAAAATTAAAGATGTGACTTCGAGCATCAGAAATATAGAATGCGGGGTACCACAGGGCAGTGTGCTAAGCCCTGTACTTTATCTTCTTTTCACAAACGATATGCCCACAGATGATCATCTAACCATATGCACTTACGCCGATGACATAGCAATTATTTCATGCAATTCCGATATTAGAACAGCAACTTGTCAGTTACAAAATTATTTATCTAGTCTCGAAAAATGGTTTTTAGATTGGAATATCAAAATCAATATCGAAAAATCTCAGCACATAATTGTTTCTCTAAAACATCACAACAGTCCACCTATCATCATGAACAATTCAATAATTCCACTATGCAATTCTGTTAAATATTTAGGCATGCACATTGATTCGAAATTGACATGGAGAACGCACATTGAATATAAAAAGAAACAAATCCAACTGAAAATAAAAGATTTTTACTGGCTTTTTGGGAGGAAATCTGAAATCTCTCTCGATAACAAGGTACTTTTGTATAAAACTATCATAGTGCCCATTTGGACTTATGGAATCGAACTATGGGGTTGCTCATGCAAATCTAACATAAACATCATTCAAAGGTGCCAGAATAAAATTCTGCGTATCCTTACTAATGCGCCTTGGTATATTTCGAATTTTTGCCTTCATAAGGATTTGAAAATCTCAACAGTCAACGAAATGATCAAGATTAGAAGTTCATCTTTCAACAACAAATTAATCCAGCATACAAATCCTACATTTCAAGCGATTCAGAGACCGATAAGAAGATTGAGCAAGAAATGGCCTTCCGATCTACCAAACACCTAGCCCAATGTCTGCACGCGTCCTGACGTAGTACGCGGCATACATCATCACGTCATCGTTCATTTATGTTTTTATTTTTGTATTACTGTTTTAATTTAATTTTTATTTTAACTTTTTTCATTTTATATTCAATGTATTGCATTTTTTGTTTTTTTGTATTTTTTATTTGCTCATATCAATTTTGTAAATAAGACATTAAAGTCTTGATTAACAAAAATAAATTGTAACAAAAAAAAAAAAAAAAAAATATGAATATATAATTATTTACATGCTAATAAAAGGTGCATTTTGAATTATTTTTGTATCGCTGATCTAAAGTATTTTCCTGATAAATTTTTTATGAGTTGGCAAGTGCCTGATTGTTTTTATACTGCATGTGCAAATAAATCTGTGATGCTGAACTTGTTGGAATAAATTAGCACCTCATTTAATGGCTCAGCAAATATAACAACCTTCAAAATGCCAAAGCGTTCTTTAAATAAATATTTCACCTGTTTATCAAACACTTATTTCGGAGCGATTTCTGTTAGCTTAGCACCTGAAATAGAATTCCTTTAATGCAAATCTTGGGTTTACAAAAGTGTAAAGGTAGATAACAAAAACGAATGTTTTATATTTCGGAAACAAATCGAAATCTCAAACACCTGCTGAAATAACTTATCTCAACTGTAGTATTATTAAAACGATTTTATTACAATGATTATCTTGGGTGTCAAAAATAAAAACTTCGAAGAAATAACACGTGATAAAGTTACAAAAAATACTAAATATTTTTTTTATATTTATATATGCTAGTGTTAAGAACTATTTGAAAACAAACTTTTTATTTTTTGTAAGTTTGTAGTTTATCGTTCAGTGTAGTTTTACCAAATTAAGGGTTATAAATGAGGGTTATATATAAAAATTCTAATAATGAGAAAATTTACATCGGCCATTTAGTTGGCTCATAAATTGACATTTTATTATTTTTTTTATAAATCTATGTTAAATATAAAGATTGAATATAAAGAAAGAACTTTTAAAATTTTATATTATATAGTTATAAAATAGCATTACTATTGCGCCATCAAAAAAATTTCCGAAAACTTACTAAAGGTAATTAGAAAAAAAATTAAAATCTTAATCGGTTGCTTAATCGGTTGC
Organism: Ctenocephalides felis; assembly: GCF_003426905.1. Lineage (NCBI taxonomy): Eukaryota > Metazoa > Arthropoda > Insecta > Siphonaptera > Pulicidae > Ctenocephalides > Ctenocephalides felis. The sequence goes on along the minus strand of NW_020537646.1, from coordinate 44,696,060 downwards.
TTCGTGCGGCCGAAATTGTGGACGAAATATTGTATCCAAACGTACATACGCACACAAACACATACATCCATTTTTTCTAAGGTATGCCAAAATGTTCAGAAGTCTTCCAAACGTTAAATATGCAAAAATTTTTATTTTCGATTACTATAAGTTATCTTACGGGAAGTTAAAAATGAAAATTTTTATATATCTTTTCAAAGGTATATAGTTTTCAAAGGTTTTTGAACATTTTGGCATACCTTAATTGGGAAAAATGGATGCATGTGTGTGTGTGTGTGTTGCGTGCTTCAATATTTCTTCTATCAGCCACGCAGCACGATTGCTTTGAAAAAAGTTCAAATTTTTCAAAAATATCATTTATTCAAAGTTTTCGAAAAAAAATTAGGGTTTTTTTCAAAAATTGAAATTATCACCACATATCACCAAAAGGAAGAGGGGACCCAAAAATCTTTTTATGCTTATCCTTAAAATTTTCACGTGATTAATGGACGTTTCTTAATCAAATTTCATATAACATAGGATTAGGAACGTGCATTTGCATAAAAATGAATAGATTTTAATATTAATCTCAAAATATGATTTTGAGTATTTAATCAGCAACGCAGCACGATTGCTTTGAAAAAAGTTCAAATTTTTCAAAAATATCATTTATTCAAAGTTTTCGAAAAAAATTAGGGTTTTTTCAAAAATTGAAATTATCACCACATATCATCAAAAGGAAGAGGGGACCCAAAAATCTTTATATGCTTATCCTTAGAATTTTCACGTAATTAATGGACGTTTCATAATCAAATTTCATATAACATAGGATTAGGAACGTGCATTTGCATAAAAATGAATAGATTTTAATATTAATCTCAAAATATAAATTTGAGTATTTAATAATTAACTTTTACTTTTTGACAAAGAAATTGCTAAATCAAACAATTGAAAATGAGAGAATTCATTTAGTCAGTCATCCTAATGCATTTTAGATGCATCATATGTACGTTCTCGCATATACAAATATATATTTATTTATAGCAAAATGATTAACAGTAATTTATTTCTGTATGATTTTTATTCAAATTGAAGGTCAACATCGCGGTATCGTTGACTTATTCATAAACGCGACGGACCACTACTCAACATTTGTCGTCTGACAGATACTTTGTCTGAAACTTGAGCTGAATGTAAATGTAGCATCAAAAATACATTATATTTATCTATTTATCATACATCAAAAATGATAAAAAAGACCTATGCTAATATTGTATAAAAAACGGAAATCAGCAAAAAGGTACCCATTTGAATTAATTAAGGTGCGAAAACATATTCAGAATTTAAAGCAATACAACTATTCATGAATTTTTCGTGAATTTCTATTTCAGAAAAGATCACTAATATTAGTCATCCTTTCATACTTAGTTTTCTTAATCATCATATGCTAAGGATTTATAATTTTAAAATTAAAAATAAAATGGTTGATCTTTTCCCCATTATTATACTGCCTATCGGGTAAAAAGAAACAAGAGTCAAATTTTTGGAAAATAGCAAAACAAACTTAGTTTTGTTGTTCAATAATGAAGAACTAAGAATTTTTTGAACATGTTTAAATAGTTATTTGTTTGATATGTGTTACGTGTATTTGTTTTATCGTAGTTGGTTTTGTTTTTACAGTATAAATGTTTGAAGTCAAATTAGACTTTCATGACCCTATATATTGAGGTCACGTTGGATTTAAATACATTGACAAAAATAATATCTGCTAGTTGAAACTGGCATTTCGGCTTGAGGCAAGTTGCATGAGCTTTCCAATTGTTGTAATAATTGACTTAATCAACCAAAATTGTTGTACTGTTTACTCCAAAAATAATGTTTTCGCTTTCACTTAAATCTGAACATTGTGATTTCCAATTGATATTTTTCAAACACAGTTATATTATCTGTAATTATATTAATTATATTGCACAAGCACGTGTTTGTGTGTCCTAAAATTGTAGCTTATTATTATGAATTTTATTTAATTTATATAATTCAACCAATTTCGTAGGACTGTTTAGTGCATTAACTTTATCGCCAGGTTAAATTTCACGAAAAACGTAAAAACTTTTTTTTTAATTTTAATAAATTATTTTATGACATAGTAAGCATCTGCTATAAGAAGCTAGAGTTCTAATAGTTCTAGATTTAATGATTTCAAATTTAATGATTTAAATTTAAATTTTAAATGAACGTTCACGTTTTTTACAAATCTAGAGAAAAAAGTCTTGGAGACTGTTCATTTAGTTTCTTGCTTATATTAAAGTCATTTCTAATTGACTTGACTGATGTGATAATCACAAAAGCGAATTTTGACATAAATCATAATTTTTAAACTTTGATGATTTTTTAAATTCAAATTACTTGTCGTAGGGCCTGGGCCATAATATTTCAGTAGGTTCTATAAGACCACAATATCTATCGCCAAAAAAAGTTTCATAAAACTCTATTTCTAAAAACGTTAATTACAAGAAAACTACTCGGCGGATCTTTAGCAAAAACTAATCAGTATATTTCTTAATTAACATCTGTCGAACAGCTTTTGATTTTTCAAAATCGATTCAGCTTAGTGAGCTTAAATGTGGAAAAAAAGTTTTACATTTTTTGCTACGCAAATTTGAGAAACGTTTGTCCTTATCGAGCTACATCAAAAGGCTTTTAAATTTTCGAAATTGGTTTAATCGTTTTTGAGAAAACATCGACGAAATGTAAAAACTCCGCTCACATACACACCATACATACACACGCACATACTTTTTTCAAGTTTGGTCTCAATCGTCTCAGAATGCTTAAAACTTCGAGAAAACGTAAAATTAGTAAATAGGATTTTTTGATAAAAACAAACTTCTCATTCGGGAAGTTAATGAGCAAACTACAGTGAATAAAATTGATAGACTAGAGTGAATAATATAGTGCATATATATAACTAGATGACCCGATAGACGTTGTCCTGTACTTATGTTTACAATTCAAAAGTTCCATTTTTTTAATAACCAATATTACCAATTAGTTAAAAATTATTGTTTTTTTAACACTACAGTCCATACCGAAATATATATATATATACAGCGACCCAAAAGGATCTTAAATGTACAACTGCTTTAAATAAAATGATGAGTATTTGCTTTTTTGAAAAACATTATAAAACATTTTTTTCTTATAATTAGTTCTATTATTGATATCCGACGTTATTTTGAAAAAAAAAATGAAATTACACCACTGGAAGGGCTGTCCATCATTCCAAATTTCATACGAATTAGACCACAGTAAAATAATTCAGACCCAAAACGCTCCATTGAATTGAGTAAATATTCCGTATCCTATAGCAAGAATATGAAAATACTAACGTTTGTATGTGAAAAAGGGCTGTTTTTAGGGTTTTTTCCGGCAACTATTCGATTTTTTCTCACAGTAAGAACCATCCTTGGACTTTAAAACCCTAAAACAAACATTTAAAAAAAAGAATTGTCCAAATTGGTCCAGGCGTTGTTGAGTTATGCGCTTACCAACACATTTTGCGATTCATTTTTATATATAAGAAAATATGAATTAACTACGACAATTGTATACGATGACACAATTCCATAAAAAAAATCAGATCATTGTCACCAAAATTGCAGCCGTGGTTTTTCCATCACAATTTATAGTAAAAAACACATTAAACTAGACTCAAACGTTAAATTTATTTATCGCAAATTAATCACACATACTATGCTATGCGAAGGAAAATGTCTGTTTTGATACAAAAAAATCACTTTCACTATTACTATATTAATTTTCACAACAGCAGTAATACATATTTCTAGTTGTAAAAAAAAATCTACACAAAACAATTTAATAGAAGCTAAAATTAATTATACATCAATAATTTGGTTGTTCTTGAAAGAATACTAAGTTTGGTAGTATGTATGTTGGCGATTTTGAAGCTCATGTAGAATTTAATTCTATTTGATATTTTCCTTGAAATGGATCATAGGAGTTGTATCTATAAATTGATTTAGGGTTTAGGATATTTGTATACATATAAAAAAAAAAAGATAAACATATTTATATTACCGAAATCTTTTGAGTTGTTGGGTGGCTTCTGCACTCTTAGATGGTTTCATAACAGCAGAATCGTCATCAAATTTAACTATACCAAAATGTGGAGGAACCCAAACACCTTTAGCCGGCCTTAAGAGGGAATGAGTCTACGAAATTAATTTAGTATTATTTTTGAATGGTTTCTAAATAAATATAAATACGAGTATAATAAGAATTACAATTCAGATAAATTTTTACGGAAAATTAGATAGAAACGTCGAATTAATTCTAAATCATCTCTAAATATAAATATTGAATATTTTTGTACCACGCGAATTTATTTATGTACAATTTTTTCAAATGTTGAAGGTTTTTAAATTTATGTGAATCATTTTACAACTGTATTGCTTATTGGTAACTCTAACGTTTGCGTTTCTAATTTCATTAGGAATTTCGCATAATATTCGTACTTTTTTTATTTATTTTTTTATTTTCTTTTATTTTTATTTTATTATGAGTCAATTATTATACGACCTTTTGGTTCATCATGTAGGGCGGGTTAGCCATTACTAAAGGTCTTTTGACAAAATTCCTGGGAGCTCGATAGTCATATTGCATTGTGCTGACATAATCCTGATACCCATAATTTTTGGGATATTGGGGAAAGTCCGATTCATTCAAATTTCTATCAGGAGTATCTGTATACGGATAAGTTGTAAAATTGATCATCGGACGACGGATGATCATGGGTTCTTCATGGGTTTTAATTTGCTCCAGCATGTAGCGAGTTTCGCTTATAGGGAAAGGAGTACTTGGCTCAGTACCTAGAAAATAACAAAAAACTAGTTGAAAGTGGCATTTAGCCTTAAGGCAAGTTCAATGAACTTCACAAAATGTGTTATAATTGACGTAATCAACTGAAATTGAGATATTTAGATAAAATTTTCAACTCTTTATTTCAAAAATAAAGTTTTGCATTTACTTAAAACTAAACATTGTGATTTTCAATTGAATTTTATATTGCACACATGTCCTAAAATTTTAGTTTATTATTCCAAATTTTGAGGAATTGAATATCTGACTCATTACACTACGAAAGCAATTTTTGACACAAATTTTTACTATATTTTTTCAAACTTTGACAAATTTTAAGAATTAAACTACTTGCCGTAGAACCGCAAAGTTTCAGTATGTTCTCGAAGATCGCAATATCTATCATAATAAAAAAACATCGAAACTTTTTTTTAACAATCAGTACGCACAGCTTACAAAAATTATATTTCGAATAACTTTTGAATTTTTTAGAATAAAATCAATCTTTGCCTAAAACGTGAACGTGAAATTTTTCACTTTGTTGCTAATTATAAGGAAACGTCTCGGCCGATCGTCGCACAAAACTGCAAAACAATAGCCCTCATCGGGATACATAGTATGGCTTTCAAATTTTTGAAATCGGTTCAGACTGTTTTAAGAAAACATCGATGAAAGATTTAATTTTGACCAACGCCAAATAAAAATCGGGCCCTAAATTTTTGCAAAATTTGACGAATCTTTTAAATTAAACGACTTGTCGTAGGGCCGCAATATTTTAGTATGATTTAGAAGACCATGATATCTATCGTCAACAAAAAAAATCATAAAAAGCGTCGAAAAAAAATTTTCAACAGTTAATTACAAGATCTTATAACAGCAAATCTTTACCAAAAACTGATCAGGTCGAACCCCCAACTAATTTTTAATACCTTTCGAACAGTTTTCGAAATTTTAAAATCGATTTAGAGTTGTAGGCTAAAACGTGGACGAAAATATTTTCACTTTTCTGCTATTCACGAAGAAACGGCTCGGCCAATCGTGAAACTGACAAACGACAGTTTCATCGAGATACAAACGATAGTCCTCATCGAAATCGGTCAAGCTGTTTAAGATTTTCTGATGAAAACAAACTTTTTCTTCGGGAAGTTAAAAACTACCTTAGTTTCCACAACTCTTAATCTACTTAATGTACACAACTATAAATGCCCGGTATCGATTGTTTTATGGTGAAAATTTTTGATTTTGTGATACATCAATTTGACTACTATTTTTCCATAGTAGTTGATAAATTATTTTGTTTTTGTTAATTAAGTTATTAAGAAAAAATTGCTTGCGTATGGCCAATGAAATCTTCACCTAGAAAAAATTTGCATATATCTGATTATTTCTGTGTAGCTATAAATTGTGAAATATTTTCACGTCGATGTATGTACATAATTTTATTATATCTTTTAATTGCTTATTAACAACCATGCTTTTTATGATAAAAATAATATAAAAAAATATTTGATATATCTCATGGTATTGGCATTGTAAGCTATTAATAGAGATAAATTAAAGCTTCAGGTTTTTGCTAATTTTTAACATCAACCTTTACACTATGAAATTATGATTGGAATCATAAAACTATATTTAGAGATATGAGTACTGTTCGCAAAACCAAGGCTATTGATATTTATGCTTAGATCAAGACTTTTATAAGTACCAAATCTATCATGAGTTGCAAATGTCAATTTTCCTCCAGGCGGGCAATAAGGATCATGATCCTTTGGATATGAGAGGCGTTTGATGTCCCAACCATGAACATAAGTTCGATCACCATATGTGCGAGGTATACGTTTTTCCTTATTCATTTTGGTTAATAAATTATCTCTAATTAAATTTATTTATTAGAATTTATATTATTATTAATTTAAAATATGTACACTGATATTTATAAATATTTTATTGTTTTATGATGACTAGATATTTATCATAAATTTAGTAAAAAAATCGCATAAAATTTGGTACACTTGCGAAGCGAACAAACCAGTTCACGCTTGTAAAACATTTATTGTTTTGAATTCATACTGATTATCACTTATTGTAATCCAATCCGAATAATGGCATTCTTGTTTGAAATTCCGACGCATAAGAGGTGTAAGAAAAATTTGCCATGATTTCTGATGCAAAACACATTTAATACTAGCACAAAATTCGTTACATTATTATTCTTCCATATCTTTTGTACTTTTTTATTAAAGTATCTTTCAAAATCATCAAAGTGCAAGGAATGGAGACTAAAAGAATACCTTAATTCAATTTAGAGATTCTGTGTAAATATATGCCTTTTCATTGATAACTAATTTAAAAAGCATATGTCATTGCTATACTCTAAATTAATTGTGTTGAAATTGAAACATCTACTTTCGGTAGTAACTTGTATTATTTAGCTTTCGACATAATCTCAAGTTATTTTATGATAAAGTTAAATATGGTTCCCATGTACAAAATAATATTTCAATTACTCTTAAAAATATTGACAAAATTACACAATTACACTGTCTAAACTAGTGATTCCTAAAGTGGTCCATATGGATCCCCAAGTGTGCATGAGAACTTTCAAGGGGTCCACGTTAGCAAAAATCTAGCAAAAATCTTTTTGGATTGTTACATTTAATATATAGGGGAAAGTCTCCGAGTGCCGGACACCTAAGATTATTTATAAATAAATCAAAAAAAATTTACGACATGTTTATTAAATTATGACTTATCTTAGATAACAAATTAGAAATCAAACTAAATTAACAAAAACGCAATCTTTGCTAAACAATAATTAATACTATCAATAAAACTTTGGTAACAAAAAATATGATTTTACAAAGTGGCACCTAGTACCGGACATTTCAAAATAACCAGCATTAAACACATATGTAGCCATTTCCACATTCTGGAATGTCTGTACATTTGTGTTTGACGAATATTCTTAGATATTGCAAGAAAAAAATCACTAATTATCCACACTTTTGGCTGGGCCTCACCGATGCTCTCAGCTGGAGCATTCATCATAAGATTTTCATTATTTGACTAGAAAATACGAAAAATGAGGGTATGTAGTGACCGTTAGAACAA
>NW_020537646.1:44650604-44687092 GCF_003426905.1 Ctenocephalides felis | reverse complement strand
ACGATTCCCATCAGTTTATTTTTGAATGGTTTTGAATTTTTATATTCGGTTGAGGACTTTTTGTAAAAACATTAATATTTTTAACTTACCGTAAGGTAAGTTATAATAGTTATTGCAAATAATCGAAAATGATAGCTGGTTGTTCATAGCATCGTGCCTCAAAGCACATTGCTGGAAGTTCGCGTACCGTAATGAAACATTTGTGGAATATTAGATGCTTTCAAATAGATTATTGTAAATACTGTAACTTTCATTATTGGTATTTTGCAGACAAAATCTAAAAGCTTATAATTTAGACAATTGGTCATCACAAATTTCTAAAATTTAAAAAATGAAAACTGAATTAAAATTATTCATTTGAAGTATATAAGTAAATTTTAATTTTTTTTTAATAAAAATCTGAATCGTTTCCGATTTTCAAAAAAAATAATTTAGATTTTTTTTTATATTTTTCGGATCGGTAGCGTTGTTCTCTCAAAAACTGAAATTTTTTACACTTCTAGCCAAATCTCAAATCAAAATCATTCAAATCGGATGCCTTGTACTCTCAAAAACATAATTTTCATTTTCTGCACTCTTTGCTTCGTATCTTGAAAAAGGCTGGACCGTCTTTTTCCAAAAACTAATTACCTCTAATTCATTTAAGTAGAATTCGAATGCATTTTGAATCATTCAAATCGATTGAGCAAAGCTCCCAAAAACGACCATGAAAAACTGTATGCACACATACACATACACGTGAAGATATGCAAAAATTTTTACTTTCAACTTTTGCGCTATTACAATAACTTACCCTACGGAAAGTTAATTTTTGCATAATTTTCTGGACATTTTGGCATACTTTAGAAAAAATGGATGTGTTTAGCCTGCATCAACTGATTTGATTGATTCAAAAAACATTCGATTTGTATTGGAGAGTGCTTTTATGGTAAAAGCAAGTTTAACCGTTACGAAGATACGGGACAAAAAGTGCAAGAAATTGCAAACCAATTTTTGAGAAAACGGAGCGTCCGATTTGAATGATATAAAAAACATTTGACTAGTAATGCCAAAATGATGAATTTATTAAATTTTCAAAGATACAGATCCAGCTGTTTCAGGAGTGCAAGAAAACAGTTAAAAATATTACATTTGATGGTCAAAAATTATCATTACAAATTATTATTATTAATTTATATACGAAATAGAATTATTGATACATAGGGAAGCTGGTATATAATAGTAGAGAAATAACTAGGTGGATAGATAAAAGAATAGATAGTTTTAGAATAGAATAAAGTTTTTAGTAGACTGACCATTACCAAAAATTAGACAATACGGTTCCCATCAGTATGTCTTTCGAACGGCTTTGAATAAATATTTAATACTTTTTGTATAAACGTTAATATTTTTTTATTTGTGCAAAAAAACTAATCATGTTCTAACCTCTAGCGAGTTTTATCAAATGGTTTTTAAATTATTGTTAGAGGAACATCATTTTACAAGAAAACGTGAAGCATAAACTTTAATCCATATGATTCAGAAACACTTGTAACATCAACAAAAATGAAAATAGCAAAATCGTTTCAGTAAAGCTCAAGGTAAAACTCACATTGCAGTATCAAATTCTAAAGCAAAATATTACTTAGAATTTAACATTAGAGCTTCTGGGGACAGAGAAATTATTATTTGAAATAATTAATTAATTAATAATCTTTTTTTGCTTTCGTATAGAATCCGAGTTTCAGAGCTTTATAAGCTGTCGTGATAAACCTCATCTTCAAATTTTGCATAAGTAATACATTCAATTATTGATTCATAAATAGTTGTTATAATTTATTATTAAAAATTATATTTTTTTGTATAAAATAAAAAAACTTATATACGGAACAAATTTAGAATGTTTGAAATGAATCAAATATTTTAAAATAGAATGATCAGTAATTTAACAATAAGTAAATTATATTATGGAGCAATATTTTTTGTAATTTTAAAAACATTTTATTTTATATATAAAACATGAATAACCATTTTAGCATTCCATTCTGTTTTTCTTCTAATTCGGCATAGGTTGTTTTGACACTAATATAAGATTCCATTTAAATACTTAATCATAGAATATGCTTTATTCATAAAAACAATTGGGCATTTGTACACATTTATAAAGTATATAAAATCTGAGACTACATATTAGAATATAAAATTATATCAACGGGACTTTTAATGTTAAAAATTACACATTGTCTTGACATAAGCTTTTACAAATTATCAGAGATTTACAGTTATATCAACAATATGCAATTATTTTATAATATAAAAATGTAATTCTATGAAAAAATTAGCTTGGGTAATATTATTACTCACCAAATAAAGCCACTATTAATATTAGCCGACAAATAATATTACTTTTTGTTTTAATCCCATCAATTTTATTCATTTATTAGCAATGAAACCATATTTAATTGTTTATAAAAATTTAATGACCCCTTCAAAAGTGCAGAAATATTCTTTTTGTGTCAAGATCGATAACTGAACAATTATTAATTTTATTAAACTATACCATGTGAATGCTTTTGATTATAAGATGAAATGAAAACCGTAGATCAATTTTATCTGGATCACTTATCAATTATCATTATTAAAGTAGTTGCGAGAAAGTTTACTTAATTACTCAGACTTTCACAATATTTATATATGTTTGATATAATTTATACAATACACTATTTTCAAGTGCAAATAGCTAAATTAATATAATAGTTTTCGAATTCTAATATATTACTCTCTCTTTCTTCATTTTACTGTTTATGCAGTTTCAATTTGAATAAAATAATACAACAATTTTTAGGAGACAATATAAATTTTATGATTAAAATAAGTTCTTACCACTGAACCATCAAAAAAATATATATGATAACAATATTGAGGCCGATCTCAAATAACTCACTACACCACATGTTTGCACTCATTTGTTAATAATTTGTGCAATTAATCATTGTTTTCTTCACATTTACTTATTTTCTCTAAACTTTGAAGAACTAGCAATTTTTTAAAATTTGTTTATGAATTATTATTCACTTAAATACATTTTTATTTTCAATTACTCCATAGGAGCACAATTTGACTTTGAGCACTTATATTGTAAAAATCAAACTAATTATATGCTAAAAATTACACGTATAAATCGCCCAACCTAATTTATTATTGTAGAAATGTGTCTTTTTTTCCTGGTCCTTTTTTCCCCATAGACGAGGAAAAATTAGACAGCCAGGGTGCAAACATGCCAAATGCCTTATTTTTATTTTTTAATGGATTTTATAAAATAATAGTTACATTGTTTAACTAATGCAAAATAAATTTTATAGGTATATTTTTTACATAGATAATACTGTATAAAATCTTGATCTGGTATTTCGTAAAAATTATTTATCAGCAGAGTTGGAATAATTATTTATTTAATTTATCTCTTTTCTTTTAATCCACCCGCATGTAAGTTGTTATATGGAAGAAAAACCTGTTGAATCTAACTTAAACATAACAACACAACTCATAAATCATTTAAAACACGTCCAGTTAAAAAAAAAATTAATGCCTGGAAAACTAAACAACATTGCTTTCAAATAAAAAAAAACTAAACTAATTTAAACGTGAGAGTCCAGGTAATTGCTGGTTATATATCCTTTTCCCTCTATTTTCAAATGTTTTTTTATGTAGGGGGAAGTCCCCTAGTGGCGGACACCAAATTTCGATTTAAGTTAGATAACAAGGTTAGAAATCAAACTAAATTAACAAAACCGCAATCTTTGCTAAAAAATAATTAATATTGTCAATCAAACTTTGGCATCAAAAACATGATTTTAAACAGTGGCACCTAGTACCGGACATTTCAAAATAACCTGCGTTGATCACATATGTCGCCATCTCCACATTTTGGAATGTCTACACATGTGTCTTTGACGAGTATTCTTAGATATTGCAAAAAAGTCACTATTCAGCCACCCTTTTGGCTGGACCACACCGATGCTCTCAGCTAGTGCATTCACGATAAGCTTTTCATTCTTTGACTAGGAAATACGAAAAATGGGGTTATGTAGTGACCGTTAGCACTCATACAGTACAAAATTAAAAAATTGGAATAAATTACGTAAATTCTTACAAGAAATATCAAAATGTTTACTGTCCGGCACTAAGAGACGACTTAGCGTCTGGAGCTGAGGGACAGACATTTTCGTTCATTTGGTGGCACCTACTAAAATTGGTTAAAAGATCTAATAATGTTCTACCATTTTACGGATAACAATCAAGTGCAACTTTTATTTTTACATACCACTCAAATGTAAATGCATAAATATGCTAGATTTACTTCCATTGATATTTAGGTGACGCCATGATTTTGCGCCTAAAACAGGAAAGGGTTGCTTTTGTAAAAAATACGTGTTAAATAGAGTGTCCGGTGCTTGGTGCCGTCCGGCGTTACGGGACTTCCTCCTGGTTGATATATATTTACAATGAATGAGTAGATAATTTTTGAAAGTAAAGGTGGTTTTTGTCAAAATTGTTTGATGACTTTTATTACAGGTTAATATAATTTTAGCATCTCTATGCATATAACAATGTTCATTCATATAACAATGTGTAAATAATTTCTTTTAGTAAGCTTTTCAACTAAGCTTTTCAAGTACGATGCAATTCAAATTTTTAATTACTTGATCAAAAATGACTTTTCTTCAAATATACACAAAATTACTGTAACCAATTTCACCAGTAAAATAATTTAGTGTAGCACATTTTCTACTTCCATACTGAAATTACATAGAATGTTAATTTAAAGTCAAAATGAGCTAATTTGTATGCGGATTTTGCTTTAAGCCTGAAGACATCGCTCTAGTTTAATATCGTTGAATGAATTGCAAAAAGCCTATTATAGACTCAGGCAACAAGTAGTATATAAGTAAAGGTTAAAAGTCGAATTATCCAATTACCTCTGGGCTATGTAGTTGGTACGTTAAAATTACATTCGGAAACTCGTTATTGGTAAGTAGGGCATAAGCATGGTCAAACTTTATACCTTCCGGTGCAAGGATTTGTGAGAAATGCCTTAAAATCTTTGCCTTATTTTCACTTATAAAAATTATATTTTTTTTGTCTTATAATATATACAATCTTACTTTACAAAAATATTATACATAATTTGAATTACTATATGCAATCTAAATATTTGTAAATAATTGAAAAATCACGTTAATACTCATATATAGAAATGTACTTTTTAGTTAGTTCATATGTTTTTGAAGAATCATTTGAATCGAAACAGAAGTTTGTGTTTTTGTAAGAAAATCCGATTTGCCAATTTAAAGTTTTCTTGACGGTTCAAGCTATTTTTGATTTCGTTTGCAGACCAAATTGAAAAAAAACTATGTGTATGTATGGATGCAGATTTTTAACATTTTGTCTCAAAAACCGAAGGGCCGGATTCAAAAATGTAAAATACATTCGATTGAACTAGGTAAGGACTCGCTTGGTTAGTTTTGCAAGATGATCAGCAAAGCTATCGGCAGAGTCTCTAGAATTACCAGAAAAATTCTTTGGAAAAAACATTCTTTGTTTTTACAAAAACAAACATTTAGATTTTGCAAAATTTTTTGAAAATTTTGAAATTGTTCGAGAGATATAATTTTAAAATTGTGTTCATAAACTTCCCGAAGGAGAAGTTTGTTTTCATAAAAAAATCAGATATGCTAATTTTATGTTTCCTCGACGTTTCAAGCCATTCTGAATCGAATGAGACCAAATTTGGAAAAATTTTGTGTGTGTATGTAAATAGATTTTTTTATCATAAATCGACATTTTCTCAAAAACGGCTGGACCGATTTCAAAAGTTTGAAAGCCATTCGATATATCTCAATGAGGACCATCGTTTGTCATTTTTGCGATTGGCCATTTCTTCATTCGGTAATCGCATTGTTAAGGTTTAATTGCAAGCAAAAATTTAATTTTCAAAATGAACAATTAAAATTTTTATCTAGTCGATAAATACACCAATCGGGAAGTTTTTCAACTTGTCTTAAGGCAAAATGCCACTTTCAACTAGTTAGTTTTTCGCGCATAACTAATCAAATTGAACATACAAAAATATTGGAAACCTACGAAAAATGAATTTTAAATATTCAGTAAATCTAAGAATAATGCACCGTTCTTGGAAAACATACAAGCGCATGTAAGTGCACTATAATTAATACTGCTACAGAAATTATAAATCTGAAAGATATCAATTGGGTTAGTAAAAGCGGAAACTTTATTGACAAAAAAAATAGTTGATCTAAACAGCTAAATCTGAATTCTTATATGTTAAGACATATTGTATGATTATACATTTCGAGAAGTTTATGCACTTATCTTAAGGCAAAATGCCACTTAAAAATTACTATACTTACCTAATATATTATTACAAAATATATTTTATTTCCCCAGATAGACATCCTACGCGTTTTTTAAAATAATGTGTGTACAGTTGACAAATTCAAACAATTTTATTCCCACTTTTAAATACATAAGTTTTTCACAATGTATTAGAGGAAAACAATTAAATTGGTATAAAGCAAAATTTTGCAATCGTGGAAGCATTTCCCAATGTTCAATTATTTTGCGGTAAAAAAATAGTTTTAGTTTCTTTAAAATAAACCAAAATTTTGAAATCATGGAATAACTATTGAGTAAATCCGATTTTGTTATTTTTAATTTGTAATCAATTTGCAATATAAATTTAATATCTATTATACAAATTGGAAACAAACACAGAAATATCGTTAAAAGTTTCTATTTACTCGTTTACTTGCTATTTTTTTCCTGATTGAATTTGTTCAAAGTGAATTATTTGAAGTATGAATATCTATTAAATCTATTAGGTCCGTATCACCATTTGTAATGGAATTGCCATTGTTTTTTTACCATGTTATAATCATATACCAAGTGAAGGTAAAACCTACGCTTTAAAGCCCGAACAGATTAATGTTTGATATACGGCAAGCTGTTCTTTTTCTTTCTGGAACTTAATTTATGGTATTCCATAGTCAGTAGCAATTGTAGGTGATAACAAAATAATAGATTACAAGACCGTTAGCAAAAATTACGCAATTAGCGTCAATTGCAAAATCCATTTCAACGTGTCTGTCCGGAAGAGTGGGCAAGACATTAATTTGCTTGTTATCATATAAAATGAACACCTAAGAACATATAAATAAAATGATTCGAATTGAGCAATTGCATTATTTAAATGACTGCAATAAAATATGTATATCGTTATTTGTGGGATAAATGTATATAATTAATGAACCAAGAATTGGAACAGCCGTAGTTTGAGTTTTAATAATAGGGTAAGAAAGTGCTTATAGGTTCGCGACTAAAATGGTACACCATCATTATATCAGATCACATTAAGTTAAGAATTTTTTGATAATAAAACTTCTTAATATAAAGAACAAAATGTGTGTAAATAAACCAGCCATCAAATTAATTTGTGCGATGTTTCTATCAGGAAATGAACGAATAAGTATCAATATCAATATTCACAAAAAAGATTTTTTTGTTGTTAGTTTTTTTTTATTTTGAGCTTTTGTTCGATACGCATTAAGTGTTGCGATGTAGTTTATTTGGTTTAGATCATATGTTTTCAAACTATTTTGTATCGTGGTTTACATGGACCTTGTCATAGACCCCTAATTTACTCATTATCGTTTTTTTACAAATCTATAGAAATATACAAAATTTTTGCATGAATCATCACTTTCTTGGATCATCTACAAATGTTATATATGAATTCATTATAGTCTTGTATATATTACCATGGTGTGTGTGTCTAGTATAAGTAAATATGGGGAAGTTCCGTAACGCCGAACGGCACCTAAAGCCGGACACTCTATTTAGTATTATTTAAACGAGTATAAATCTTTTTATGTTAAAATACAAGTGAAAGGGGCGCGTGTGGCACACAGGTGCAGGATCACGCGCCAAGACTTATCTGTGACGCACACGGCCACGGCGGGAGCAACCCTTTGTTGTTTTAGGCCCAAAAACACGGCGTCAACTAAATATCAATGGAAGTAATTCTGTTGTATTTATGCATTTATATTTTAGTGGCATTCAAAAATAAAAGTAGTAATCGTTATCCGTAATGGCATTCAAAAATAAAAGTAGTAATTGTTATCCGTAAAATAGTAGAATATTATTAGATATTTTAAACAATTTTAGTAGGTACCACCAAATGAACGAAATTGTCTGCCCTTAGCACCGGACACTAAGTCGTTCCTTAGCGCCGGAAGTAAATATATTGATATTTTTTTATTTAATTTTGTTCTAACGGTCACTACATACCCTCATTTTTCGTATTTTCTAGTCAAATAATGAAAATCTTATGATGAATGCTCCAGCTGAGAGCATCGGTGAGGCCCAGCCAAAAGTGTGGATAATTAGTGATTTTTTTCTTGCAATATCTAAGAATATTCGTCAAACACAAATGTACAGACATTCCAGAATGTGGAAATGGCTACATATGTGTTTAATGCTGGTTATTTTGAAATGTCCGGTACTAGGTGCCACTTTGTAAAATCATATTTTTTGTTACCAAAGTATGATTGATAGTATTAATTATTGTTTAGCAAAGATTGCGTTTTGTTAATTTAGTTTGATTTCTAATTTGTTGTGAACATGTCGTAAATTTATAAATAATCTTAGGTGTCCGGCACTCGGAGACTTTCCCCTATATATTAAATGTAACAATCCAAAAAGATTTTTGCTAACGTGGACCCCTTGAAAGTTCTCATGCACACTTGGGGATCCATATGGACCACTTTAGGAATCACTAGTTTAGACAGTGTAATTGTGTAATTTTGTCAATATTTTTAAGAGTAATTGAAATATTATTTTGTACATGGGAACCATATTTAACTTTATCATAATATAACTTGAGATTATGTCGAAAGCTAAATAATACAAGTTACTACCGAAAGTAGATGTTTCAATTTCAACACAATTTTTTAGAGTATAGCAATGACATATGCTTTTTAAATTAGTTATCAATGAAAAGGCATATATTTACACAGAATCTCTAAATTGAATTAAGGTATTCTTTTAGTCTCCATTCCTTGCACTTTGATGATTTGAAAGATACTTTAATAAAAAGTACAAAGGATATGGAAGAATAATAATGTAACGAATTTTGTGCTAGTATTAAATGTGTTTTGCATCAGAAATCATGGCAAATTTTTCTTACACCTCTTATGCGTCGGAATTTCAAACAAGAATGCCATTATTCGGATTGGATTACAATAAGTGATAATCAGTATGAATTCAAAACAATGAATGTTTTACAAGCGTGAACTGGTTTGTTCGCCTCGCAAGTGTACCAAATTTTATGCGATTTTTTTACTAAATTTATGATAAATATCTAGTCATCATAAAACAATAAAATATTTATAAATATCAGTGTACATATTTTAAATTAATAATAATATAAATTCTAATAAATAAATTTAATTAGAGATAATTTATTAACCAAAATGAATAAGGAAAAACGTATACCTCGCACATATGGTGATCGAACTTATGTTCATGGTTGGGACATCAAACGCCTCTCATATCCAAAGGATCATGATCCTTATTGCCCGCCTGGAGGAAAATTGACATTTGCAACTCATGATAGATTTGGTACTTATAAAAGTCTTGATCTAAGCATAAATATCAATAGCCTTGTTTTGCAAACAGTACTCATATCTCTAAATATAGTTTTATGATTCCAATCATAATTTCATAGTGTAAAGGTTGATGTTAAAAATTAGCAAAAACCTGAAGCTTTAATTTATCTCTATTAATAGCTTACAATGCCAATACCATGAGATATATCAAATATTTTTTTATATTATTTTTATCATAAAAAGCATGGTTGTTAATAAGCAATTAAAAGATATAATAAAATTATGTACATACATCGACGTGAAAATATTTCACAATTTATAGCTACACAGAAATAATCAGATATATGCAATTTTTTCTAGGTGAAGATTTCATTGGCCATACGCAAGCAATTTTTTCTTAATAACTTAATTAACAAAACAAAATAATTTATCAACTACTATGGAAAAATAATAGTCAAATTGATGTATCACAAAATCAAACATTTTCACCATAAAACAATCGATACCGAGCATTTATAGTTGTGTACATTAAGTAGATTAAGAGTTGTGGAAACTAAGGTAGTTTTTAACTTCCCGAAGGAAAAGTTTGTTTTCATCAGAAAATCTTAAACAGCTTGACCGATTTCGATGAGGACTATCGTTTGTATCTCGATGAAACTGTCGTTTGTCAGTTTCACGATTGGCCGAGCCGTTTCTTCGTGAATAGCAGAAAAGTGAAAATATTTTCGTCCACGTTTAGCCTACAACTCTAAATCGATTTTAAAATTTCGAAAACTGTTCGAAAGGTATTAAAAATTAGTTGGGGGTTCGACCTGATCAGTTTTTGGTAAAGATTTGCTGTTATAAGATCTTGTAATTAACTGTTGAAAATTTTTTTTCGACGCTTTTTATGATTTTTTTTGTTGACGATAGATATCATGGTCTTCTAAATCATACTAAAATATTGCGGCCCTACGACAAGTCGTTTAATTTAAAAGATTCGTCAAATTTTGCAAAAATTTAGGGCCGATTTTTATTTGGCGTTGGTCAAAATTAAATCTTTCATCGATGTTTTCTTAAAACAGTCTGAACCGATTTCAAAAATTTGAAAGCCATACTATGTATCCCGATGAGGGCTATTGTTTTGCAGTTTTGTGCGACGATCGGCCGAGACGTTTCCTTATAATTAGCAACAAAGTGAAAAATTTCACGTTCACGTTTTAGGCAAAGATTGATTTTATTCTAAAGATTCAAAAGCTATTCGAAATATAATTTTTGTAAGCTGTGCGTACTGATTGTTAAAAAAAGTTTCGATGTTTTTTTATTATGATAGATATTGCGATCTTCGAGAACATACTGAAACTTTGCGGTTCTACGGCAAGTAGTTTAATTCTTAAAATTTGTCAAAGTTTGAAAAAATATAGTAAAAATTTGTGTCAAAAATTGCTTTCGTAGTGTAATGAGTCAGATATTCAATCCTCAAAATTTGGAATAATAAACTAAAATTTTAGGACATGTGCAATATAAAATTCAATTGAAAATCACAATGTTTAGTTTTAAGTAAATGCAAAATTTATTTTTGAAATAAAGAGTTGAAAATTTTATCTAAATATCTCAATTTCGGTTGATTACGTCAATTATAACACATTTTGTGAAGTTCATTGAACTTGCCTTAAGGCTAAATGCCACTTTCAACTAGTTTTTTGTTATTTTCTAGGTACTGAGCCAAGTACTCCTTTCCCTATAAGCGAAACTCGCTACATGCTGGAGCAAATTAAAACCCATGAAGAACCCATGATCATCCGTCGTCCGATGATCAATTTTACAACTTATCCGTATACAGATACTCCTGATAGAAATTTGAATGAATCGGACTTTCCCCAATATCCGAAAAATTATGGGGTATCAGGATTATGTCAGCACAATGCAATATGACTACCGAGCTCCTAGAAATTTTGTCAAAAGACCTTTAGTAATGGCTAACCCGCCCTACATGATGAACCAAAAGGTCGTATAATAATTGACTAATGTGCGAATATTATGTGAAATTCCTAATTAAATTAGAAGCTTGAACGTAAAAGTTATCAATGAGCAATACAGTTATAAAATGGTTCTCAAAAATGAAAACTTTCAAATTTTTAATTAATTTTACATAATAAATTCGCGTGGTATAAAAATATTTAATATTCATATTTAGAGATGATTTAGAATCAATTCCATGTTTCTATCAAAACTTCCGTAAAGATTCATCTAAGTTGTAATTCTTATTATATTTATTTTGAAATCATTTAAAAATAATACTAAATTAATTTCTTAGACTCATTCCCCTCTTAAGACCGACCAAAGGTGTTTGGGTTCCTCCACATTTTGGTATAGTTAAATTTGATGACGATTCTGCTGTTATGAAACCATCTAAGAGTGCAGAAGCCACCCAACAACTCAAAAGATTTCGGTAATATAAATATATTTATCTTTTTTTCTTTATATGTATACAAATATCCTAAACCCTAAATCAATTTATAGATACAACTCCTATGATCCATTTCAAGGAAAATATCAAATAGAATTAAGTTCTACATGAGCTTCAAAATCGCCAACATACATACTACCAAACTTAGTATTCTTACAAGAACAACAAAATTATTTATGTATAATTAATTTTAGCTTCTATTAAATCGTTTTGTGTAGATATTTTTTTTACAACTAAAAATATGTATTACTGCTGTTGTGAAAATTAATATAGTAATAGTGAAAGTGATTTTTCTGTATCAAAACAGACATTTTCCTTCGCATAGTATAGTATATGTGATTAATTTGCGATTAATACACATTTAACATTTGAGTCAAGTTCAATGTGTTTTTCACTATGAATTGTAATCAAAAAACCACGCCTGCAATTTTTGTGACAATGATCTGATTTTTTTTAACTTCCCGTAGGGTAAGTTATAGTAATCGTCCAAAAATCGGAATTGAAAATTTTTACATTTCTCGACGTTTTGAAGGTTTCTGAACATTTTGGCATACTTCAGAAAAAATGGATGTGTGTGTGTGTGTGTGTGTGTGTGTTTTGTATGTCCGCGTTTTTTCGTCCACGTTTTCGGGCGCACGGATCAACCGATTTGAATGGTTTAAAAAACATTCGATTCCTATTGATAGGGAGATGTGCTGATTAGTTTTTGGCAAAGGCAGGTCCAGCCGTTACGGAGATATGGAGCAAAGAGTGCAAAAAATAGAAAGCGAGTTTTTAAGAGAACGGATCAACCGATTTGAATGGTTTAAAAAACATTCGATTCCTATTGATAGGGAGATGTGCTGATTAGTTTTTGGCAAAGGTAGGCCCAGAGGTTTCGGAGATACAGAACTAAATTTAAAAAAAATTGCTGTTTTTGAGAGAACTAAGCGTCCGATTTAAATGATTCAAAAAACTTTCTGCTTTTTTCAACAAAATAATTGATTTTGGAAAAAAAAAATTTTTGTTTCTAATTTTTTTTTCAAAAAAATTTTTTTGTAATTTTGGATTAAGAATTCAAAAAATCACCCAAGCTAAGCACAGTCTAAGCGCCACTCTGGTACAAATGTTTACTCAAGTGCGTTTAGACTGTTTGTGTACTGGAGCACTTTTCCAATTTTGTGAAAATTATTGAAAAATGTGAAAATGCCGCCAAGCTGAGCACAGTATAAGTGAAAATGTCGCACAGAATTATTTGCAAATGTCTTTAGACTGTGACTATGCGGGAGCACTTTTTCAATTTTGTGTAAATTTGGCAACTATTTTTTTTTTTTTGGAATTTGATTCGAAATGAAATGACGATTGTTAATGTTCTGGAGATGATAAATTGATTTATTTATAATTAATTTTCCATAGGGTAAGTAATCGCAAAAAAATCGAAAATGAAAATTTTTATATATCTTCACGTTTTAGAGGTTTCTGAATATGTTGGCATACCTTGGAGAAAATTGATGTATGTGTGTGTGTGTATGTGCGTGCATGTGTGTGTGTTCGGATACAAATTTTCGTCGACGATTTCGGGAACACGGATGAAGCAATTTGAATAATTCAAAAAACATTCTAGCCGTTCCGGAGATACGGGGCAAAAAGTGCCAAAAACGGTAACTCAGTTTTTAAGAGAACGGAGCGTCCGATTTGTATAGTTTAAATAACATTTTACTTGTATTAACAAGATGAAGATTTGATCAAATTTTCATGAAGATAGGTCTAGCGGTTTCGGAGATCTAGTAAAAAAAACTAAAAAAAAATAACATTTGGCGGTCAACAATAATCATTAGACATTAGACATATGCATATCAAATTATCAGGTATTTTATTGAGATTTTAACAATAAGTATAAGTTTTGTTTACATTCCTATGGGTTCCGTACTATTGTTTTCCCGTTAGACAGCGACGCGGCGCTTACGCGCTTCTATATTTCGTCTCTATGCAGTTAAAGCAGTACGATTGCTTTGAAAAAAAGTTCAGATCTTCCAAAATATATCAAAATGAAGATAACATTTTTTCCAAAAAAAAATTTTTATAAAAAAAATTGTTTAAAAATTTTTTTTAAAAAAAATTTTTTTTTTCAAAAAAAAGTAATTTTTGTCCGATTTAAAATTTCTAAAAATCTTATTTTTTCGAAGTGAAATTTTTTTCAAAATGTTAATCGTTTTTAAAAAAATAATAATTTTTGGCACGGGAAGTTCCAGCAATTTGCCTTAAGGCACGATGCCTTAATTGCCTTAAGACAGAATTCCACTTACAGCTAGTTATGGAATTGTGTCATCGTATACAATTGTCGTAGTTAATTCATATCTTCTTATATATAAAAATGAATCGCAAAATGTGTTGGTAAGCGCATAACTCAACAACGCCTGGACCAATTTGGACAATTCTTTTTTTTAAAATGTTCGTTTTAGGGTTTAAAGTCCAAGGATGGTTCTTACGGTGAGAAAAAATCGAATAATTGCCGGAAAAATATTAAAAACAGCCCTTTTTCACATACAAACGTTAGTATTTTCATATTCTTGCCATAGAATACGGAATATTTACTCAAGTCAATGGAGCGTTTTGGGTCTGAATTATTTTACTGTGCTCCAATTCGTATGAAATTTGGAATGATGGACAGCCCTTCCAGTGGTGTAATTTCTTTTTTTTTTTCAAAATAACGTCGGATATCGATAATAGAACTAATTATAAGAAAAAAATGTTTTATAATGTTTTTCAAAAAAGCAAATACTCATCATTTTATTTAAAGCAGTTGTACATTTAAGATCCATTTGGGTCGCTGTATATATATATTTCGATATGGACTGTAGTGTTAAAAAAACATAATAATTTTTAACTAATTGGTAATATTGGTTATTAAAAAAACGGAACTTTTGAATTGTAAACATAAGTACAGGACAACGTCTATCGGGTCATCTAGTTATATATATGCACTATATTATTCACTATAGTCTATCAATTTTATTCACTGTAGTTTGCTCATTAACTTCCCGTAGGAGAAGTTTAATTTCGTCAAAAAATTCGATTTGCTAATTTTATGTTTTTCTCGAAGTTTCAAGCACTCTGAGGCGATTGAGACCGCACTTGGAAAAAGTATGTGTGGGTGTGCCTATGGTTGCTGTGTATATGAGCCGAATTTTGATATTTTGGCGATATTTTCTCAAAAACGGCTCAACCGTATTCAAAAAATTTCGACGTAACTCGATAAGGACAAACGTTTCTCAATTTTGCGCGATAATCGGCTGAGCCGTTTCTTTGTAATTTGCAAAAAAGTGTAAAACTTTTTGTCCACATTTAATAAGCTCACAATGCTGAATCGATTTTGAAAAATCAAAAGCTGTTCGACAGATGTTAATTAAGAAAGATGCTGAATAGTTTTTGGTAAAGGTCCGCCGAGTCGTTTTCTTGTAATTAACCTTTGAAAAAAAATTTTGCAGATTTTGATAAAACTTTGTTTGACGATAGATATTATGGTCTTATAGAACATACTGAAATATTATGGCCCTACGACAAGTAGTTTAATTTAAAAAAATCATCAAAGTTTAAAAAAATATGATTTGTGTCAAAATTCGCTTTAGTGCTTATGACATCAGTCAAGTCAATTAGAAATTCCTTTCAAATTAATAAGAAAGTAAACGACAGTCTCCAAGACTTTTTTCTCTAGATTTGTAAAAAACATGAACGTTCATTTAAAATTTAAATTTAAATCATTAAATTTTAAATCATTAAATAATATCTAGAACTATTATAACTATAGTTTCTTATAGCCTATGCCACAAAATAATTTATTAAGTTTTTTAAAAAAATGTTTTTACGTTTTTCGTGAAATTTAACCTCACGATAAAGTTCATGCACTAAACAGTTCTACGAAATTGGTTGAATTATATAAATTAATTAATATTCAGAATAATTGGCTACAATTTTAGGACATACAAGCACGTGCTTGTGCAATATAATTAATTTAATTACATGTAATATAAATGTGCTTGAAAGATATCAATTGGAAATCGTAATGTTCAGATTTAAGTGAAAGCAAAAACATTATTTTTGGAATAAACAGTAAAAAATTTTAGTTAATATCCAAATCTCAATTTTGGTTGATTAAGTCAATTATTACAACAATGAAAGCTCATGCAACATGCCTTAAGCCGAAATGCCACTTTCAACTAGCTGATATTATTTTTGTCAATATATTTGAATCCTGCGTGACCTCAATATATAGGGTCATAAAGGTCTAATTTGACTTCAAACATTTATACTGTAAAAACCAAACCAACTACAATAAAACAAATACACGTAACACATATCAAACAAATATCTATTTAAACATGTTCAAAAAATTCTTGGTTGTTCATTATTGAACAACAAAACTAAGTTTGTTTTGCTTTTTCCAAAAATTTGACTCTTGTTTCTTTTTACCCGATAGGCAGTATAATAAGGGGGAAAAAGATCAACAATTTTATTTTTAATTTTAAAATTATAAATCTTTAACATATGATGATTAAGAAAACTAAGTATGAAAGGATGACTAATATAAGTGATCTTTTCTGAAATAGAAATTCACGAAAAATCCATGAATAGTTGTATTGCTTAAAATTCAGCAAATGTTTTCGCACCTTAATTAATTCAAACGGGTACCTTTTTGCTGATTTCCGTTTTTTATACAATATTAGCATAGGTTTTTTTATCATTTTTGATGTATGATAAATAGATAAATGTAATGTATTTTTGATGCTACATTTACATTCAGCTCAAGTTTCAGACAAAGTATCTGTCAGACGACAAATGTTGAGTAGTGGTCCGTCGCGTTTATGAATAAGTCAACGATACCGCGATGTTGACCTTCAATTTGAATAAAAATCATACAGAAATAAATTACTGTTAATCATTTTGCTATAAATATATATATATTTGTAAATATATGCGAGTACGTACATATGATGCATCTAAAATGCATTTGGATGGCTGGCTAAAGGATTTTTTTAATTTTTGGTTTATTTTGAATTAATCTCAATTGTTTAATTTAGCAATTTCTTTGTCAGTACATAAAGGTTAATTATTAATCTAATTTAATAATACTTATAAACATTTTTATGTAATGCACGTTGCAAATTGTACTACATACCCAACCATATATACTTAACAATGTTATTGTACCTGTTTTATGTAAAATTTGATTTATTCACGTGAGCGATTTCTAAGGATTTTTGAACCCTCCCTCCTCCTCGGTGTTATGTGGTTATATTTTAAATTAAACCCCCTGCCTTCACTCACCAAACATCACATGTATTCAAAATACAAGTACATAAAATATCGTCTTTTTTATTTTTTTAAAAAATGAATGAATTGAATTGAGTGATAATTCGTGATTATACGACTACCTTTTGGGCTTACGTGATTAATAAGCATCTTCTATTATTATTATTATTATTATTATTATTAATGCTTGTATCGTATGCTCCTTTCTTATGGTAAGAGTATGAGGTACCATTTTTGGCACTTTTTGCTCCGTATTCGAAATACCTGCTTTGCTCAACAACTAATCAGCAGGTCTCCTTACTAATAGGAATCGAATATTTTTTTAATTATTCAAATCGGTTGATCCGTATTGCTGAAATCAAAATTTCAGCAATACGGATCGATTTTGTTCCGCAAACATGCACACCTACACACACACATACATCATCCATTCCTAATTAAGGTATGTATTGTATGTATGTATATTGTATGTATGTATACATTTTGTTCAGAAATCTTTGAAACCTAAAAATATGTAAACATTTTCATTTTTCATTTTTTTGCGATTACTAAAACTTATCCTGAAGGTAGTTAAAAAACAGAGTTTCGACTAGTTTTTAGGAAAGTTTGGTGCAGAAATTGTTTGAAAGCGATCATATATTGTTAGTTTTGTAACTGAATAGTAAATCATTTATTATTAAAATTGAAATTATTTGATTATTTTTAAAATTTAAATTAAAAAAAATAAAATTATTTTTGGTATATTGTAGTTTTATATTTGATTGTTATATATATATATATATATATATATATATATATATATATGTTAATTCATAATATTAGAAAGGAAACTAGTTGGTATTGGTATTTTGCTTTGAGGCAAGTTACATGAACTTCCCGATATGTTTAAATAATCGACTTAATCAATAAAAAATAATTCATATTATGAGTTTTTAAAAGTATTCCGAGTTTCAATTAGGACTTAAATGGTTTAGTATGTTCCTTAAGATCCAGTACTCTATCGTTATACTAAGTAAACCATCTAATTTTAATTTTAACACACGTCAAAAAAACTACTCATTTTCTCAAACTATGATGAATTTTCAAAATTATACTACTTGTAAGGTCGTAATATTTTAGTAAGTTCTATAAGATCATGATATAAATCGCTAAAAAAAGTCCATAAAAATAGGCTTAAATTTTCGTCGCACAAAACTGAGAAACGCCAGTCCTCATCGAGATACCTCGAATGACTTTTAAATCTTTGAAATCGGTCCAGCCATTTTTGAGAAAACGTCGATTTACGGCAAAAAATCTGTGTACACACACACACGCATACACACATACTTGTCGCAATGTCGAGACAACATAAAATTAACAAATCGGATTTTTTTTATGAAAACATAAACTCCTCTTTCGGGAAGTTAAGAAATCATGTAATATATTTAAATCTTATAAAAATGTGCACGATCTTAACAATTACTTTAAGTTTAAATGTAATTATCCCATATCAAACATCGACAGTATTTTTAATTAATTTGAAATGATTTGATACAAGATTTCAAATTTTTTATCTAATCTCTAGTATGTTTTATTAATAATTGTGATTCTACGTTTTACGGTGTTTGAAAAGTTTCGGAAATATATCGGCACAATAGTAATGCTAGTTAACAACTAAATAATATAAAATTTCAAAAGTTATCTTTATATTTAACATGGATTTATAAAAAAAATAATAAAAGTCAATTTTTAAGCCAACTAAATGGTCCTTGTATTATTTTCTCATTATTAGAACTTTTATTATAACGCTTAATTTGGTAAAACTACGCTGAACGATAAACTACAAATTTACACAAAATAAAAAGTTTTTTTTTTGCAAATAGTTCTTAACACTAGCATATATAAATATAAAAAAATATTTAGTATTGTCTGTAACTTTATCACGTGTTATTTCTTCGAAGTTTTTATTTTTGACACCCAAGATAAACATTGTAATAAAATCGTTTTAATAATACTACAGTTGAGATACCTTATCATTTCAGCAGGTGTTTGAGATTTCGATTTGTTTCCGAAATATAAAACATTCGTTTTTGTTATCTACCTTTACACTTTTGTAAACTCAAGATTTGCATTAAAGGAATTCTATTTCAGGTGCTAAGCTAACAGAAATCGCTCCGAAATAAGTGTTTGATAAACAGGTGAAATATTTATTTAAAGAACGCTTTGGCATTTTGAAGGTTGTTATATTTGCTGAGCCATTAAATGAGGTGCTAATTTATTCCAACAAGTTCAGCATCACAGATTTATTTGCACATGCAGTATAAAAACAATCAGGCACTTGCAAACTCATAAAAAAATTATCAGAAAAATACTTTAGATCAGCGATACAAAAATAATTCAAAATGCATCTTTTATTAGCATGTATACAATTATATATTCATAATAACTATTGGTATTATCAACTTCGCGTAGGGTAGTTATATAGTAATGGGCCAAAAATCGAAAATGAAAATTTTTGCATATCTCCACCTTTTGAAGGTTTCTGAACATTTTGACATACCTCAGAAAAATTGGATGTGTATGTATGTGTGTGTTTTGTATGTCAGCATTTATTCGTCTACGTTTTCGGGCGCACGGATCAACCGATTTCAATGGTTCAAAAAACATTCGATTCCTCTTGATAGGAAGATGTGCTGACAAAGGCAGGTCCAACTGTTTTGGAGATACCGAGCTAATTGTATAAAAAATGTCAGTTTTTGAGAAAACTAAGCGACAGATTTGAATGATTCAAAGAACTTCCTGCTTGTTTTAACAAAATAATTGCTTTGGGGAAAAAAATTTTTGTTTCAATTTTTTTTAATTTTTTTTTTTCAATTTTTTTTTTTTGTATATCGAAAATTGTTCAGATTTTATTTTTAATTCTGACTAAAGTTCTTATATACTTTAAACAAATAATTTCAATTTTGCAATTCAGTTTATATAATTCTTACAAATATTAGATAATGTTACAATATTTATAATAATCTATTTGAAAACATTCAATATTTCTCGAACATTTCGTTGCGGTACGGTAAGTTCCAGCAATTTGCTTTAAGGCAGGATGCCATACACCACTAGTTTATATTTATATTTTACTCACTATTCTTTTACATTATTTACCATTATTTATTTTAACATGTGTGCATTTGCATAATGTAGAACTTACACATACCATATACTTTTTCAAAAACTACTCAGATAAATTTTTGATGTTATTCTATTACTATAAATTACACTAAGAGAAATTAATAAATCGTTCTGTTTGATAGACAGGTGTATATTTCTGAGACTATTAAGACATATGTAATTCCACACGCATTTTCAAAAACTATATCATGCCGAAACTAATCCTTACATCCGTTTAAAACATAAAGTTGAAGTTATATTTTAATAATTAATCATAAAAATTAATCAAAAATAAGATATGTAATGAGCTTACTACATATACCATATAACTTTATTTTTTTCCCAGACGATATTAAATTGTGAAAAATAATTAATGTATATATAATTTCAATGATAAAGCTCAAGTAAAACTAAATATAAAACGCAGACAATCATAATCTATAAAATTGTTTATTTTAATTAAAGAAAAGGAACATAAGCAATATGACTTGAAAAAAAAGAGTGCGCGTAAGGTTCACATGCGATTGAAGTAAAACTTATTTGCTACTGTACAAGATGGCATTTAAGTAAAAATAAATACATTATATAACAATTTTGTATAATGTTTATTAGTAATATCGCGATGCACACATATTATTTAGTGTCACCCATTATACACATTTATATAATGACAAATTATAAATTATATATTTAGAATAGCATTAAAAATATGTATAATATTCAAAAACAATAATGTAATTGAAGTCATACTTCAAATATGACATGATCGGTTTGCCATTGTAATTAGCATTTTAATTTATTAGCAGATGAACCTTCATTAGAGAAATGAGTATAATTGCTAATAAATTCTATAATATTCATTCACACAGTGGATTATTTTAAACAACGCTTAAACAAATATTGCTTTTGCAACTTCACTCATCATGTAATTGTGTTTGCAGAACTTGATGTAATTAAAATTAACATACATTCATTGACTGCTTGTATTTTTTTTACTTTTTTGCTTGCGATATAATCTCATTCTTTGAAGAGCTGTAATATCTGTCTTGCCTAAAAAATATTTTCCATTTTAATAACTTCAAAGATTTATAGAATCTACAAATAATATAGAAATAATTTCTAATCAACAAACTTACGGCACAAATGTTTAATTTGTTTTATTATTTTCAAGAAACAGGGTACAATATTCTTTTGATTCAGGCATTTTTCATTAAATTAAGATTTGTACTACGATGTAACTTTAAAATGTTTATTTATCTATGCCGATTTCCTTGTTGATATCGGATCGCATACAACGTTGATGCCGGTACGCAACGACAGATCTCTATTCACATACACGACGACTAATCACAATCGACCCGTATAAAATGATATAGTCGAGAGTGAATGACGAATCTTTGCATTGGCACTCGACTCGGCCGTAACGCACTTCCGTTGCATTTGTACAGATTTACACCCTAGTCGCGCCTAAAGAAGTTTTACTTCAGAAATCAGACTTAATATGCGTTCTGCATAAATATTAGTCGCAAAATAGCAAAAAGTAACAAATAATCAAAATAAATAACTCATTCAATTTCAGGCTATAACTAGAAATATATATGTAAATGACCAAATAAGTAATAAACGTGTTAAATCTTTATTTTTTAAAAACACCTATAATCTGCATTTTGGCAGTAACCAAAGTAAATTTTGAATAATACAATTGTGGCTTATAAATGTTGTACTTGTTTTTTTAAAATTGACATTAGAAGCATTAATCATTATGATACTTAATCAAGATTTGGGACTATATGTGAAATTTAATGTCATTTATCACCATGTTGACCAAAGACAACTCTCTAACCCAAAGGTTCTTAAGAACTTGTCGATATTGTGTACCGGGTTTATTATATATAAATCACCATCGTAGCCAAGAATCTGGATTATAGTAATAAATATCGTCGTATAGTGTTTCATGGATAGTTGGTCACTTGAGTTATTTGCTGTCATAGTTTAACGCTCGTCAGGAGTACTGGTGAGTTATGGACCCGTCCACTTAATCAATAGTAAAACACTTGACAGATGAGCACGCCGCATAATCACGTGCTAACGTTTTGCGAAGTGGAAGATTGAAAATCTGATCTGATGTATCGACTTTACTTATGAATTATGCAGATTGAA
Source organism: Ctenocephalides felis (assembly GCF_003426905.1). Taxonomy (NCBI): domain Eukaryota; kingdom Metazoa; phylum Arthropoda; class Insecta; order Siphonaptera; family Pulicidae; genus Ctenocephalides; species Ctenocephalides felis. The sequence continues at coordinate 44,664,385 of NW_020537646.1, read as the reverse complement.
TAATCACTCATTGTAGGACTATCACAATGGTATTCCTAGAGCAGGCGCTCACAAACCTTGTTAAAAACATTTTGCCAAAAGCGAACTCATTTTTGTCGATAATTTTGTCCAATATAAAATGAATAAAGTAGTCATAAGCAATTGGATTTAATAAGTTTAAGCCCTCATTATTGCTAAATATAGTTATTTGCCGTTTCCATGAACTATAGAAGGTTGTTCTATCTAGATTGTTTAAAAAATATTTACAGACCAGTTTTGTCAATGGCGCTCTATCAATGTCTATATATATAGTGTAGAGCGGAGCTTAATGGCCCACCGGTGAAAACTAAACTTTTACTCTGGCAAAGATGTAAACATTAAAGTAACAGTTAATAAAAATGTGAATTGAGTTATAAAAAACAATTTTACGAAAGATACATTAAATAAATACATATTCCAATTGCTTGCCTCCGAAACTCTACAAAAACATGTATATGAAATAGAAAAGTGGATGAAATTATAGAGAATAATATTAAACTCTAAATCAGATCATATTACTTTCACCCTACGACAAGGTTTATACCCTCCTGTTAGATTGAATGGTGAATTGGTTCTTGTATCCAATGTAGTTAAATATATGGAAATACATTTGGATAGAAGACTAACCTGGCACGAACATATACTAAAGAAGTGCCAGCAGCTCGAACTAACACGTAAGCAACTTAATTGGTTAATTGGCTGGAAATCACAAGTCTCAATAAAAATAAACTGCTAGTATACAAGACAATTATTAAACCAATATGGTCCTACAGTCTACAACTATGGGGTGCGGCCAGTAAATCAAACATAACTATTCTACAGTGGTTCCAGAACAAAATTTTGAATGAAATCGTGAATACTCTAAAATGTCCCAAACTGGTTAATGCGTCAAGATCTCAGAATTCTTACTATAGAAGAAGAAATTAATCATTACTGCTTCAGAAACAAAACTCGTATTCCCATTCTGGTGATAAATATTTTTAGCAAAATACCAGATCAAGGTTATATACAGTGGTATTTTTATAAAAAAACGTACCTATGACATTTATATTTTGCATTGGTTCAACGATATAGCTAGTATTTTATCAAATCCCTTTAAAATTAAAAATAATACATTGAATCTTTTTCTTTTTGATTTTGGCTGTCCCATTTCATCCTGAATTTGAAAAATAGTGAAAAACACATTTCTATAATTAGAAATCTACTGAGAAATTTACTGAATTTAGTTTGATAGTTGCTTGTTTGATACATGTTTGTGTTGTGAATTGTGAATTATCTAGTGTGATTTGGATTAAACTGTATAATTACACAAAGTGAAAGTGGACTTTTGTGCTCCGTTAATTGGTACAACTTTTTTTTCTATAGTAAAAAAACAATGTAAAGAAAACGCTCCTTAGACCAAAACTACTGCTTAATTATAATTGGTTTATGGATACCTAAGTGGCTCAAGTATAAGATAAAAGATTTTATTAAATAGTCAAAAGAATTCACGTTTTCAATATTATACTCCAATAATAATTCAATCACTTACATAAAAAAATTATATCCTGCTTAAAAGTTCATGAATTTTGAAACGATTTCTTTAATAGGATTGATAGGTTCTTATGGTATTACAGATATTCATTAAATTATGAAAATATATAAAAGTTTAATGTAATATAATAATATTGAAAAAATTAATTACTGTAATTACATAAAACTTATATCATTATACATTTATAATTAACCAAAACTGGAAAAGTATTGTGAAACATTACCGATACTCATTCAAAGTTAGTAAACTACGATTAGAAGTAAGCTAGCATTTTTGAGACAAAAGACTAAATTTCAGTTGAACCTTCTACAGACACAAATACTTTTTTTCATCTTATCTTGTGCTATTTACAATTCTAACTGAACAAATATTGACCATATGAATTTCAGTCTATAGTAGGCATACGCACGTGAAAATTAAGTATGAACATAATAAAAATAGTGGATAGCAATTGAGATACCATAAAGGTTAAAACAGATTTCATCTATAAATAAACTGATTTTTATGTTACCGTTACCATTTTTGTAGACAACATAAAACATTTTTAGTGTTCCATAATTTGTATGCGCCGCGATCTATATTTTATTTGAATTCTTCTTAGTGCTTTCGCAGTATGAAGTTGCAATTCACTATATCCTTTTTATATATCTCAGTATTTAGTTGGCAAACGCATCGTCTCGGGACTTTTATGCGAGCAACTAATATAAAATAAATTTCCGATTAAATATGAAGCGAATTCGAATCAACGAATATAAATCTTCAATCACGGCTTAGCCCGGAGCTCTTCGCGGATTACAATTTGCGCCCAGTATGTGGTACCACACGTTTTACATAACATGCCCGTGGCTGCCTATGCGATTAATTTGAAAATATTCTCATATTCACTTTTGATTCAAATTCCCGGTCCCAATGGGAATTTCATTCGATAATTACTTAATTGCAAACATACACAAGGGGCACGGCATTAGCAATACAAAATTATAACTGCTGTCTTAAAAATATTTACTAGACCAACATTTTATAAAGTTGAAATCCGCTTAAAAAGATGCAAAACTTTCAAACTCAGTAAATAGCATTTAGGACAACAAATAAATGTTTAAAATCTTTAAAGTTTGATACTAAATTTTGGAAAATACTACTATAAATATAAATTTTAAATATAAAGATTTTATATATAACATTATCTATAGTGAAAAGCATTTAGTAATACGTACTAAAAGTCGATCCAGCCGTTTCGGCGATACGAACCAAAAATGGCAGACAATGAAAACTCGAACATTTGAGAGAAAAGCGCATTTGATAAAAGTGATTCAAAACATTTGATTTTTATTAATGAGGATATGTGCCAATTATTTTTTGTGAAGACAGTTCCAGCCATTTCTGAGATACGGAGCAAAAAGTGAAAAAGTAGGAGTTATTGAAAGAACTGTTCATCTGATTAGAATAATTCAATAAACATTTCTTTGTGTTAATACTGTGAATAAAATATTAGTTTTTGAAGAGAACAAAAATTTTTTGTTCATTTTTTGGAAATCTGAAATGATTTTGATTTTAATTCTAATTTAGGCTAAAAACATTTAAAACTTCTCTACTATTTCACTATGGTAGTGGTTTGATTATAAACTGTAGCACATCACAAAAAACTAATAATACTATTAACATTGAAACTATTTTAATTAATTTTGGCGTTTACTAATCAAACATTTGATGGCTAACTTAAATTAAGTATGGGTCGCTTGTTGAAAATTATATATATATACTAGTTATATATATTATTAGAGTACCTACTTGCTTTTGTATAGGCAATACTAAAAAAACTACGTATCTATCACTTCACTCAATAAGTCCGTAGAATAACTAAGAAAAACCTATTTTTTTGGCTAAATTCTTTTTTCTATTCAATATAGTTTTCTTGAAAGACGATCTACCGATTATAGAAAACGTCGAACATTTCAAAACCATTTTTGTAGTACGATTTGTACTATGACACAAAATTCGGCTATCATCTCATCATTTGTCACAAATTTCTTTACATCGAGCATCTTTTTGAGATCTGACAACAGGATATGGTCGCTGGGAAACAGATCTAAAGAATATAGTGAGTGGGGAAGCAATTCGGAACCCAATTCATGTTTTTAGCCTCTGTTTTGGCGGATTTGTGACTTGGCGCGTTGTCTTGATGGAGCAGCACTGTTTTTCTTTTTTAAATAGGGCCATTTTTCCGATTTAAATTTTCCAATGGTCCAATAACGTTATGCAATATTCGTTGTTGATGATCTAGCCTTTCTCGAGATAGTTGATGAAGATCATTCTTTGCAAATCCCAAAAAACTGACGCCATAACCTTGCCTGCTGATCATTTGCAATTTTTCTCCTCATCGTGTCTAGTCCCCTCGTATCACTGTCTATTCGACTCCGAAGTGTAGTGGTAAAAACAGGTCACATTCATGGTAACATATTTATGCAAAAACTTAGTTTCATTTTCAGATCCAAATACTCTTCTTCAACTTGTTATGTTTTTGGTCAAATGTGAGTTCGCGCGGCACCCATTTAGCGGTGCCGCACAGAGCTTTTTCCTATTCAAATATGTGCGGACGATATGTCCAGAATGTTCTATTGATACCTTTAGGGTGTCAGCTGTCTCAAGCATTTTCACTTTTCGATTTTCCAAAACAGTTCGGTGGATTATTTTATATTTTTCGGGGTAACCAGCGCAATTTGGCCCTCTGGCCAAATTTTTGGTCTGTATGGTCATAATTAAAATCAGCAAACCACTTCTCCACCATTTGCCTCGATTTGGCAGAGTCCAGATAACATTTATCAAGCGATGCTCTGGTAGTGATGGTATTTTTACCCATCAAAGAGCAATGATAAATCAACCCACAATATTGAACATCTGTAACTTGTAAACTAATCGTCGGTATATCATAAAATTTTGACATATATCTTCTTAAAGATGTTGCTTGCGATAGCTACATCATCTATGTGTTATCCCATGGATTTAATGAGTGACGTAAGATTTGTAGACAATATTAAAAAATCGTGCATATATCTAAAACGTGCGAAAATATTTACAATTCAATCTGAGAAATATTAGAAATTGAAAAAAATACGATTTAAAATCTTTAATTTCAATATTGTAAGAACAAAATGATGAATATAAAATATAAAATAATAATATAATATCAATTATAACATAATATAAATGTAGAACACAATACCTATGGATAAAATGGAGGGACTTAATTAATTATTAATGAATTATTTCTCATTTAATATCCAGTTGCTCAAAATAATGATATTGTAATTGATAATATTGTCAAACGAAATAAAAACAGTTGAAAAATATAAAACATGGTTTCCTAATTTTATGTTTTTTTTGACGTTTTACCTTGGTTTCACTTAGCATGTACTAGTTTTCAACGGTAATTACTCGACAGAATTCTTCGTCATGAAGACTTTTTCTGACAAGTTTAAAAATCAAATGGTCCAATGAGTTAAAAAATATTTATCATATGGACAATAAGTACCGTTTTCTGATTGCTGATAAATTTGGTGTAAGTAAAACAGACCTATGCCTGTTAATTAACAATATATTATTTTAATTAACAATTTAAATTCACTGGCAATGGCTCTTAAATGTAGTGATTTTGATATTGCGCTCTATTATCGGCACATAAGCGAGATGGGGTAATTTTTCTTATCCTACTTTGTGCTGTATTACATCATACTTTATTTGAATTGTTTTAGGTCAGTTTTCAATTTAATGGATATCTTAAAAACAAATGTAAATAGATGTACCAACATTTTCGAGAATGGGTCAGTCTCATAAAGCATATTATCTTCAATATTATAAAAAATCTGATGATCAGGTTTATAGATGTTGTCTTTTCGACTTTTCAAGCATCATTAGCAAATTCCTCGAAATGAAATGGGCAAAACTCAAAAATATATTGATTATAATTAGGCATTTATTCTTCTTTCATAAAGTCGTGTTGCACGACTTCGTCGACGCACCCACCAGGAATATATTCTAAATTCTAACCTTGAGGCCTTTTGAGTTTTTTACCTAAAGATTTATATCGTTAATCTTGATGAATTATGTTCGTTCAAAATTATTTCAGCAATAGTATGAGGTAGCAGCATAATAATAGAAAGAATTTTGCAGTGAGGCAACTGGCGTTTTAACAAATTCTTTCAATTAGATTAATTTGGAATTTGTACTAAAGTTACTGTATATTGGATAACTCTATATCATTTTTCAATTTCGATATTTTTTATTTAATTTTATTCTGCAATCTGTTTTACAACAACAATAATCAGAGATTGCTAATAATAAATATCTTACAATATAAACTAGAAGATAGTAGCAACACCCAACGGCGTCTACTAGGTATAAATTTTGAATATGATCTAATTTTCGAAGTATTTTGTCCTATAGACTCTTTTATAAACCATTATTCCAAAATGTAATCTCGTAAGTATAGAAAAGAGAATTCGTCACGCGTAATATTATTACGAAATCAGTTAAAAAATGAATGATTTGCAAAAGAAAGCCAAGCAACCGTTCGTTTCGTTACTTCAAGGGTATATAGTAAATGAATGAGAACGAGTTTTAGTGTTTGAAAAAGGTATGAGTAATAAATGCTGGTGCACGTTTGTGTATTATTCGTCAATAATAAAAATGAAAAGTGTCGAGCTTTTTATATCCCGCGCGACCTCGCCGGCAGAAATGTCTGTGGCATGAAAACTCCGCGCGAACGCAAACTTGACCTCTGGATTCTTCGTTCCAAGATGCTCCATTGAAAACCATTAATAACAGCCCGGTCAGAGTCGGGCCAGTTGAAAAAAAAGCGGAGCCAAATATTATCAATATTGCGATTCATCATACGGAAATTGCAAATTGAAGTCATCACAGTACTACTATTTTGGTAGGATGATTGCTCTGGAATGACCAACAGAAAAAACCTTAGGAATACTCACCTGAGATGTTGATGAAACCTGGTGATAGAGTCGATAGACAAAATTGAACTTCTTAAAATACTATAGACCCTGTAAGATTCTACGTAAATCTTGTAGTATTTAAATAAAATCAAAGCTGGTAAACGTAAATAGAATAGAATTAATAAAAAAAATTATATAAGCATTTGTCGTAACATATTGTTTTGAGAACTTAGAGAAGATAGATTAAATATGTTAATTAATTAGATCAATTATATTAAATATGTAAAGTAATTAAAATTTATCATGCTGTATATTAAAAAAATATAATAAAAATGCGTTGCACTAAATAATATCATTCATTAAATTAAAAAAAAACTTACGTTTTTTTTTTAAAAATCATGAGCTTTTTTAAGTTCAACTTAGAACATTGGTGAAATTATGACCTTCTTTCAGTTATTGCTGTTAATTTATATTCATTCTGTTTATTTAAACTTATTTAACAATGAATAACATTTCTAGGACTACAGTAAAAAATATTAACACAATTACCCCATAGTTTCAAGAATTATGACTTTCTGTTGAGCTATGAATTTAATTTTTTAGTGGTCGACTTTAAGAAGTTCTCCTTTAAAACAATGTACTAAAGTGTTGGCAAGTTTCATCAATAGTTGGCAGGATTGTAAAATGGTAGAATACAATGTTTTTATAATTAAAAAAATTGAAGTAAAGAAATAAAAATCTAGTACATTAAACACATTTTTTAAGAAGAGACAGATGACTGATTTTGAAACATTTAAATTTATAGTTCAAAAGAAGTCTCTATTTTCGAAAACTTGGCGCAATTGTGATATTATATTTCACTGTGGTCCTAGAAATGTTATTCACGGTTATGGTTCCAAAGCTTAAATGAACAAAATTACTAAAAATTAGCCACAATAACAAAAACATGGTCATCATTTCATGAAAGCTCTAAGTTGCACTTAAAAGCTCAGAATTTCCAAACAATTTGAATTTTTTTTTCTATTTTTTTAGGATAATTATTTAGGACAGTTAAAGACATACTATTCCCCCGTTTCAGCTTGACTTTAAGTTCTGGGCATGTATTCAGTATCTAAATATTTAGACATTTAGGTGTCATATTTATTAAAATTAAAACAATTTAAAATAATAGAAATATAAATATTATTTTAAATATAAAATGTATGTATCAATAAAACATCAATGGTCAATAAAACATAAGAGTTGACGCATACTATTGATACCATGCAAGGTTTTTATTTGTGATCATATATGCATTCTTTTACACTTTTTTACTGATCAGAAATATACGCCATATTTATAAGCTAAACTAATAACTAAGTATTGTGATTAAAATAATTTCCAATAAAATGATCTTATTATCTGATCAGGCGATATCTAGTTGCCAAGTTCTCATCAGCTTCCTTTTTAGTTCAGAAGAAATTGTTCGCTAACTGGATATGGTGGTTTTCTATTTTACTTTTGTATTTTGATGTCAACTTTGTATATTGTTGTAGGAGCCATCAGCTGATTTTGGTAATTCTTATAATGGAGATGTTCTGTACAATATGTATGCGATATTTTAAATTTAATGAGTTATGCAAATAATAATTAAAATTAAAACATTTTAGAGTTTTTTTTAATTTATTTTAAAATATTTTTCTATAAACGGTATTGTCGACGGTTTATAGATATAAATTATCTATAGATATATCTATAAACGGTAATTCGATCTCTTTACATAGCAAATATATGCTTTATATAAGCTACTATTATTTTTATTTAGTTGGAACAATTGATATTATAATATATCTCAAATAAACTAATGCATCCAATGAAGCAATAACAAAAGTTTCAGTTTCAGAAGTGGCAAACATTTAATTTCAGATTAAAATACTTCGTTTAGAATCATGCCTTTATTAGTTTCCGGCTCTGAATTGGCACACACAGAAAGACACTGGAAGATAAGAATGATAGACGTACAATAAATGCAAAAAAATATGTTGTAATAAATAAAATGAAAACAATCCCGCAATCCGCAAGTAATAATTAACTTCAACTAATGTATTTTGAAAACCTGTACGGAGTGCCTTCGCTGAGAACACTGCCAGTGAATCTTGTAATTAATATTTGCTTACGGGCTCGGAATAGCAGATGGATAACAAAAAAATTCTTGATGTACAAAAAAAAACTCGATATGGGCAATAAAAATTGTTTTTAATCGATGAAAAAGAAGTTTAACATTTTATGTGAATTGATATCTGTGTGATTGAAACATAAAGTAACATTTCAGAAGCAATGGGAGAAAAACAAACATTTTCGCTTCATTTACGCAACCGCGGTTCTTGAGTTATTGTATCGGTTCTCTTGTGCTGAGGCTATTCTATTATTACGACCATTATGATCATTGTCGGTACCAAAAGGCTCCGAATGAAACTCTATTGATTTTATTTTTATTTTCTGACTGTTATATATGTATGTTTGTTTTATCACAGCCAAAACTAACGGACGAATAAAAAGCTTGACCATTTATGATATAAATAGATCAGCTCGAATCCAGAAATCATTCAAGTAAAGTTTTATTATCCATATTTTTTAAATTTGTAGTTTAACATTTTTTCCAAGCAGATTTGAGTAGAAAATTGTTAAATATATGAATACGAGCAATTGCGTTGATTTTGCAATACGAATCTAGCTAACTTAAAACTATTTTGAATCCGAGTATAGAGTAATTTCTCTATACTCAGATTTCAAATGAAATCTCGAAAACATGGATGAAATATTTTGCACTTTTTGCTAAGTCTAAAGAAACGGTTTGAGTATTTCTTCCAATCATTACGAATTGAATGTTCTTTGAATCATTCAAATCCGATGCTCCGATCTCTCACAACTCGATTTCTATTTTCTGCATTTTTTGCTCCGTACCTCCAAAACTGCTAGACCCGCCTTTGACAAAACTAATCTCCGTATCAATAGGAATCAAATGTTTTTTGAACCATTCAAATCGGTTGATCCGTGCGCCCGAAAACGTAGACAAAAAATTGTATCCATACGTACATACCAAAATGATTAGAAACCATCAAAACGTGAAGAAATTTTCAATTTCGATTTTTGGATTATTACAATAATTTACGCTACGCGAAGTTAAAAATAATGATAAAGAACTGACCATTGAAATTTCCAAAATTTATTTAATCGTTTTCGCTATTTTTTCTTGACTTGCTAATTATAATCAAACGGTTTTACCAAATTTTACACAATTCTAATAGTAATTCTATATTTGTCGACTAAATAAATGGAAGGAGGATTGAAGTATTTAGCTTCAAAAGCACGATTGATAGTGAACTTAATATTTTAAATATTTAAAAAATTTTGAAATAACTAGTGGGGCGCATGGCATCCTGCCTTAAGGCAAATTGCTGAAACTTCCCGTTCTAAAAATTGCAAAAAGATTAAAATTAAAAAAAAAAATTACTCTGAAAAAATTAGATTTTTGAGAAACTATACATTTTTGACAAAAATTTGAAATTCTGAACTTTTTTTCAAAGCAATCGTATTGCTTTAACTGCATAGAGACGAAATATCGAAGCGCGTAAGCGCCGCGTCGCCGTCTATCGGATAAACATTGGTACGGAACCCATAGGATTGTAAACAAAATTTATACTTATTGTTAGAATCTCTATAAAATTCTGATAATTTGATGTGCATATGTCTAATGATCATTTTGGACCGCCAAATGGCATTTTTTTTGCTTTATTTTACTAGATCTCCGAAACCGCTAGACCTGCCTTCATAAAAACTTGTCAGTTTTTCAAATTACTGGTAATATTAGCAATGATAAACAGAAAAATATTATAACCTTTGTGTACCAAACAATAAAAATTGTCAGCAGTAATATTTCTCCCTCAAAATATCGAATATTCTGAAACATTTTGAAAATCAACTAGTCGAGTCGATTTTCATGTCATTGTATAACTTGCTTATCAAATTAACTTTATTTTCTGGACTAAAATAAAACTATGATCATTATATGACTGCAATTCATTATATTTTTATTACATTATCTTTAAATAACACAATTTCAATCTCTTAAACCAATACAATATATTGCTATTCGATAAATATAGAATGAATCACAACAGTTATCAATTTCAAATCAATTGGAAGCACGATTTACTTTATTTATTTAATCGTAGTAATTGCATTTTGATAATTATTTATCATTTTTTGTAACTGTTCTATTTCAAACAGTATTCATTATTGTCTCATATTTTAAAGAATCTACATTTTATAATAACTACAATATCTATGTGGATATTATACATTGGAAGACTAGTCGATATATTTTATAAACATTCAGATTAAGAAATATAATTACATTTAGTTATGTTCATAACAATTATTATTTATATCTTTTAATGTTTCTTATTTAGCAAATAATTTTTATAAATTATATACTTTTACAAACAACATAATACATAGGTTTCATTTGGAAGACATTTGTTTTCTTTGAAATTAAGTCTAGAATATATGATAAAATAGTATTCGAGTTATGAGTCTTGAAAAGCTCTAAAATACTCATTAATAAATTATAAGCGTTATTAAGTTATTGATTCTGACATCATATGAAATCAAAATGATTTAAATAAGTGTAAGGTATAAAATTAGCTACACTTAAAACTTTTACATTTTAAATTAATTATTTTAATAAACCTTTTGGAACAAAATTCTCCATATATTTGTTTAGAGGTTTTAAAAAAGTTTTAAGAATTCTTAATTCTTAATAAAAAAGTTACACTTTGCAACACAATATATTGAACGTAAACCATTTGCTTCTTTTAAACTATAATTTTCAATATTGGAGCTATACTCGATTAATAAATTTAAAACTTGTGTATTATCTACATCCTTTAAGTTTTCATAAAAAATATCAAATAATCATATTTTTATATTGTAGAGAATAAATAATATATCTGTATATAAATATATTATGTTTTGAATATTTTTACATTTTGAACACAAAATGCATTTTTAGAAATCTTCTTAAGTATTTCTCATATTGAAATGTTCTTACGATTTCTGGAAGACATTTTAAGTATACGAGAACATTTTATACATGTGAGCCTTAACGTAAATAATTCATATTAGCATATATGCTATATCCAATATGCAGTGGCGTCGGAACCGTGTGGGCTGTGTGGGCTTGAGCCCACCCATGAATTTTGATGGGGGGGCTCAGCCCGCCCATCAATTTCAAAAAATTATATGGGATAATATCTCTAAGAAAAAAAAACGAGACCACTGGCTGCCTATCTAAAAAAAAAAAAAAACGAGCCCACCCATCAAAAACTTGGTTCCGACGCCACTGCCAATATGTTATTCTATAATATGTAAATATTTTGGTGGATGTTCACGTAGATACATTATAAAAATTATAGCACCGTATAAGGTGCCAATTCTCAAGTAAAATAGATGGTTGTTATGACAACGTTATGTTACGTTCCTTTCTTCGTATAAAATGGTAGTAAAAACTGTCAAAATGCTATGTGCTTGATGTGCAATCAGATGATTCACACATAGAATCTATCTTCATGTATGTGTTATAAATGCACATCAGAAAGATGCAGTTATGATTCTTTTTATGTTTGTGCGTTGTCGGGTTATGTTTTATATCTAAAACGCCTGACTTTGCGAGTAAATACATTTCGATAGTTTATACTACCATTTTATATGAAGACAGGAGCGTAACATAGCGTTGCTATAAAACACGCTACATTACAGTCTATTTTATCTAAAAATGGGCCCTTAACTTTCGTAAAAAATGAAACATGATTTTAAACTATTATCTGCATGTTCAATAACATATAAAATATCTATAAAAATAATGAATAACATGTCCTAATATAAATGTATAAGGTGCGATTATAACATAACCAATTACTTTGTGTTTTTAAGTCGCCAATTTCATTATTTCCGAACACGATTAATCGACCAATTCTGCCGCATAACAGACTAATGTTATGGCAAGGCTATGCTATGAAGAACTTTCCACACTAAATTAGACAAAGGCCATGTGGTTGCTTTGCAGTCGGGCCGTTTTTCTCAGGTTAATAGAAGACCTAACCTAGAAACCGCACAAATGTCAAAAACAAAACGATTTTACATAACAGGGTCTTTCTGATCAAGCTTCATAACATACGCGTCACGTTGCAGTTTGTGTAAAACGCCTGAATGCACAGCAAATACATGACATTTTGACAGTATTCAGTATGATTCAGTGACATGAAGTATGGAAGTTGGAGCGTATCATGGCCTTGCCATAACATTTGCGGCAAAATTGGTTCATAAATCTAATTATGTGCAATTTTCTATTTGACATATTTTAAACAAGTCTGGTTTAGTCACCTGCTCATACTGAAAATGTATGTATCTGAAGACCACTTTCTTTATTATTGCCAATCTTATTTAATCTATCAAAAATTTTACTAATTCATGAACATCCATATACATATAGTTAACCACAATACTGCTCTTTTACTCATAAAGAACTTTACATTTGATGATGTTCAATTTTGATTCGTTTGGAACCAAGAGAAAATGATATCTAGGTAATACGAGTATATATCGTCTTACTTCACTATTAAATATATATTAATTCTGCTATTGAATATAATTTATTTAATTGGCGATTTGCGTTTTCAAAGTTCAGGCATGTATAATATTGACCGTGTTTACGTATTTGAGTATAATTCATAGATAAACAAAATATGTTTATTGTAATAATTACATATAAAGTCCACAAACAAAAAGTTGTCAGTATTATATATTGGGTGTTCGAAATTTGTTTCTCAATGTAGTTCTTACCCTTAAATGTCATTCAGGCAAAAAAGGCCAGGAAACTAAAGAAATTGTAAGATTTTAATAATTATGCAGAAGAATTACTAGATCAGGTATTAAGTCATTTTTGAATTTTACTCACTTTTTGTAGTTTGACCCTAATTTTGACTTCAGATTCGAAGTTTAAGGATAAAAACTACATTGGAAAACATCTGTCGCACACCAAAAACAGACAACTTTTTTTCTGGACCTGTGTTATTAGAATTTTCTTAATGCCAACAAAAAATATTTTTGTTAAAATGAATTTGTAGATATGGATTGCATAAGGTGCGAATCATAATTCAACATCATTTCAATAACAAACACCAACATCAATATAAAACTTTAAATGGAAGACCTATCTCGAATGCTTTTATCAGAGCAGTTCCAGA
>NW_020537646.1:44633782-44649604 GCF_003426905.1 Ctenocephalides felis | reverse complement strand
ATTTCTTATTATTAAAAATACTTATACAAAAAAAACTCACCAAAAATTTTCCTCATTATAAGCAGTTGTGCGCAATATTGGAATTATGCGTAGATCCGTACTATAGTACACTAATTTTTCTGAAACGAATTATGAATAGTTTGTCAGTTAATAAATCAGATTAATTTTGATAGATAGGTATATTTATTTATATCTATAGGACAGGTAGGGGAGATTGGGTACGGTTGTGCCATGATTTGATCAGTGACCGTCGTCATAATAGCTAAACTATACTCGTATTTATGATATGATTTAAGGGGAGAAATAACATATACTATTATTGCTTTCACTTATTGTCAGTTATATATTCTTAAATTTCATTTATAAGCTTTATTTAAATGCTTATGTTATGTTGTGTCCTATGTTATTACAAATTATTGTTATTATCGATAATAAAAGTCGTTATGAACTATTTTCGCAATTACACCTATCGTTTTTATCCTATTTCCTTGTCTGCTGCCTGACTTCAATCACTGTCACAACCGTCCCTCGGATATTAACAGAAGTTCTTTGTGAAATCTTTTTATCTTATATTGAATTTTCTTTTCCTTTCTCTTTTCTATTTTGTCTTAGTGGAGTTAGATATTTTTTATCTATTTAATCTTCACATAAAAGAACAAGAAATACATGCCAACCGTACCCCTGAAATTTGTCACAACCGTCCCTCGGATGTGAACGGTTGTGTCACTAGCCCTTTTTTGTTTTATTTTATTTTATGAGTGATCCATCGTATTTTAGTACAGAATGTCAGTATTTCCACATAAGCAAATGTTTAAATTACTACTTCATTTAGTTTTCTTCCAGCTAACTGGTAAATTTAGCTAATTAAGTTTTTCTCCCAGCTATTTAACCATATCCAGTTTCCTCTATAACCTTAACTATTTTCCGCTAGTTGGATTTCTGAAGCTTTAAAAATAAACGAAAAGTGTTTGCAAATTAATAACGCCAATCTTACCTAAATATTTACTATACGAGTATTTATGTATATATGTATTCGTATATATATATATATATATATATATATATATATATATATATATTTGTATATATATGATCACATATTCGGTGGGACTCTGGATAACAGTAACCTGTCGTATTGCCGACCGGTGGAATTATCTCTAGCCTCATATAGCGGAACTTTGTCGGTCGTTTCGAGTCGCACATAAAATTAATTTTTGTTAGCAAGGGCCCATTTGGCAATGTATACTATGACTACTGAACTGTAGAAAATATTCATAATCTGGTTTAAAAGCTCTGAGGAATTTACTTGTACTTGGAAGAAAAATTATGGGAACTATAGAGATACAACAGTATTCGTAATAAAGCAGAGAGCAGTATCCAACAAACTGTCGAACAAAAATGTTTGATTTCTATTTTACAAGAACAACTATTATTATAAAGTTATTTCTTGTACAGGCATTTTAATTTAAGGTTTTTGAATTCAAATATTTTTTTTTATAAATTATCTTTAATTACAAATATTAATTGGCAATTTATGTTAAAAATAAAATAATAAAATTATTTATAAACATTATGTTTTGTCAAGATTTTTTCTATTTATAAGAAAATGTTTTAGGTAAGAAAAAATGAATCACTAGATAATTATTGAGTAAACCTTTATATTCCGATACAAGTAGAAGTTCTAAGCAAATACGGTATATTAGATTTCGTGCATCATAATAATTATAATTTTTAGTAGTATATATTTTAATTATAATATTAGTATATATTTTTATTATTAGTACAATTTTTTTTATTAACTTCCAGTACGGTGTTATAGTAATGCCAAAAATCGAAAATAAAGTTTTTTGCATTTCTTCACGTTTCAGGGGTTTTTGATCATTCTGGCATACCACAGAAAAAATGGATGCGTGCGTGTGTTTGTATGTGGAGACAATTTTTCGTCAACTATTTCGAGCGTATGGATAAGCCGATTTAAAAAATTCAGAAAGCAATCGATTGCTATTCATAGGCGAATGTGCTGATTAGTTTTTGGCAAAGGGAATTCCAGCGGTTTCGGAAATGTGGATCAAAAAGTGCTAAAAATGGCAGTTTTTTAAAAAATGGAAGAACCAATATGAATGATCCAAAAAAACATTCGATTCGTAATGGTGGGGAGAAGTGGTGATTCGATTTTGGCAAAGGCAGGTTTAGCTTTTTTGGGGATACAGGGCTAAATGTACAGAAAATTACAGTTTTTGAAAGAAATTTCTGGTTGTGTTGACGAAACAATTGCTTTGGGAAAAGAATTTTTTTTTTAATTTTCAAAAAAAAATATTTTTGAATATAGAAAAATAATTCGGATTTTAATTCTAATTCTAGCTACAGTTCTAGACATCACTTATAATACTTCAAATAATTATAATAATCTATTTGAAAACATTTAATATTCCTCGAATATTTCATTAAGGTACGGGAAGTTCCGGGAATTTGCTTTAAGGTACGATGCCATACACCACTAATATCGATAAGCAAAAATTATTTTTAGTTTGGACTTTAATTTTTAGAGAAGTTATTTTAAATTTGTTTCTCAATAGCTCATTGATTTTAATTTTCTACATAAACATGTCGACAATCATCTGTTTTCTTTCTAGTTTCTTAAACTTTTACAATTTCTTCTACAACAATTCTTATCAGAATCAAATTTACTAAATTGTATTAGGTTGGCTTAGTTACGTAGTTGCCAACCTAATGTGGTTTTCAGCTAGGTTCCTATTGAATTTTTAAGTTTGTTTACTATAATTACAGAGTAAGCAATTTACACGTTCCTAAGTAAAAAAAGTTTTGTGGTCCATTGCATAATATTTGTTTGAAGTTCATTGAACAATGAAAAATCAAATAAAAAATTGTCATTTTTGCAATTTTATTGTGTTTTTGAACGGCCTAATCAGAAACTAATAGTCCTATGAGCTGTTGTGCTTATTTTGACTTAATACTAGTCTGTTTGACGGATGGCAACCCAATTGTCACATCTCTGTGTGATATATTATTAGTGAAAATCGTTATCACTGCTGCCTGACAACAGGCTGTTCGAAGAGGGTATCGAACTCGGGACCTCGGAAACAAGTCCCCCCGCTTTTAACCGCTTACCTACGGCCATTCAGTCATTCGCCAATAAAAACCAGAGTTTTATAAAAGTGAAATGATACCTACTACTGCGTAGAAGATGACAAAAAGTCATTGATACAAATCTACAATATATTATAGAATAAAATCATTTAGTACCATGAAAAAATCTTTGATTTTTAACTAAAATCCGTAATTACTTAGTTGCCGGCCTAATTATGTTTCCGGAATATATGCAGCACCGTATTATAAAGTGTAAGACTTTTTAAAAATTACTCAATTCATAATCACTGCTTTAATTTATTAAAGAAGTGAGCACAACTTAAGGGCTTCATATGGTGTTATCATGAATGAACTTAACTATGTGGCTTTTAGAAAGGCTATCTAACGTTAGACCTGTCTCTAATTTTTGAATTTGTATTGTAATTGTAATTATAATCTCATTAATACTGATGATTTTTTTCATTGCAGCAATGCAGACGAGGGCCTTTTTACTTGGAAACATATTGTTACCTACTTTCCAAGTGAAAAACGATGTCACTACTGCTTGACATTAGTCTGTCCGAGGCAGGTTTTGAACCCGGAGTTTCTGATTGAATTCCCATAGCTCTAACTACTAATACTGGAGAGAATCGAGAAAACAAAATCAACAAAGAAGATTTTCTATCGAATGCAATCTTTTTTTAGGTATGTAAGATAAAAATGGCAAGTAAGACAATAAATATGATATATGCGTACATATTTGTTTATCGAATTTAGCGAACTATTTTTAAGAATGGAGCGTAAAGCCTTCGACTATTCTTTTAACAATTGAATAAAAAAATCTTTTTGCTACTTAATTTATTTACTAAAGGAGTGTGTTTAAACAGTGTAACTATTATTTTCGTCCGTTAAACTAACAATTACTCACAGCATATACAACTCATTCTTGAAATACTTTGCAGGTAGTACAATTTGGAATGCGAAGTATGTTTGTATTTTAATTAACTAATAAAAGTTATCGCAAAGCACTAATATGGAAAAAAAATTTGTTTGTTATTACGAAAACAATATTTGTATATTGATAAAATTTGCAATGTAAAAAATTTAGACCGATAACGGATGTAGATTATAAATCATACTAATCAGAGTTTAATTTAAACAAATTCTTGTGGTACGCAAATAATAAACTGCAACCAATTTCAATCAAAAATAATTAAATAACAAATAAAAATGCAATAATGCTAATATAAATATAATTATTGAACACATATTATGGCACATTGCTTATAACCATTTAGATATTTAGAATAAAAACATAAATCATAATATTAATAATCATGAATCTAACAATGTAATTGGAACTAATAATATAGCAATTGGTTTTAAATCTCGCAATTCATTATCTCATCTTCTGGTTCTAATATAATTTTCTCATTAGTTATATCTTTACTACTCTTTATAAAATGAAATAATATGAAGGAATAATAGACAGCAAATTGAAAATTGGAAGTTTCAATCCATACTATCTACACGAAATCAAAGAATGTTGACAATTTTCAGTTGTACAGATATTTTTCTTACATGATTTAAAACTACACTCTTTGTTTTTGGAATGATTGAAATAGTTTCTTATTTAAGATTCAGCAAAGAATATAAAATAAAAGTAAATGAAAATTATTGGAATTGTACAATTTTGGAACATTTTTAACTAATTACTTTTTGACAAAAAACACTGCATTTATATAGTTAAATATTTATTCTGCGAAAACGAGAATCTACCAAAATCTAATAACCACTTCTCCACATTACGATTTGCATGGTTTTTAAATCATTTAAATCGGATTGTCTGTTCTCTCAAAAATCTCCGAAACGGCTGGATTTCTTTCTCGGTAACTCCGAAACGGCTAGACCTATCTTTGCCAAAAACTAATCAGCACGTCTCTCATCAGTAGGAATTAAATGTTTTTTGGATATTTCCAATCGGTTGATCCGCGGGACCATAATCGTGAAGAATAAACACACACACATTCATTTTTTCTAAGCTATGCCAAAATGTTCAAAAACGTCTGAAACGTGAAGATATGCAGAAATTTTCATTTTCGGGTTTTGAACTATACTCTAACTTATCCTACGTGAAGTTAATAATATTTAAAACATTTGTAAATAGACCAACTTATGTAAGATTATAAAATCCGTTATAACCTTATTTATATAATTATTTCTTATATATTTGGGGGTAATTTAAACCAACCATTACGAAAAAGATAAAAATCATCTTCCAAATGATATTTTAAAATTTCTTGCAAGATGAATGACAACACTAAGAATTTATGTTAATGTCTATTGAAAAAAGTGCAATAAAAATAATTTGCGAAGAATGATTGATATCCTATATAAAAAATATTAGCATATATAAAAATTCCCTTAAATTTAGGGTTGAACCTGTGTAGAACCTCTAGTAAAGAGTCTCTACCCATTTTGTATGCTATTGACGCAATAGTCAAGGCTTTAGTTTGGCAAGCACAAAGTTTTAAGTTAAATTTTTGCCTTGAACAATCTGATATCAAGGAGTAGTGATATCAATTTTTATTTAGAAATGATTTAAATAAAAACTGTTTTTTGGTTCATTGCTGAAATACCAAATAGAATACAATTAAAAAGAACTTTACCTTCTTTAATTTTCTTTTAGAAATAAGTAATATCTCTTTTAGTAGATACGATCATTCTAAAAGCGTTCATATAATATTGACCCTTTCGACTCGCAAATTGAAAAATTTATATAAATTTTGCGACGACATACGAGTCGAAAGGGTTAAGCCTAAAATAAGTACCATTCACAACAGTTTTTTAAGTATACCTAGTACCGAATTATAATATATTTTTTATTGGAGAGCTATTTATTTCTACAATCTTTACTTTATCGAGTTGTGTTTTTCTGTATTTTAAATAGTTAATGGTTTCACCAGATCATTTAATAAAAACGGCCTCTATAAATCTAACGCGACATGGCAGTTTTTCACGAGGAGATAATATGAAAGTAATGTGTAATTTGTGCTTCTCAAGCTTTACTTTAAATTCTGAAAGTTAACGATTTTCCCAGTGCTGAGAAAAAACGAGAAAAAACCGTGTTTATTTGTAGGAATAGTAAAGCTTCGCAATTTGAATGAGAGGTCCCAGGTTCGATATCCGCGTGAAGCAGCCTAATGTCAAGCAGTATTGACATCGGTTTTGCTTGAAAATGTAGATAGTAATGTGTTTACGAAAGAAAGTTACTATTAAAGAATTTGTAATAATAAAAATTTATTACAGTTATTGGACAACTTCTTTGGGTTACATCTATAAAACCTATATAATTAGTTAAGTCAAATTGTCAAAACAGCTAATTCTTTTCTTCTAAATCTAGTTTCTAAATCTAATCTTGCTTTCCTTCTTACTTCTCATTTTATTCCAGATCTATTTACTATCAAATTAACCATTTTGCTTTTTATTTGTATTTCTATGCAATTTGCAACCAACATTTTAAACTCTATATCATTGCCAATGATCAATCCAAAGATCGATGTCGTGTGAGTCATGCACGCTACTGACTGAGCTTTTCCCGCCACATCAGCTTGTATTAAAAGTTTCTGTATGTTGTAAACATACAAAGCAATATTTCAAATTGATAACCTCTTGTAAGTTATAGTAATCGTCCAAAAATCTAAAATGAAAATGTTTGCACATTTTCACATTTAACACATGTATGTGTGTGTGTTTTGTCTAAATATAATTTTTTGTCCACGATTTCGAGCTTATGGATCAAACGATTTTAAATATTCATCTAGTGGTGCATGCCATCTTGCCAAATTGCTGGAACTTCACTTTGAAAAAAAAAAAAGATTTTTGAGAATTTTAAAATTTTTGATTTTTTTTAAAAATGTTTGAATTTTTTTGTACTTTGACATATTTTAAAAAAATTCAACTGTTTTTCAAAGCAATCGCGGTACGTTAGCTATCGTATCGCTAGTTAGAACGAAATAGCGAAACGCATGAGCGCCACGTCGCAGTCAAATGGATAAGGATTGGTACGGAACCCATAGAAATGTGAACAAAATTTGTTCTTATGATTAAAATATCTATAAAATAGCTGATAATTTGATGTGCATATGTCTAATGATCATTTTTGTCCGACAAATGGCGTTTTTTACTTTTTTATTGGATCTCCGAAACCGCTAGACCTGCCTTACCAAAAATTTTGTCAGTTGTTCATTTTGACAATACAAATAATTTTTTTTTCAATTATCCAAATCAGACGCTCCGTTCTCTCAAAAACTGAATTATCATTTTTGGCTTTTTTGCCCCGTATCTTCAGAACGACCAGACCTGCCTCTTCCAAAAACTAATCAGTACGTTTCCTTATCAATACAAATTAGATGTTTTTTGAATTATTCAAATCGGTTGATCCGTGTTCCCGAAATCGTCGACGAAAATTTGTATCCGCACAACCATACATCCACTTATTCTAAGGTATGCCAAAAGTTCAGAATCCTTTGAAACGTAAAAATTTTCATTTTCGATTTTTTTGCGATTACTATAACTTATCCTACAGGAAGTTGAAAAACATTCGATTTCTACTCATGGGGAAATGTATCGATTAGCGGCAAGGACAGGTCTAGGCGTTTCGGAGATACAAAGCAAAAATTGCAGAAAATATAAATTATATATAAATGTTTTTGAAAGAACAGACAGAAAAACACAAAAAACATTCAATTCGTAATGATGGATTCGTTTTCGGCAAATACTGGTCCAGCCGTTTCAAAGCTCCTTATCTCCTTAAATGTGCAAAAAATTGTAGTTTTTGAGAGAACGAAGCATCCTATTTGAATGTATCAAAAGTGTTTTTATTGCATTGACAGTATAAAGATTAAAACAAATATTTTAAACCAAATATGATTCGGATTTTAGTTATAATTCTAGATAAAGTTTTAAAGTTCACTTATATGCTTCAAATAAATAATTTTAACTTTGCAATTCAGTAATAAGCACTTACGCAAATTTTGTCTAAAAGATAGCAATGATCAAAGTTACAGTATTTATATTAATCTATTTGAAAACATTTAATATTGCTCGAATATTATTTCATTGTGGTACGGGAAGTTCCAGCTAGTTTCAATCGTTTTTGGTGTGACTCAGACCTTTTTAAAATTCAAATAAACTAATTTAAAGCGTTCAAACATTCGCTCATGAAGCATATAATACATATACTCACAATCAGTGAGTTGTTGGTCGTATTTTTACTATCGCAAATCAATTCTCGTCGTGTCCGCCTATAAATCATAGCATTATAAGGTTTTCATTCTGAACCTCTGGATAAAAACGTTGACGTTGGTACTGGACCCTGAGGCGATACGAACGCGCGAATGTTCGATTATCTAACTGATCAAAACTAACTATTCATCAGATGTGCGTCTGTGTATTCGAGGTCGAAGGTTCATTGCCTTTTCAGTCTGCGCATACGTTTTGCATTTTGAGACACGGCCAGTCACACCTTATTACAGAATCGCCATATTCTAGCGATTTACCTGAGATTTACCGGAGACTTGCCGGAGATTTTTAACATGGGCCTTCGTACTGCCGCTGCACCGCAGCCTTTTTCGTTACTAAAAATTTGCGATCATTTGTGGTGCATGGCATCGTGCCTTAGGGTAAATTACTGGAAATTCCCGTATCAAAATTAAATATTCGAGAAAAAAAATCAACAATCAATAAATATTGATCAATTAATTGTTTTAAATATTTTCAAACACATAATTATAGTTACTATCTGTTTTATCGTTTCTTTTCATATACAGTGACAATCTTATATTACAAAAAAACATCTATCGGAGATTATATCTCTTCAATAACGCATATGAATATATATTTTTAAACTGAATTGTGAATTAAAAATTTTTATTTGAAGTATAAAACTTTGTATATTTTCAAGAATTTAAAAAAAAAAATGTTCTGAAAATTTTGAAATTTGTTTGAACCGTATAAGTATGCTTTAAAAATTTTAAGTCTTGGGACGGAACCCAAATGTAACAAAATTAGTACTCATTTTTAAAATCTGTATAAAATATCGAATAATTTGATGTGCACATGTCTAATGATCATTTTTGAGCGCCAAATATCAATTTTTTTAACTTTTTTCTCTGTAACTCTGAAACTGTTGGACCTGTCTTGCCAAAATTTAATCAATCTTTAATTATACAGGTTAAATACAGGTTAAATTCAGAATAGTTTTTGAATCATTTAAATCGGACGTTTTGTTCCCTCAAAAACTGAATTACCATTTTTAGAACTTTTTGCCCCGTATCTTCGGGGCAAAATGCTAACTAACTACTTCTACATGCTTTAGTTCAACAAAATTATTATTTTTCAATGGTGAACAATAATATTATCTACATTCCTATTCTTGATTTGCGAAGATAAAAACAAATAGAAATTTAAAAAAAACTAAACGATAAACGTTATACTCGTATATAATTAATTATTGCAAAAATTTCTAAACTATATCCATCAATCCATAATCAATATAATTTAATTTGATTTTTGGAAATATTGGGAAATTTCACATTTTCAGATTCACTATTATATATATATATATATAGGATAAATAACATAAAAAAATTCATTTGCAGACATCAAAAGCCAAGTTAAAATAACATAACAAATCAAAAGTTCCAAAGTTTAATTTACTTAACTTATATGGTTGTTTCAAACAGACGCATTTTTCGTAATTAATTTTTTTTGCGTTTTTAAGGAAACTTCACCCTCTATGGGCCCGTGTAACTCTCAAGTCACATTCCAATTTATGCTGTGTCTTGAAACTCACATATTTCATATAATAAAACAAAATTATTTAAACAGATTCATTTTTTTTTCATTTGCATATATAAGCTTGTATAACAAATTTATTGTTCCCCTAATTTTTATGAATTTTAATGAATATGAATATGATTTTTTCAATTTTTATGAAACAAGAATTCAGCCCATAGATGGTTATAGTTTTTAGATGCCCATAGAGCATCTTAAAAAATTAGAGGCATCTACGAAAACTCGCATATAGCAAATGTTTGTAGTGCACAAATATTTAGAGTAATTACATATATTCTTTGAAACGCTTTATTTGAATGGCACTGATTATTAGTCTTTAGTGAGAGCTTTATTTTTAAAATAAATAGATGAACATTTTTCCTATATAGCTAAATTCGTATCGATTAAGTCGTTAATTCACATATATCGGGAAGTTCATGCACCTTGCTTCAAGGCAAAACGCCAATTACACCTAGCTTGTATTTTGATATTTGGTAAAACAATTAAATTTAATATTGATTAACTCATATTTTAAAATCTAATCAAACCGTGCAATAGAATTATTGATACGTTTTAACAAATGTATTTTAAATCAACAAAAAAATTTACTCAAATCAGATAAGCAGTTGTGAAATATCATAATTTTTGTGGTACTGGTATACACGATTACAGGTTCACTATCTAAGTTTTTGTCTTGAAGAAATACCATCTGAAATCAAATTTCTTTTCTATATTTGGCTAGCATTCAACGCAAAAGTAAGTCGACAATCGTCTTTGAAATGTTTGCAAGTACTTCGTGTAAGAGACATTATCTATATTATTTGAAAACGTTTTATTTTCATAAAATATTATACATGTGCATATTTTTGTTGACTTGTATGTCAGTATCATCGAAAATAATCGATGCTGGATCTAAACTAGGCAAGGCAACATGACCTGATCTGCTCAGCATCACTTATAATACATACATTGTGTGCAAATCGATGTTTTTATAGTTCCAGAGAAAGATGTGGGTAAGATGTTGCACAAAACCGGTTTTAGCTATGTAGGTGCAAAAATCGTCCAGATCTGCTGCAAGAAAGTAAAAATATAAGACCGGAGAATTTTTTGCTTTAAAGTGAAATTAACATGAGCATCTGTGTGAACTGCAAACGTTTTGAGTCCATTTTTTATTAAATACTATTGTTTGTAGGATGGTAGTTTTCATGTAAATCAATTTTATATACATAGTAAATAAATTGTATATTTGAATATTTGAAACTAGTTGGTATTAGTATTTTTCCTTGAAGCAAGTTACATGAACTTCCCGATATGTGTAAATAATCGACTTAAGCAATAAAAAATAAATTAATTTATGAGTTATTAAAAGTATTTCAAGTAGATTTATTATACATAATTGAAAACGAACGAACACGTTAACGAGTATTTTCTGAAAGCAAATTTTCAAAAATCAATAATTCCTATAATTGAAGCAGTTTCCGTGGAACTTTAATGGTTTACTATGTTCATCAAGACCAAGTACTTTATCGTTATACCGAGTAAATCGTCTAATTTTAATTTTAACAAACGTCAAAAAAACTACTCATTTTCTAAAACTTTGATGAATTTTTGAAATTAAACTACTTGTCGTAAGGCCTTAATATTTCAGTAAGTTCTATAAGACCAAGATATATATCGCCAAAAAAAGTTCCATAAAAATCGGCTTAATTTTTTTCTCCAACAGTTATTTTCACCTAAAACTAATTAGTATTATTCCCAACTACTATCTTTCGAACAGTTTTTGATCTTTTTAAATCGATTCGGTAGTATGAGCTTAAATGTGGACAAAAATTTTAACACTTTTTAATTACAAAGAAACGGCTCGGCATATCGTCTCACAAAACTGACAAACGATGGTCCTCATTGAGATACATCACATGGCTTTTAAATTTTTGAAATCGGTCCAGCCGTTTTGGAGGAAACGGCAAATCAATTTACGGCAAAAAAATCTGTTCACACACACACACACGCGCACACACACGTGCACACACACGCACACACACACATACACACACATACTATTTCCAAATTTGGTCGCATTGGTTTCAGAATGGCTTGAAATGTCGAGAAAACATAAAATTAGCGAGTCAGATTTTTTGATGAAAACGAACTTCTCCTTCGGGAAGTTAAAAATATGCATGATAAAAATGTGTTTATTAACTTCCCGTAGGGTAAGTTATTGTAATGGGCCGAAAATCGGAATTGAAAATTTTTACATTTCTCGACGTTTTGAAGGTTTCTGAACGTTTTGGCATACCTCAGAGAAAATGGATGTGTGTGTGTGTGTGTATGTATGTGTGGATACAAATTTCCAGTCACGTTTTAGGGCGCACGGATCAACCGATTTGAATGGTTAAAAAAACATCCGATTCCTATTGATAGGGAAAAGAGCTGATTAGATTTTGGCAAAGGCAGGTCCAGCCGTTTCGGAGATACGAAGCAAAGAGTGCAGAAAATAGAAATCGTATTTTTGAGAGAACGGAGTATCTGATTTGAATGATCTAAAAAACATTCAATTAGTAATGATTGGGAGAAGTGTTTATTAGTTTTTGGCAAAGGTAGGCCCAGCCATTTAAAGAAACGGAGCTAAAATATGTAAAAAATGGCAGTTTTTGAGAGAACTAAGCGTCCGATTTAAATGATTCAAAGAACTTTCTGCTTGTCTTAACAAAATAATCGATTTTGGAAAAAAAAATTGTCCTTTTTTTTTTTTTTTTAGTTTTTTTAGTAAGTTTTTTTTAGTTTTTTGCATATCGAAAATTTTTTTTTTTAATTCTGACTATAATTCTAATATACTTTACAAATAATTTTAACCCTGCAATTCAGTTTATATAATATTTATAAATATTAGACAATGTTACAATATTTATAATAATCTATTTGAAAACATTCAGTAATCCTCGAACATTTAGTAATCCGTATTTCGTTACGGTACGGGAAGTTCCAGCAATTTGCCTTAAGGCACGATGCCACCCACCCCACTAGTTTTCGTACAAATTGTATATGGTATTATCTGACTTGAGTGTGTGTAAAGTAACTCGAGTATTCTGTAAGTTATTCTTAACCTGAAACTTCAGATTCATCTTTGTGAGCTTTTCCTGAAATAGGTCAGCAATATGTGAAAAATTTAGGGACTGACAATCAAAAATTTCAATCTATAGGTTAAATTTGTAGCATAGTGGCAAGTGCCTGTCTTTGTAATCACAATCATATTATGATTGATATATTGATATATTAATGATTTAGTATGAATATTGATATATGATGAGTAGTTACACATCTTTTGCCATCTACAATGAAATAGTTTCATTAAAAAAAAAAAAACACTTTGCTTGTTAACTGCACATAATTTATAGTAATTGCAAAAAATGGAAAATGAAATTTCTTATATATCCTAATGTTTCAAGGGCTTCTGAACATTTTGGCGTATCTTAGAAAATATGTATGTATGTGAGTGTGCGGATACAAATTTTCGTCGACAATTTCGTGAGCATATGAATATTTTGTTTTTTGAATCGTCTTTTTGATAATTGCTTAAAAAACATTCATAATATACAAAAAATCCAATTTCTCGAAAAAGGTCAATATTTTTCAAATACATATTTAATCTGTCCAAAATTTTCAAAATTCTTTAAAGATATTTCAAAAAGTTTCAGCAATTTGCTTTGAGGCACTATGCCATGGCACCACTAGTTTTTGAGATAAAGATGGTGGATCTTTTTACCTATGGACCTTTAAGCCCTGCTCTAGCCTATGACACAGGACAGAATACATAGATGGTAGACAAAAGTTATTTATGAAATTTATTTGAAAAATTGTATAACATATTGATAATAATAATTGTCGAGACTCAGTTTTCTTAAGCTTCCTGGTGAGTGAAAAATGTACAGTTAAATGTATCCGCGTTTTTCCAATAATATCTAAATAAATAATTTACCATAAGCGGTTATCAAATCTATATGTAGCTCGTGATGTGATGTATCAGGTGATCTCGATTATCTTCTGCGCGGAAACAGAGCAAAACATTATCATCGCCGTAGCTGGAGATGGAGATGAAGCTGGAGCCGAGCCGTGCCGGATGCACGGCCAGTATTAAATAATCGAGCGGTCCCGAACAAGAAAAGGTTAATAAGCGATAAACGGCCAAGAAATCTGCGGGCAAGAAAAATAAAAACCGGAAACAAACATGAGAGGATATCTCGGAAAGATACGGAACGAAAGCTTATAATGTTTCTGCAATCGTAAAGCAAAGACCTTGAGTAGAATCCGCAATAAAAATGGTCTCAAATTAAGTATTTTCCACAAGGAAAGAAGCACATTTGATGAGAGTCAAGTGCTTTATTGCATGTACGTTATAATTGGTGATACCACTCACTACAAGAAAAACAAACCTTTGTATTCAATATTTTTAATGAAATGATCAATGTTATGTAATCACGCAATCCCAGGTTCAAAGCCGCGTTTAGAAAACTAATATCAAACGGTAGCAGTATCCACTAGGGTTTATACAAAACCAACATTTCAGAAAACCGGTATTCGAATTGTAAATTTCCCAGAAAACCGGTTTCGGCCGATTTTCGAATTTTATATATAAAATCAAATTTTGCTCGTATATTCTGTAATAACAAAGAAAAGTTATCGGTATTTATTTAATGATCAATTTTATAAATAGTAAACAAATTTATTTTGGGGTCGCCCGTATGTAAGCGGTTAAGAGCGACGGGACTTGTTTCAGAGGTCCCGGGTTCTATACCCACTTCGCAGCCTGTTGTCAGACAGTAGTGACAACGATTTTCAGTTGGAAATATAGATAGCAATATGTTTGCAAGTGAAAATAGCCCTCATCCGGCATTGCTGCACCATTAAAAATACTTGCCCTTTTACAGAAATTGTAATAATAATCTATAATACAGAGATGTGACAGCTGATTGGGTTGCCATCTGTCAAACAGACTAGTATTATGTCAAAATCAGCACAACAGCTTATAGGACACCTAGTGGGTTCTGATTGCTGTTCAAAAATAATTAAAAAAACTAGCTGTAAGTGGAATTCTGTCTTAAGGCAATTAAGGCATCGTGCCTTAAGGCAAATTGCTGGAACTTCCCGTACCAAAATTATTATTTTAAAAACGATTAACATTTTTGAAAAAATTTTTACTTCGAAAAAATTAGAGAGAAACTATAAATTTGACAAAAAATTACTTTTTTTGAAAAAAAATTTTTTTTGAAAACAAAATTTTTTTGAAAAAAAAATGTTTTTTTCATTTTGACATACTTTGGAAATTCTGAACTGTTTTCAAAGCAATCGTACTGCTTTATCTGCATAGAGACAAAATGTCAAAGCGCGCAACTGCCGCGCCGCCGTCTAACGGATAAGCATTGGTACGGAACCCATAAAAATATAGAAAAAAATTATACTTATTGTTAAAATCTTTATAAAATATCTGATAATTTGATGTGCATATGTCTAATGATCATTTTTGACCGCCAAATG
Source organism: Ctenocephalides felis (assembly GCF_003426905.1). Lineage (NCBI taxonomy): Eukaryota > Metazoa > Arthropoda > Insecta > Siphonaptera > Pulicidae > Ctenocephalides > Ctenocephalides felis. Next base: position 44,634,148 of record NW_020537646.1, on the reverse strand, counting down.
GCATTTTTTTTTTTTTATCATTAGATCTCCGAAACCGCTAGACCTGCCTTCATGAAAATTGATCAATTTTTCATCTTTTCAATACAAGTAAAATGTTTTTTGAATTATTAAAATCGGACGCTCCGTTCTCTTAAAAACTGAGTTACCGTTTTCGGCACTTTTTGCCCCGTATCTTTGGAACGGCTGGACCTGCCTTTGCCAAAAACTAATCAGCACGTCTCCTTATCAATACGAATCGAATGCTTTTTGAATTATTCAAATCGGTTGATTCGTGTTCCCGAAATCGTCGACGAAAATTTGTATCCGCACATACATACTGACAGTACATAATACATACAGACCACACACACACATACACACACCACA
>NW_020537646.1:44610199-44632782 GCF_003426905.1 Ctenocephalides felis | reverse complement strand
AATTCATTATCTCATCTTCTGGTTCTAATATAATTTTCTCATTAGTTATATCTTTACTACTCTTTATAAAATGAAATATATGAAGGAATAATAGACAGCAAATGAAAATTGGAAGTTTCAATCCATACTATCTACACGAAATCAAAGAATGTTGACAATTTTCAGTTGTACAGATATTTTTCTTACATGATTTAAAACTACACTCTTTGTTTTTGGAATGATTGAAATAGTTTCTTATTAAGATTCAGCAAAGAATATAAAATAAAAGTAAATGAAAATTATTGGAATTGTACAATTTTGGAACATTTTTAACTAATTACTTTTTGACAAAAAACACTGCATTTATATAGTTAAATATTTATTCTGCGAAAACGAGAATCTACCAAAATCTAATAACCACTTCTCCACATTACGATTTGCATGGTTTTTTAAATCATTTAAATCGGATTGTCTGTTCTCTCAAAAATCTCCGAAACGGCTGGATTTCTTTCTCGGTAACTCCGAAACGGCTAGACCTATCTTTGCCAAAAACTAATCAGCACGTCTCTCATCAGTAGGAATTAAATGTTTTTGGATATTTCCAATCGGTTGATCCGCGGGACCATAATCGTGAAGAATAAACACACACACATTCATTTTTTCTAAGCTATGCCAAAATGTTCAAAAACGTCTGAAACGTGAAGATATGCAGAAATTTTCATTTTCGGGTTTTGAACTATACTCTAACTTATCCTACGTGAAGTTAATAATATTTAAAACATTTGTAAATAGACCAACTTATGTAAGATTATAAAATCCGTTATAACCTTATTTATATAATTATTTCTTATATATTTGGGGGTAATTTAAACCAACCATTACGAAAAAGATAAAAATCATCTTCCAAATGATATTTTAAAATTTCTTGCAAGATGAATGACAACACTAAGAATTTATGTTAATGTCTATTGAAAAAAGTGCAATAAAAATAATTTGCGAAGAATGATTGATATCCTATATAAAAAATATTAGCATATATAAAATTCCCTTAAATTTAGGGTTGAACCTGTGTAGAACCTCTAGTAAAGAGTCTCTACCCATTTTGTATGCTATTGACGCAATAGTCAAGGCTTTAGTTTGGCAAGCACAAAGTTTTAAGTTAAATTTTTGCCTTGAACAATCTGATATCAAGGAGTAGTGATATCAATTTTTATTTAGAAATGATTTAAATAAAAACTGTTTTTTGGTTCATTGCTGAAATACCAAATAGAATACAATTAAAAAGAACTTTACCTTCTTTAATTTTCTTTTAGAAATAAGTAATATCTCTTTTAGTAGATACGATCATTCTAAAAGCGTTCATATAATATTGACCCTTTCGACTCGCAAATTGAAAAATTTATATAAATTTTGCGACGACATACGAGTCGAAAGGGTTAAGCCTAAAATAAGTACCATTCACAACAGTTTTTTAAGTATACCTAGTACCGAATTATAATATATTTTTTATTGGAGAGCTATTTATTTCTACAATCTTTACTTTATCGAGTTGTGTTTTTCTGTATTTTAAATAGTTAATGGTTTCACCAGATCATTTAATAAAAACGGCCTCTATAAATCTAACGCGACATGGCAGTTTTTCACGAGGAGATAATATGAAAGTAATGTGTAATTTGTGCTTCTCAAGCTTTACTTTAAATTCTGAAAGTTAACGATTTTCCCAGTGCTGAGAAAAAACGAGAAAAAACCGTGTTTATTTGTAGGAATAGTAAAGCTTCGCAATTTGAATGAGAGGTCCCAGGTTCGATATCCGCGTGAAGCAGCCTAATGTCAAGCAGTATTGACATCGGTTTTGCTTGAAAATGTAGATAGTAATGTGTTTACGAAAGAAAGTTACTATTAAAGAATTTGTAATAATAAAAATTTATTACAGTTATTGGACAACTTCTTTGGGTTACATCTATAAAACCTATATAATTAGTTAAGTCAAATTGTCAAAACAGCTAATTCTTTTCTTCTAAATCTAGTTTCTAAATCTAATCTTGCTTTCCTTCTTACTTCTCATTTTATTCCAGATCTATTTACTATCAAATTAACCATTTTGCTTTTTATTTGTATTTCTATGCAATTTGCAACCAACATTTTAAACTCTATATCATTGCCAATGATCAATCCAAAGATCGATGTCGTGTGAGTCATGCACGCTACTGACTGAGCTTTTCCCGCCACATCAGCTTGTATTAAAAGTTTCTGTATGTTGTAAACATACAAAGCAATATTTCAAATTGATAACCTCTTGTAAGTTATAGTAATCGTCCAAAAATCTAAAATGAAAATGTTTGCACATTTTCACATTTAACACATGTATGTGTGTGTGTTTTGTCTAAATATAATTTTTTGTCCACGATTTCGAGCTTATGGATCAAACGATTTTAAATATTCATCTAGTGGTGCATGCCATCTTGCCAAATTGCTGGAACTTCACTTTGAAAAAAAAAAGATTTTTGAGAATTTTAAAATTTTTGATTTTTTTTAAAAATGTTTGAATTTTTTTGTACTTTGACATATTTTAAAAAAATTCAACTGTTTTTCAAAGCAATCGCGGTACGTTAGCTATCGTATCGCTAGTTAGAACGAAATAGTGAAACGCATGAGCGCCACGTCGCAGTCAAATGGATAAGGATTGGTACGGAACCCATAGAAATGTGAACAAAATTTGTTCTTATGATTAAAATATCTATAAAATAGCTGATAATTTGATGTGCATATGTCTAATGATCATTTTTGTCCGACAAATGGCGTTTTTTTACTTTTTTATTGGATCTCCGAAACCGCTAGACCTGCCTTACCAAAAATTTTGTCAGTTGTTCATTTTGACAATACAAATAAATTTTTTTTCAATTATCCAAATCAGACGCTCCGTTCTCTCAAAAACTGAATTATCATTTTTGGCTTTTTTTGCCCCGTATCTTCAGAACGACCAGACCTGCCTCTTCCAAAAACTAATCAGTACGTTTCCTTATCAATACAAATTAGATGTTTTTTGAATTATTCAAATCGGTTGATCCGTGTTCCCGAAATCGTCGACGAAAATTTGTATCCGCACAACCATACATCCACTTATTCTAAGGTATGCCAAAAGTTCAGAATCCTTTGAAACGTAAAAATTTTCATTTTCGATTTTTTTGCGATTACTATAACTTATCCTACAGGAAGTTGAAAAACATTCGATTTCTACTCATGGGGAAATGTATCGATTAGCGGCAAGGACAGGTCTAGGCGTTTCGGAGATACAAAGCAAAAATTGCAGAAAATATAAATTATATATAAATGTTTTTGAAAGAACAGACAGAAAAACACAAAAAACATTCAATTCGTAATGATGGATTCGTTTTCGGCAAATACTGGTCCAGCCGTTTCAAAGCTCCTTATCTCCTTAAATGTGCAAAAATTGTAGTTTTTGAGAGAACGAAGCATCCTATTTGAATGTATCAAAAGTGTTTTTATTGCATTGACAGTATAAAGATTAAAACAAATATTTTAAACCAAATATGATTCGGATTTTAGTTATAATTCTAGATAAAGTTTTAAAGTTCACTTATATGCTTCAAATAAATAATTTTAACTTTGCAATTCAGTAATAAGCACTTACGCAAATTTTGTCTAAAAGATAGCAATGATCAAAGTTACAGTATTTATATTAATCTATTTGAAAACATTTAATATTGCTCGAATATTATTTCATTGTGGTACGGGAAGTTCCAGCTAGTTTCAATCGTTTTTGGTGTGACTCAGACCTTTTTAAAATTCAAATAAACTAATTTAAAGCGTTCAAACATTCGCTCATGAAGCATATAATACATATACTCACAATCAGTGAGTTGTTGGTCGTATTTTTACTATCGCAAATCAATTCTCGTCGTGTCCGCCTATAAATCATAGCATTATAAGGTTTTCATTCTGAACCTCTGGATAAAAACGTTGACGTTGGTACTGGACCCTGAGGCGATACGAACGCGCGAATGTTCGATTATCTAACTGATCAAAACTAACTATTCATCAGATGTGCGTCTGTGTATTCGAGGTCGAAGGTTCATTGCCTTTTCAGTCTGCGCATACGTTTTGCATTTTGAGACACGGCCAGTCACACCTTATTACAGAATCGCCATATTCTAGCGATTTACCTGAGATTTACCGGAGACTTGCCGGAGATTTTTAACATGGGCCTTCGTACTGCCGCTGCACCGCAGCCTTTTTCGTTACTAAAAATTTGCGATCATTTGTGGTGCATGGCATCGTGCTTAGGGTAAATTACTGGAAATTCCCGTATCAAAATTAAATATTCGAGAAAAAAAATCAACAATCAATAAATATTGATCAATTAATTGTTTTAAATATTTTCAAACACATAATTATAGTTACTATCTGTTTTATCGTTTCTTTTCATATACAGTGACAATCTTATATTACAAAAAAACATCTATCGGAGATTATATCTCTTCAATAACGCATATGAATATATATATTTTTAAACTGAATTGTGAATTAAAAATTTTTATTTGAAGTATAAAACTTTGTATATTTTCAAGAATTTAAAAAAAAAAATGTTCTGAAAATTTTGAAATTTGTTTGAACCGTATAAGTATGCTTTAAAAATTTTAAGTCTTGGGACGGAACCCAAATGTAACAAAATTAGTACTCATTTTTAAAATCTGTATAAAATATCGAATAATTTGATGTGCACATGTCTAATGATCATTTTTGAGCGCCAAATATCAATTTTTTTAACTTTTTTCTCTGTAACTCTGAAACTGTTGGACCTGTCTTGCCAAAATTTAATCAATCTTTAATTATACAGGTTAAATACAGGTTAAATTCAGAATAGTTTTTGAATCATTTAAATCGGACGTTTTGTTCCCTCAAAAACTGAATTACCATTTTTAGAACTTTTTGCCCCGTATCTTCGGGGCAAAATGCTAACTAACTACTTCTACATGCTTTAGTTCAACAAAATTATTATTTTTCAATGGTGAACAATAATATTATCTACATTCCTATTCTTGATTTGCGAAGATAAAAACAAATAGAAATTTAAAAAAAACTAAACGATAAACGTTATACTCGTATATAATTAATTATTGCAAAAATTTCTAAACTATATCCATCAATCCATAATCAATATAATTTAATTTGATTTTTGGAAATATTGGGAAATTTCACATTTTCAGATTCACTATTATATATATATATATATAGGATAAATAACATAAAAAAATTCATTTGCAGACATCAAAAGCCAAGTTAAAATAACATAACAAATCAAAAGTTCCAAAGTTTAATTTACTTAACTTATATGGTTGTTTCAAACAGACGCATTTTTCGTAATTAATTTTTTTTGCGTTTTTAAGGAAACTTCACCCTCTATGGGCCCGTGTAACTCTCAAGTCACATTCCAATTTATGCTGTGTCTTGAAACTCACATATTTCATATAATAAAACAAAATTATTTAAACAGATTCATTTTTTTTTCATTTGCATATATAAGCTTGTATAACAAATTTATTGTTCCCCTAATTTTTATGAATTTTAATGAATATGAATATGATTTTTTCAATTTTTATGAAACAAGAATTCAGCCCATAGATGGTTATAGTTTTTAGATGCCCATAGAGCATCTTAAAAAATTAGAGGCATCTACGAAAACTCGCATATAGCAAATGTTTGTAGTGCACAAATATTTAGAGTAATTACATATATTCTTTGAAACGCTTTATTTGAATGGCACTGATTATTAGTCTTTAGTGAGAGCTTTATTTTTAAAATAAATAGATGAACATTTTTCCTATATAGCTAAATTCGTATCGATTAAGTCGTTAATTCACATATATCGGGAAGTTCATGCACCTTGCTTCAAGGCAAAACGCCAATTACACCTAGCTTGTATTTTGATATTTGGTAAAACAATTAAATTTAATATTGATTAACTCATATTTTAAAATCTAATCAAACCGTGCAATAGAATTATTGATACGTTTTAACAAATGTATTTTAAATCAACAAAAAAATTTACTCAAATCAGATAAGCAGTTGTGAAATATCATAATTTTTGTGGTACTGGTATACACGATTACAGGTTCACTATCTAAGTTTTTGTCTTGAAGAAATACCATCTGAAATCAAATTTCTTTTCTATATTTGGCTAGCATTCAACGCAAAAGTAAGTCGACAATCGTCTTTGAAATGTTTGCAAGTACTTCGTGTAAGAGACATTATCTATATTATTTGAAAACGTTTTATTTTCATAAAATATTATACATGTGCATATTTTTGTTGACTTGTATGTCAGTATCATCGAAAATAATCGATGCTGGATCTAAACTAGGCAAGGCAACATGACCTGATCTGCTCAGCATCACTTATAATACATACATTGTGTGCAAATCGATGTTTTTATAGTTCCAGAGAAAGATGTGGGTAAGATGTTGCACAAAACCGGTTTTAGCTATGTAGGTGCAAAAATCGTCCAGATCTGCTGCAAGAAAGTAAAAATATAAGACCGGAGAATTTTTTGCTTTAAAGTGAAATTAACATGAGCATCTGTGTGAACTGCAAACGTTTTGAGTCCATTTTTTATTAAATACTATTGTTTGTAGGATGGTAGTTTTCATGTAAATCAATTTTATATACATAGTAAATAAATTGTATATTTGAATATTTGAAACTAGTTGGTATTAGTATTTTTCCTTGAAGCAAGTTACATGAACTTCCCGATATGTGTAAATAATCGACTTAAGCAATAAAAAATAAATTAATTTATGAGTTATTAAAAGTATTTCAAGTAGATTTATTATACATAATTGAAAACGAACGAACACGTTAACGAGTATTTTCTGAAAGCAAATTTTCAAAAATCAATAATTCCTATAATTGAAGCAGTTTCCGTGGAACTTTAATGGTTTACTATGTTCATCAAGACCAAGTACTTTATCGTTATACCGAGTAAATCGTCTAATTTTAATTTTAACAAACGTCAAAAAAACTACTCATTTTCTAAAACTTTGATGAATTTTTGAAATTAAACTACTTGTCGTAAGGCCTTAATATTTCAGTAAGTTCTATAAGACCAAGATATATATCGCCAAAAAAAGTTCCATAAAAATCGGCTTAATTTTTTTCTCCAACAGTTATTTTCACCTAAAACTAATTAGTATTATTCCCAACTACTATCTTTCGAACAGTTTTTGATCTTTTTAAATCGATTCGGTAGTATGAGCTTAAATGTGGACAAAAATTTTAACACTTTTTAATTACAAAGAAACGGCTCGGCATATCGTCTCACAAAACTGACAAACGATGGTCCTCATTGAGATACATCACATGGCTTTTAAATTTTTGAAATCGGTCCAGCCGTTTTGGAGGAAACGGCAAATCAATTTACGGCAAAAAAATCTGTTCACACACACACACACGCGCACACACACGTGCACACACACGCACACACACACATACACACACATACTATTTCCAAATTTGGTCGCATTGGTTTCAGAATGGCTTGAAATGTCGAGAAAACATAAAATTAGCGAGTCAGATTTTTTGATGAAAACGAACTTCTCCTTCGGGAAGTTAAAAATATGCATGATAAAAATGTGTTTATTAACTTCCCGTAGGGTAAGTTATTGTAATGGGCCGAAAATCGGAATTGAAAATTTTTACATTTCTCGACGTTTTGAAGGTTTCTGAACGTTTTGGCATACCTCAGAGAAAATGGATGTGTGTGTGTGTGTGTGTATGTATGTGTGGATACAAATTTCCAGTCACGTTTTAGGGCGCACGGATCAACCGATTTGAATGGTTCAAAAAACATCCGATTCCTATTGATAGGGAAAAGAGCTGATTAGATTTTGGCAAAGGCAGGTCCAGCCGTTTCGGAGATACGAAGCAAAGAGTGCAGAAAATAGAAATCGTATTTTTGAGAGAACGGAGTATCTGATTTGAATGATCTAAAAAACATTCAATTAGTAATGATTGGGAGAAGTGTTTATTAGTTTTTGGCAAAGGCAGGCCCAGCCATTTTAAAGAAACGGAGCTAAATATGTAAAAAATGGCAGTTTTTGAGAGAACTAAGCGTCCGATTTAAATGATTCAAAGAACTTTCTGCTTGTCTTAACAAAATAATCGATTTTGGAAAAAAAAATTGTCCTTTTTTTTTTTTTTTAGTTTTTTTAGTAAGTTTTTTTTAGTTTTTTGCATATCGAAAATATTTATTTTTAATTCTGACTATAATTCTAATATACTTTACAAATAATTTTAACCCTGCAATTCAGTTTATATAATATTTATAAATATTAGACAATGTTACAATATTTATAATAATCTATTTGAAAACATTCAGTAATCCTCGAACATTTAGTAATCCGTATTTCGTTACGGTACGGGAAGTTCCAGCAATTTGCCTTAAGGCACGATGCCACCCACCCCACTAGTTTTCGTACAAATTGTATATGGTATTATCTGACTTGAGTGTGTGTAAAGTAACTCGAGTATTCTGTAAGTTATTCTTAACCTGAAACTTCAGATTCATCTTTGTGAGCTTTTCCTGAAATAGGTCAGCAATATGTGAAAAATTTAGGGACTGACAATCAAAAATTTCAATCTATAGGTTAAATTTGTAGCATAGTGGCAAGTGCCTGTCTTTGTAATCACAATCATATTATGATTGATATATTGATATATTAATGATTTAGTATGAATATTGATATATGATGAGTAGTTACACATCTTTTGCCATCTACAATGAAATAGTTTCATTAAAAAAAAAAAAAACACTTTGCTTGTTAACTGCACATAATTTATAGTAATTGCAAAAAATGGAAAATGAAATTTCTTATATATCCTAATGTTTCAAGGGCTTCTGAACATTTTGGCGTATCTTAGAAAATATGTATGTATGTGAGTGTGCGGATACAAATTTTCGTCGACAATTTCGTGAGCATATGAATATTTTGTTTTTTGAATCGTCTTTTTGATAATTGCTTAAAAAACATTCATAATATACAAAAAATCCAATTTCTCGAAAAAGGTCAATATTTTTCAAATACATATTTAATCTGTCCAAAATTTTCAAAATTCTTTAAAGATATTTCAAAAAGTTTCAGCAATTTGCTTTGAGGCACTATGCCATGGCACCACTAGTTTTTGAGATAAAGATGGTGGATCTTTTTACCTATGGACCTTTAAGCCCTGCTCTAGCCTATGACACAGGACAGAATACATAGATGGTAGACAAAAGTTATTTATGAAATTTATTTGAAAAATTGTATAACATATTGATAATAATAATTGTCGAGACTCAGTTTTCTTAAGCTTCCTGGTGAGATCAAAATGTACAGTTAAATGTATCCGCGTTTTTCCAATAATATCTAAATAAATAATTTACCATAAGCGGTTATCAAATCTATATGTAGCTCGTGATGTGATGTATCAGGTGATCTCGATTATCTTCTGCGCGGAAACAGAGCAAAACATTATCATCGCCGTAGCTGGAGATGGAGATGAAGCTGGAGCCGAGCCGTGCCGGATGCACGGCCAGTATTAAATAATCGAGCGGTCCCGAACAAGAAAAGGTTAATAAGCGATAAACGGCCAAGAAATCTGCGGGCAAGAAAAATAAAAACCGGAAACAAACATGAGAGGATATCTCGGAAAGATACGGAACGAAAGCTTATAATGTTTCTGCAATCGTAAAGCAAAGACCTTGAGTAGAATCCGCAATAAAAATGGTCTCAAATTAAGTATTTTCCACAAGGAAAGAAGCACATTTGATGAGAGTCAAGTGCTTTATTGCATGTACGTTATAATTGGTGATACCACTCACTACAAGAAAAACAAACCTTTGTATTCAATATTTTTAATGAAATGATCAATGTTATGTAATCACGCAATCCCAGGTTCAAAGCCGCGTTTAGAAAACTAATATCAAACGGTAGCAGTATCCACTAGGGTTTATACAAAACCAACATTTCAGAAAACCGGTATTCGAATTGTAAATTTCCCAGAAAACCGGTTTCGGCCGATTTTCGAATTTTATATATAAAATCAAATTTTGCTCGTATATTCTGTAATAACAAAGAAAAGTTATCGGTATTTATTTAATGATCAATTTTATAAATAGTAAACAAATTTATTTTGGGGTCGCCCGTATGTAAGCGGTTAAGAGCGACGGGACTTGTTTCAGAGGTCCCGGGTTCTATACCCACTTCGAGCAGCCTGTTGTCAGACAGTAGTGACAACGATTTTCAGTTGGAAATATAGATAGCAATATGTTTGCAAGTGAAAATAGCCCTCATCCGGCATTGCTGCACCATTAAAAATACTTGCCCTTTTACAGAAATTGTAATAATAATCTATAATACAGAGATGTGACAGCTGATTGGGTTGCCATCTGTCAAACAGACTAGTATTATGTCAAAATCAGCACAACAGCTTATAGGACACCTAGTGGGTTCTGATTGCTGTTCAAAAATAATTAAAAAAACTAGCTGTAAGTGGAATTCTGTCTTAAGGCAATTAAGGCATCGTGCCTTAAGGCAAATTGCTGGAACTTCCCGTACCAAAAATTATTATTTTAAAAACGATTAACATTTTTGAAAAAATTTTACTTCGAAAAAATTAGAGAGAAACTATAAATTTGACAAAAAATTACTTTTTTTGAAAAAAAAATTTTTTTTTGAAAACAAAATTTTTTTGAAAAAAAAATGTTTTTTTCATTTTGACATACTTTGGAAATTCTGAACTGTTTTTCAAAGCAATCGTACTGCTTTATCTGCATAGAGACAAAATGTCAAAGCGCGCAACTGCCGCGCCGCCGTCTAACGGATAAGCATTGGTACGGAACCCATAAAAATATAGAAAAAAATTATACTTATTGTTAAAATCTTTATAAAATATCTGATAATTTGATGTGCATATGTCTAATGATCATTTTTGACCGCCAAATGGCATTTTTTTTTTTTATCATTAGATCTCCGAAACCGCTAGACCTGCCTTCATGAAAATTTGATCAATTTTTCATCTTTTCAATACAAGTAAAATGTTTTTTGAATTATTAAAATCGGACGCTCCGTTCTCTTAAAACTGAGTTACCGTTTTCGGCACTTTTTGCCCCGTATCTTTGGAACGGCTGGACCTGCCTTTGCCAAAAACTAATCAGCACGTCTCCTTATCAATACGAATCGAATGCTTTTTGAATTATTCAAATCGGTTGATTCGTGTTCCCGAAATCGTCGACGAAAATTTGTATCCGCACATACATACTGGTCAGAATATATTCTGACGGCTAAACATTTTCAGTGCAGCGTGCCTTGGCACCGGGTATTGTGTTACAATTCTTAGAATTACGCAGCCTCTGGCCTGTGTCCTTCGCCCTTGTACATTTTTATACCTAAATACTTCCTGTATGAACACTGTACCCAGTAATTTTAAGTTAGTCTAGACAACGCAGCGGAACAGTCGACAAGTATATATTCAATCACCGCTGTATTTGTAATAGTTTGAAGATATTAATATAGATTTATACCGATCACAGTGGTTTTATTCAGTAATATTCAAATTTGGAACGGTTATCGTCAGATAACAATTATTTACTTACAGTCCGCTTTATTATTAATTACTGATGGTAGCCAGCCCAACCATTGGTCATCTTCGAGCCGTATATTAAGTTTGTTATAAATACAACTAGTGCCCGGTTAGTACTTTATATAGTGAATACCGGTTAATTAATAGAACTTTGTACGGATTATTTACTGGCATAAATTCTGTGTTTGTGTTAAATTTTGATTGGTGGTGTGTTATGAGCACGTAGTTTGCACGTATCGCGATAAACTGTGATAAAATTTAATAAGTGCAAGTGTTTTCCCGCCAATTGATTCTACGTGTTGTTTTGTGATCTAATATCCGAGACGGTGGTGCATTTTTTGAAACCAGAGAGCTGACTTCAATCTTTTGGTGTTTTATCTGAAGCAGCTTATATTTTCCTGGACATCCGGCACACCAGATCAATTTTCTGATAGATCAGCAACTGAAATTATCTTCGATTAATATTGAGACTCAATATTTTGGTAACTTGGTATTTGCATCCAGAGTGCTGAATTCATCTCTTTAGAAAGGAACCAGCTCATACTTTCCTGGACAGCGTGTTAACCAGGCCAACCCAATACCAGAAACATTCAGCTAAATCCAGAGTGCTGACTTTGAGGATCTTACTGAAGAGCAGCTCATACTTTCCTGGACCAATTTCACGACTACGGTTGTAATAGTTGTTTATTTATCTTATATTTACTTTACTGATTATTATTTGTTATTGTCATTTTTAACTAATACTTGTTCGTAAAGGTTTTGTATTTATCATAAGTTAAGCGTTACTCAATTTTAAATTACTTATTACTATTCTTCGAATGTCATTTAATTGAATAATATAAGCATTAACATTCAGTAGTAACTATATTGATGAATTTGTAACAGTTAACGCGTCAGGTATTAGATATTTTGTTTAACAAAGTATTCAATTATTCTAAATTATAATCAGTCAGATTTTTAAATAAGCTAAAATGGCTGAAGTGAAAAAACTATTAAGAAAATGCGCATACATTAAATCAATCTTCGAAAAATTAGTGAATACCGATTTTATTGATGAACCAATTAACATGTTAGAAAATGTAAAAAAACGTCTCGATACCAAATATTTAGAATTCGAGAAAATATTAGAGGAATTAGGTTACTCGGATGATTATTCAGATGAGACGTCAGTGATTCAAACTTTATATGAAACCGTATCGTACAAAATTGACAGATTAATAGCGGAATCATCTAATGCAGCAAAATTTAAAGTATCTCCCGAAGCGCAAATAAAACTGCCCAATATACATATCCCGCAATTTAACGGCTCTTATAAAGATTGGACGGGATTTAAGGACTTATTTGTATCGACAATTAATGACAATAAATCATTAACCGATGTTCAAAAATTTTATTATTTAAAGGGACATCTTATCGGGGATGCCGCTGAGGCTATTAATAATTTGCAACTAAGCGACGCTAATTACAAAGTAGCGTGGGATACATTAACTAGTAAATTTGAAAACAAATGTGTCATAACTTATACATTTTTACAACAATTTATTGATATTCCAAAACTGTTAAAAATAACTCAAGACACTTTAAAGACCTTCATTAATTCCGCTCAACAAATTATTAATTCCCTTAAGGCTTTGGACATTGGTGTCGATAATTGGGATACCTTACTTACATTTTTGCTATTAAATAAACTGGATTTCTCTATGCGACTTAAATTTAATTCTAATAGAGCGCACAAAAATCTGCCGACGCTAACCGAATTATTTACCTTTCTTGAACAAAGTCGGGCGGCATTAGAAATTTCTTACGGTCTTGAATCGGAAGCGAGTAATAAAAATATAATTGTAAAAAAGCGCACATTTTTTTCTAAAGAAGAAATTAGTTCTAAATCATGTCCGTTATGTAAGGATAATCATGTCATTAATAATTGTGCAAAATTTTTAAGTATGACGGTAGACGACAGATTAATATTTATATCGCAAAACAATATGTGTACAAATTGTCTCCGAAAGGGACACATTCAGAAAAGGTGTTTCGTGCGGTTTCATTGTAAAAATTGCCCCAAACGTCATAACACTCTATTACATTCGGAGAAAGAAAATGAACCTAGCGACACATCTAATGTAGATAAACCTGGAACTTCGACTGCTACAGCATCGCATGTTATGCACACCAACATAGATTTTAATTGCACTATTTTGCCTACTGTTACTTTAATTATCCGAGATGTAAACAACAAACCTCTTAGAATACGAGCCTTATTAGATTCGGGTTCAGAAGTTAGTATCATAACGAAAAATCTTGCTAATAAACTCGGTTTTAAATTACATAGCTCAAATTTACTTTTAAGTGGCGTTGACGGCGCATCAGTTCGATCCAGTAATTTTATTTATTGCACAATTTCAAATAGTAGTGGCAGTTTTCAGAAAAAATCAAAATTCGTCGTCTTAAATAAAATATCAAATTATTTGCCGTCACAGTACATAGAGAAATCTAGTTTTTCCTTACCAAAAAATGTATATTTGTCAGATCAAAATTTTAATAAGCCAGACGAAGTTGAGTTGTTAATCGGTGTCGACATATTTTTTGAAATTCTTTTAAATGAGAAAATTCTGCTTGGAAAGGATAAACCAGTGTTACAAAATACAGTTTTTGGTTGGGTTGTAGCTGGTAACTTCGGAAATAATTCTAGTCCTGTTGATAACTTAACGGCTTCCATTAATCACGTCCAGCTAGCAAGCTCTATAGCAAGGTTTTGGGAAATCGATGAGATAAATGACAGTTATTCGGTATCAAGCGACGATGAAATTTGCGAGCGTCATTTTTTGGAAAATGTTTCTAGAGATATTGATGGAAGTTATGTGGTTGCTTTGCCTTTAAAGCCCAGTGCTGATGTAAATCTTGGCTTATCATTACAACAAGCTAAACGTCGCTTTTTGCATTTAGAAGCTCGCTTCAAAAGAAATACTATTTTAAAAAAACAGTACTCTGACTTTATCAACGAATATATCGCATTAGGTCACGCAGCTGTAACAAACTTTGATCACTCCGGTATGCATTATTATCTACCACACCATGCGGTATTTAAAAAAGATTCTGACCAGATCCGCGTAGTTTTCGATGCTTCTGCTGTAACTTCAACCGGAAATTCTTTAAATGACGTACTTTATACGGGTCCAAAGTTGCAGCAAAGTATTTTCGAGATTTTGATAAAATTTAGATGTTACAAATTCGTGTTCACAGCTGATATAGTTAAAATGTTTCGCCAAATTCGAGTTAGAAAAGAAGACCAAGATTTACAACGCATATTGTGGCGCGAAGGTCCAAACGAAACTTTAAAGTGTTTGAAATTAACAACTGTCACATATGGAACTGCATGCGCTCCATACTTGGCAATACGGTGCTTGCACAAACTAATCAGCGATGAAGGTTCGGCTTATCCACTTGCTTGCGCAGCGCTGCGTAACGATTGTTACGTGGACGATTTAATAACGGGTTCCGAAACTTTAGAGCAATCGGTCAGATTAAGGGACGAATTAATAGCATTGTTTTCCAAAGCAAATATGTCTCTCCATAAATGGGCTGCAAATGATGATAAAATTTTAAAATTTACATCGTTGGAAAATGAGCATTCTGAAATGTTTGATATAACGGATGATAAGTCTTCCGTAAAGGCATTGGGACTTTGTTGGAACCGCGTTTCAGATTCATTCGAAATCCGTACCAATGGAATTATTATCGAAACAAAATTAACCAAACGAAAAATTTTATCATCAATTGCAAAAATTTTTGACCCACTTGGTTTGATTTCTCCTTTTGTGGTAATTGCCAAAATAATGATGCAAGATTTATGGCAATTGAAAATTAGTTGGGACGATTTAATCACAGACAAGTCAATACTTACTCGTTGGACGCAATTTGTAAGCGATATTACTATTCTAAATGACATAAAAATACCACGTCCTTTATTTTTACGAAGCGAAATTTGTCACTTACAATTACATGGTTTTTGTGATGCTTCGATAAAGGCATATGGCGCTTGCATATATGTGCGCACAGTATATCAAAATCAACATACTTCTGTCAATTTACTATGTTCCAAATCTCGAGTCGCACCGATCAAACATGTTACACTTCCCCGTCTTGAACTTTGCTCTACACTATTATTAGTTAGGTTATATAATTCTATATGCAAGATTTTTAAACATAGGGTTCATGACATATTTTTCTGGAGTGATTCAAGTATTGCACTCACTTGGATTAATACTTCCCCATCAAAACTTAAGTCTTTTGTTGCAAATAGGGTTTCCGAAATACAAAATTGTACAAATGTAACTTGGCGACATGTTCCATCGGCCTATAATCCTGCTGACCTTATTTCACGCGGCGTCACTGGTGTTAAACTACGCGATTGCCACCTTTGGTGGTGTGGACCTCAGTGGTTAAAATCAAATATAAATTTTTGGCCAGAAATATTTAACGTTAATGAAACTGTCAATTTGCCTGAGCAGGAACTTATTCGTAATACCCTTTTGTGCACTCCTTTATTAAACGAAATCTTCACAAAATTCTCTAATTTTAATAAATTACAGCGTGTTGTTGCTTTTTGTTTAAGATTCATTAATAATAGTAAGATATCTCGCATACAAAGAATGGTCGGACCACTAACAATTGAAGAATTAAATTTCGTTTCAAATCAACAAAGAATGGCCGGACCACTCACAATTGAAGAATTAAATTTCGCTTCAAATCAAATTATTCGCAAAATCCAATTAGAAAATTTCAAAACGCTGATAGATAAACTCCAGAACAGAGTCCTAAACGTGTCGATTGACAAGCATTTACTTGAGCTCAATCCTTTTCTTGATGAGCAAAATATTTTACGAGTGGGCGGGCGACTGGAGAAGGCAAATATATCATATGATCAAAAATTCCCCATCATACTTCCCGCAAAAAATCACGTGACAGATTTGATATTGTTACAGGAACATCAACGCTTGTTGCATGCCGGTGTGCAAACCGTTCTCGCAAATATTCGACTTCGTTTCTGGCCTATTAATGCCCGAAATAGGATCAAACAAATAATTAAAAATTGTGTTCGATGTTACCGGCATGATAATCGTAATATGCAGCAGATAATGGGAAATCTCCCAAAGGAAAGGGTGAACATATCCAGACCTTTTTTAACTACGGGGATAGATTATGCCGGTCCATTTACACTTCGAGTGAGTAAGGTACGGAAAGCACAACGAAGCAAAGCATACATCGCGTTATTTATTTGCTTTTGTACAAAAGCTATTCACTTAGAATTAGTAACTAGCTTGACTACTGAAGCTTTTATGGCGGCTTTGAAGCGGTTCATTTCGCGCAGGGGTAAATGCAACACAATTTATTCCGATAATGGCACAAATTTTATTGGAGCGCGCCATGAGTTGCATCAACTTTATAAGTTATTTAAAAATGATAAAAATAGATCAGAATTAGTAGATGCTGCATCTATCGAGGGGATAGCTTGGAAATTCAGTCCACCTCATGCTCCTCATTTTGGAGGTTTGTGGGAAAGCGCGGTTAAACTCGCAAAACATCACATTCGCAGAGTTATTGGGAGTTCTTGTCTAACCTACGAGGAATTTACTACCGTTTTAACTCAAATAGAGGCAGTTTTAAATTCTCGTCCAATCACTGGCGTCTATGAAAATCCATCTGAAACCACGTTTTTAACACCCGGACACTTTCTAATAGGCGACGCGTTAACTGCTTTTCCTGAACCAGCACTTGTAGATATAAATATTAACAGACTTTCAATATGGCAAAATCTAACTAGATTAAGAGATATGTTTTGGAAAAAATGGTCTATAGATTATTTAAGTTTGTTACAAAAACGATACAAATGGCAAATAGAAACACCTAATATTAAAATAAATGACGTAGTGTTATTAAAGGAGGATAACTTGCCACCTCTAAATTGGTTATTAGGGCGTATCACAAACGTAAATCCCGGTACTGATGGTAAAGTACGCGTAGTAACCGTAAAAACCAAAGCTGGAATTTATGTGCGGCCTATAACTAGAATATGTCCACTACCAAATGGAGATTTTAATTAATAATTTTACTTAATTATGTTATTTCTATTACTTTTATTAAATATGTTATTGTTAAATGCTTATCAATTATGTTAGTTAAAAAATCTAGGATTAAGATAGAACTTATTTAGCTTTATTTCAAAAAATATATATATTTTTCAATAGTATCAATACACCATGAAACTAACATTATATTAAGCTTGTTTAGGATATTTTTATACATATACACAATAACTATAGGAAATAATATGTAGAATAAATTTAATTTTTTCGGGGCGCAATATGGTCAGAATATATTCTGACGGCTAAACATTTTCAGTGCAGCGTGCCTTGGCACCGGGTATTGTGTTACAATTCTTAGAATTACGCAGCCTCTGGCCTGTGTCCTTCGCCCTTGTACATTTTTATACCTAAATACTTCCTGTATGAACACTGTACCCAGTAATTTTAAGTTAGTCTAGACAACGCAGCGGAACAGTCGACAAGTATATATTCAATCACCGCTGTATTTGTAATAGTTTGAAGATATTAATATAGATTTATACCGATCACAGTGGTTTTATTCAGTAATATTCAAATTTGGAACGGTTATCGTCAGATAACAATTATTTACTTACAGTCCGCTTTATTATTAATTACTGATGGTAGCCAGCCCAACCACATACACACACGTACAACATACATACATACACACACACACACACACATACACACACACACACACACATACATCCATTTTTTCTAAGGTATGCCAAAATGTTCAGAAACCTCTGAAACGTAAAGATATATAAAAATTTTCATTTTCGATTTTTTTGCGATTACTATAACTTGCCCTACGGGAAGTTAACAATTAATTTTAATTAGTAAAACAAAGAAATAATAGTTGATTTGTCAGTATTATGCCAAGTATTATGACTAGTATTATGTCAAAATCAGCACAACAGCTTATAGGACACCTAGTGGGTTCTGATTGCTGTTCAAAAATAATTAAAAAAACAATTAATTTTAATTAGTAAAACAAAGAAATAATAGTTGATCTGGATTGAATAACATTGAAAATGAATTTTCATTATTCATGCAACATTTTCACACATAAAGCGAGAATATATATATTTTTATGATAGTGAAAGAAAAGTGTGAAGAAATAGAAATAATATATTTTTATCAGCAAGAAGTCGCATTGATCTAAATTAATATACTCGTATACATTGATACAATCTTTCCGATACGTGTATACAAACAACTTAATCATTAAGAATTGAGATTCAGCTATTAGAAAAATATTCAACCTGCATATTTCAAAGATGAAATTTTCGATTTCATATAAAAATTATCGATACGATTTCAAATCTATGTCTTCCAATAATTACAACATTTGTAATTGTATACATTAAATTGAGTTGTATATCACATTTCATCCAATTCGTGTTCAAGAAATCTATTTCATATGAGTATGGACGTCAATTGTAATCAGTAGCTACCGCCAAAATACAAGTGTATGTTAGATACTAATTAGAATCGCTCAAGCACGCGGCGAAATTATAAACTACTAGTTGACCCGGCAAACGTTCTAAAAACTGCTAGAGAATCAAAAATATTAATACTTTAAGTGTATAAGGATGCGTTGTTTCAATGCTATATACAATGAGGTATTATAAACCCCATTAGTTTGTCTATATTACTTACATGTCTATTTACTTTTATTATGTATTTTCAAAGATTACCGTTGATCTCACGATAGCAAAGCCATAAGAGTCAAGGTTATAGCTGGTTATACATCTTTTTCACTCTACTTTCAAATATTGTTGTTAAACAATGCTTAACTTTACTGGTTTTTGACACATCAGGGTGGACCTTTTTAACCCTAGATATTTATATATTACTATCTATTCTTCGATAAATTCTGGGAAACTATAACTGGAAAATTTGTTCACCAAAATGTCCTTTTGATCGATACCAAATTTAGGTTCTGAATTTAAATAACATAAATAAAAAATAATATAACCTAGAAAATATTTTATAAATACCAATGAGTATATAATTATACATATGAGATCATTCAGAGCACCGAGTTTGAGAAAATGCCAAAAAGTGCATTTTCATACTAACATTTCAAAAAAGTTGATATTTTGAGTTTCTAGTAACACTTGCAGCCCATTTACTAACGTTTATGTAAATAGACATTGTAAATAAAACTACAAACAAAACTGCTTATTACAATTTATTCATAATTAAATAATATTATCACGTATCTAATAAATAATATTCGTAAATAATATTCAACATCCTATTAAATGTAATTGAACATCATCTGTCAAAAACGTTTGACATTTCACGTATTAGCCACCGTCCATTGTTTTATTCAAATTACGCTGCTACAAAAATTTTCAAATTAAAAATGCAAAGTTTCTACGCGGTTTTGAAATATTATCTCACCTTTCCGGCCAAATCGGTTTAGCCATTTTCGAGTTTTACGGGATCATTTGATCGAGAGCTCCATTTTTATATATAAGAAGATAAGAAGATGATGAATATTTATAAGTTCATCTGCATATCGTAGGCCTATATTAAAAATTTTATCGTCTACACTAAAAAATTGTTTTCAACATTTAATCACGAATAAACGTCCCGGATGATATTTACCAAAAACCAATCAACTAGATTCACAACCAATATATTTCGAAGTTTTTGAATTTTTGAAATCGAGTCACGATTGTAGCTTCAAACTTATCGAGATATATTGAATGACTTTCAAATTTTACAAGTAGGTGTAGCCGTTTTTGAGAAAACTTCGTTGAGAGATCACAAGTCAGCTCACAAACACACATACACACACATACATTTTCAAATTCAGAATGACTTAAAACGTCGAGAAAATATAAAATTAGCAATTTGGGTTTTCTCGCGAAAACATGAACTTCTCTTTCGAGGAGTCAAAAATAATGAAAGCTAACTTAATCTTATTTTGAAAAACGAACGGAAAAATCAGCTTATGCCTCAGTAACTATTCAATTCATTACAATAACAAGTACGAAGTATTTCTAAGCTGAAAATTATTCTAAGCTGAAATGACTTAATTTGCGTATATAGCGTAGAGCAGGTAAAAAGATTCACCAACAATGTGTCAATAAAGGTTAAGAATTTTTTGATAATATTTGAAAGTAGAGGAAAAATATTTAAACCTTGATTGGCTTGCTACGGCAAGGTAAACGGCAATGTTTGAAAATCCTTAACAAAATATTTTTTTGTTGTTATTTATTTTGGTTGCTTAATTGAAGAAATCTTAATATAATTTTCAAGTATACGTTATTTAATTATTTTACAAGTTGTGTTGTTAATTATAAGTTAGATTGAATATAACCTTTATAAAAGCTTACACGTGGTTGGGGTGATGAACATTTACCCTGGGAAAGGTGTAAGCAATAAAAAATTGGAAAAAAATTAATTATGTTAAATAAAAGCATTTTCACAATAAATTAATTAAATATATAGTTATTCCAACTCTGCTGATAAATATTTCTAACAAAGACCAGATCAAGATTAAATATACAGTAATCTTTGTAAAAAATGTACCCATAAAATTTATATTTTGCAATGGTCGAATAATGTTGCTATTATTTTGTAAAAGCCCTTAAAAATTAAAAATAAGACGTTGGACATGTTTGCCGCCAGGCTGTTCCATTCTACCCGCCTATGGGGTAAAAAGGAACATGTGTCGAATTTTTGAAAAAGGTTAAATAAAACACATTTTTGCAATGATGTAATTGATCAAGTGATCAAATTGGTTTTCCATTTGTTATGATATAATATAATGTGATAAAATTTGACGTTTATTTTTATTAAGGTTTAATAAGGTCTTTTTTGCAATATGACTGCTTAAAGTAAAATTGGTCCTTTGTCCTCCCCCCTACCCTACTTAAAACAATTCTGAAGTAAGTAATATAAGTAAATCCATCTACAACTAATAAGTAATCTTACATAAGTAAATCCCTTAATATTAGATGTTAGCGGCAATTAATTGATAGAATCTAATTGAGAAAATATTCAGTAGAGACAGATATCGCTTATTCAAACATCATTCAAGTCTGATGAAGACTTAATCTTTTGTCATGAGAAATTGTTTTTTTTTTTTTATCAAACGGCATTGGGTGAACGAGTATAACTTTATTCACGGCGATAATTAACGGTCCGTGCATATCGGATTATTATTATGGACACATGTATATACATATATGCTTAAATTTATGTACACATTGTGCTCAATGTCACAATATTTTTAGTAAACAGGAAACAAAAAGACGACCTTCTGGTTATTGATTGCCGAATAAAGTGAAAAAGCTATTAACAAATAAACAAAAACTGCATTGTGGATTGAAGCCCAAATAGGAAAATCATGTTACGAACCAAAAGTAGTATAAAATGTACATATTAATTATATAGCAATAAATAATTAACATATTATACGGTGGTTAATTATTCGAAGTCAAAGGACAAAGGTCGCTTAAGTATTGAAAGGTAATAATTAAGAATGGAATTTACTGCTTTTTTAAGCCTCTCGTGAAACAATATAATTATATATTTCTGAATATGACTCACTAAATATTTTATTAAATTTCAAGATTATTATATTAGATTTATAACAGATGTTTTTTTTATTTTCCCTGCCTTGAAAAATATTTTTTGTATTGTATATATATTTTTCTTAGCTTTTGCAAAATATGAATAATTTATTAAAATAATAAAATAACCTACACTTTGTGTTACTATAATAAATTAACTTTCTCTAAATTATTAAGTTAAATTGAATTGCAAATCTTTGCATGCATTCGTTTAATTTGCGATAAACAAGTTATCACCACTTAGAAAATTCGAATATTCTTGAGGTAA
>NW_020537646.1:44568527-44609199 GCF_003426905.1 Ctenocephalides felis | reverse complement strand
ATGAAGCTGGAGCCGAGCCGTGCCGGATGCACGGCCAGTATTAAATAATCGAGCGGTCCCGAACAAGAAAAGGTTAATAAGCGATAAACGGCCAAGAAATCTGCGGGCAAGAAAAATAAAAACCGGAAACAAACATGAGAGGATATCTCGGAAAGATACGGAACGAAAGCTTATAATGTTTCTGCAATCGTAAAGCAAAGACCTTGATAGAATCCGCAATAAAAAATGGTCTCAAATAAGTATTTTCCACAAGGAAAGAAGCACATTTGATGAGAGTCAAGTGCTTTATTGCATGTACGTTATAATTGGTGATACCACTCACTACAAGAAAAACAACCTTTGTATTCAATATTTTAATGAATGATCAATGTTATGTAATCACGCAATCCCAGGTTCAAAGCCGCGTTTAGAAAACTAATATCAAACGGTAGCAGTATCCACTAGGGTTTATACAAAACCAACATTTCAGAAAACCGGTATTCGAATTGTAATTTCCCAGAAAACCGGTTTCGGCCGATTTTCGAATTTTATATATAAATCAAATTTTGCTCGTATATTCTGTAATAACAAAGAAAAGTTATCGGTATTTATTTAATGATCAATTTTATAAATAGTAAACAAATTTATTTTGGGGTCGCCCGTATGTAAGCGGTTAAGAGCGACGGGACTTGTTTCAGAGGTCCCGGGTTCTATACCCACTTCGAGCAGCCTGTTGTCAGACAGTAGTGACAACGATTTTCAGTTGGAAATATAGATGCAATATGTTTGCAAGTGAAAATAGCCCTCATCCGGCATTGCTGCACCATTAAAAATACTTGCCCTTTTACAGAAATTGTAATAATAATCTATAATACAGAGATGTGACAGCTGATTGGGTTGCCATCTGTCAAACAGACTAGTATTATGTCAAAATCAGCACAACAGCTTATAGGACACCTAGTGGGTTCTGATTGCTGTTCAAAAATAATTAAAAAAACTAGCTGTAAGTGGAATTCTGTCTTAAGGCAATTAAGGCATCGTGCCTAAGGCAAATTGCTGGAACTTCCCGTACCAAAAATTATTATTTTAAAAACGATTAACATTTTTGAAAAAATTTTACTTCGAAAAAATTAGAGAGAAACTATAAATTTGACAAAAAATTACTTTTTTTGAAAAAAAATTTTTTTTTGAAAACAAATTTTTTTGAAAAAAAAAATGTTTTTTTCATTTTGACATACTTTGGAAATTCTGAACTGTTTTTCAAAGCAATCGTACTGCTTTATCTGCATAGAGACAAAATGTCCAAGCGCGCAACTGCCGCGCCGCCGTCTAACGGATAAGCATTGGTACGGAACCCATAAAAATATAGAAAAAAATTATACTTATTGTTAAAATCTTATAAAATATCTGATAATTTGATGTGCATATGTCTAATGATCATTTTTGACCGCCAAATGGCATTTTTTTTTACTTTTATCATTAGATCTCCGAAACCGCTAGACCTGCCTTCATGAAAATTTGATCAATTTTTCATCTTTTCAATACAAGTAAAATGTTTTTTGAATTATTAAAATCGGACGCTCCGTTCTCTTAAAAACTGAGTTACCGTTTTCGGCACTTTTTGCCCCGTATCTTTGGAACGGCTGGACCTGCCTTTGCCAAAAACTAATCAGCACGTCTCCTTATCAATACGAATCGAATGCTTTTTGAATTATTCAAATCGGTTGATTCGTGTTCCCGAAATCGTCGACGAAAATTTGTATCCGCACATACATACACACACGTACATACATACATACATACACACACACACACATACACACACACACACACACATACATCCATTTTTTCTAAGGTATGCCAAAATGTTCAGAAACCTCTGAAACGTAAAGATATATAAAAATTTTCATTTTCGATTTTTTTGCGATTACTATAACTTGCCCTACGGGAAGTTAACAATTAATTTTAATTAGTAAAACAAAGAAATAATAGTTGATTTGTCAGTATTATGACTAGTATTATGTCAAAATCAGCACAACAGCTTATAGGACACCTAGTGGGTTCTGATTGCTGTTCAAAAATAATTAAAAAAACAATTAATTTTAATTAGTAAAACAAAGAAATAATAGTTGATCTGGATTGAATAACATTGAAAATGAATTTTCATTATTCATGCAACATTTTCACACATAAAGCGAGAATATATATATTTTTATGATAGTGAAGAAAAGTGTGAAGAAATAGAAATAATATATTTTTATCAGCAAGAAGTCGCATTGATCTAAATTAATATACTCGTATACATTGATACAATCTTTCCGATACGTGTATACAAACAACTTAATCATTAAGAATTGAGATTCAGCTATTAGAAAAATATTCAACCTGCATATTTCAAAGATGAAATTTTCGATTTCATATAAAAATTATCGATACGATTTCAAATCTATGTCTTCCAATAATTACAACATTTGTAATTGTATACATTAAATTGAGTTGTATATCACATTTCATCCAATTCGTGTTCAAGAAATCTATTTCATATGAGTATGGACGTCAATTGTAATCAGTAGCTACCGCCAAAATACAAGTGTATGTTAGATACTAATTAGAATCGCTCAAGCACGCGCGAAAATTATAAACTACTAGTTGACCCGGCAAACGTTCTAAAAACTGCTAGAGAATCAAAATATTAATACTTTAAGTGTATAAGGATGCGTTGTTTCAATGCTATATACAATGAGGTATTATAAACCCCCATTAGTTTGTCTATATTACTTACATGTCTATTTACTTTTATTATGTATTTTCAAAGATTACCGTTGATCTCACGATAGCAAAGCCATAAGAGTCAAGGTTATAGCTGGTTATACATCTTTTTCACTCTACTTTCAAATATTGTTGTTAAACAATGCTTAACTTTACTGGTTTTTGACACATCAGGGTGGACCTTTTTAACCCTAGATATTTATATATTACTATCTATTCTTCGATAAATTCTGGGAACTATAACTGGAAAATTTGTTCACTAAAATGTCCTTTTGATCGATACCAAATTTAGGTTCTGAATTTAAATAACATAAATAAAAAATAATATAACCTAGAAAATATTTATAAATACCAATGAGTATATAATTATACATATGAGATCATTCAGAGCACCGAGTTTGAGAAAATGCCAAAAAGTGCATTTTCATACTAACATTTCAAAAAAGTTGATATTTTGAGTTTCTAGTAACACTTGCAGCCCATTTACTAACGTTTATAAATAGACATTGTAAATAAAACTACAACAAAACTGCTTATTACAATTTATTCATAATTAAATAATATTATCACGTATCTAATAAATAATATTCGTAAATAATATTCAACATCCTATTAAATGTAATTGAACATCATCTGTCAAAAACGTTTGACATTTCACGTATTAGCCACCGTCCATTGTTTTATTCAAATTACGCTGCTACAAAATTTTCAAATTAAAAATGCAAAGTTTCTACGCGGTTTTGAAATATTATCTCACCTTTCCGGCCAAATCGGTTTAGCCATTTTCGAGTTTTACGGGATCATTTGATCGAGAGCTCCATTTTTATATATAAGAAGATAAGAAGATGATGAATATTTATAAGTTCATCTGCATATCGTAGGCCTATATTAAAAATTTATCGTCTACACTAAAAAATTGTTTTCAACATTTAATCACGAATAAACGTCCCGGATGATATTTACCAAAAACCAATCAACTAGATTCACAACCATATATTTCGAAGTTTTTGAATTTTTGAAATCGAGTCACGATTGTAGCTTCAAACTTATCGAGATATATTGAATGACTTTCAAATTTACAAGTAGGTGTAGCCGTTTTTGAGAAAAACTTCTTTGAGAGATCACAAGTCAGCTCACAAACACACATACACACACATACATTTTCAATTCAGAATGACTTAAAACGTCGAGAAAATATAAATTAGCAATTTGGGTTTTTCTCGCGAAAACATGAACTTCTCTTTCGAGGAGTCAAAAATAATGAAAGCTAACTTAATCTTATTTTGAAAAACGAACGGAAAAATCAGCTTATGCCTCAGTAACTATTCAATTCATTACAATAACAAGTACGAAGTATTTCTAAGCTGAAAATTATTCTAAGCTGAAATGACTTAATTTGCGTATATAGCGTAGAGCAGGTAAAAAGATTCACCAACAATGTGTCAATAAAGGTTAAGAATTTTTTGATAATATTTAAAAGTAGAGGAAAAATATTTAAACCTTGATTGGCTTGCTACGGCAAGGTAAACGGCAATGTTTGAAAATCCTTAACAAAATATTTTTTTGTTGTTATTTATTTTGGTTGCTTAATTGAAGAAATCTTAATATAATTTTCAAGTATACGTTATTTAATTATTTTACAAGTTGTGTTGTTAATTATAAGTTAGATTGAATATAACCTTTATAAAAGCTTACACGTGGTTGGGGTGATGAACATTTACCCTGGGAAAGGGTGTAAGCAATAAAAAATTGGAAAAAAATTAATTATGTTAAATAAAAGCATTTTCACATAAATTAATTAAATATATAGTTATTCCAACTCTGCTGATAAATATTTCTAACAAAGACCAGATCAAGATTAAATATACAGTAATCTTTGTAAAAAATGTACCCATAAAATTTATATTTTGCAATGGTCGAATAATGTTGCTATTATTTTGTAAAAGCCCTTAAAAATTAAAAATAAGACGTTGGACATGTTTGCCGCCAGGCTGTTCCATTCTACCCGCCTATGGGGTAAAAAGGAACATGTGTCGAATTTTTGAAAAAGGTTAAATAAAACACATTTTTGCAATGATGTAATTGATCAAGTGATCAAATTGGTTTTCCATTTGTTATGATATAATATAATGTGATAAAATTTGACGTTTATTTTTATTAAGGTTTAATAAGGTTTCTTTTTTGCAATATGACTGCTTAAAGTAAAATTGGTCCTTTGTCCTCCCCCCTACCCTACTTAAAACAATTCTGAAGTAAGTAAATATAAGTAAATCCATCTACAACTAATAAGTAATCTTACATAAGTAAATCCCTTAATATTAGATGTTTAGCGGCAATTAATTGATAGAATCTAATTGAGAAAATATTCAGTAGAGACAGATATCGCCTTATTCAAACATCATTCAAGTCTGATGAAGACTTAATCTTTTGTCATGAGAAATTGTTTTTTTTTTTTTATCAAACGGCATTGGTGAACGAGTATAACTTTATTCACGGCGATAATTAACGGTCCGTGCATATCGGATTATTATTATGGACACATGTATATACATATATGCTTAAATTTATGTACACATTGTGCTCAATGTCACAATATTTTTAGTAAACAGGAAACAAAAAGACGACCTTCTGGTTATTGATTGCCGAATAAAGTGAAAAAGCTATTAACAAATAAACAAAAACTGCATTGTGGATTGAAGCCCAAATAGGAAAATCATGTTACGAACCAAAAGTAGTATAAAATGTACATATTAATTATATAGCAATAAATAATTAACATATTATACGGTGGTTAATTATTCGAAGTCAAAGGACAAAGGTCGCTTAAGTATTGAAAGGTAATAATTAAGAATGGAATTTACTGCTTTTTTAAGCCTCTCGTGAAACAATATAATTATATATTTCTGAATATGACTCACTAAATATTTTATTAAATTTCAAGATTATTATATTAGATTTATAACAGATGTTTTTTTTATTTTCCCTGCCTTGAAAAATATTTTTTGTATTGTATATATATTTTTCTTAGCTTTTGCAAAATATGAATAATTTATTAAAATAATAAAATAACCTACACTTTGTGTTACTATAATAAATTAACTTTCTCTAAATTATTAAGTTAAATTGAATTGCAAATCTTTGCATTGCATTCGTTTAAATTTGCGATAAACAAGTTATCACCACTTAGAAAATTCGAATATTCTTGAGGCAATAACACAATAATCGGTTTAGATCAAAATAATTCTGGTCGTAAAAATTTAAACGCTGTAAAAGATTAAAAACGCGGGAAGTTGTGGCAAGATTTTGATAGAAAAACTAAGTGAAAAACATAATAAAATCAATGTAGTTGTCCATATTTAAATATTATATAATAAATGAAATATTTACTTCCTCTATTTAATGCGCACAAACAAAGATTAGATAAAAAAACTAACATGCAAATTGATCAATGTCATATTCGCAAAAAGTAATGATTCTGCATATCATTGAATTGTAATTATGAAATTGACTATATTTTGGTTAATACCTGTAATATAACAATTTACTAATTTATAACGTGATAAACAAAATAAATTTATTTCAATATTTTTCCAAATTTGTTAAACAATTTAACGTTTCATATGATAATAGGAAAGAATCATGATTATATTTTTGACATGTTTTAGATATATGCTTTCTAATTTTTTAATTTCCCGTAGGGTAAGTTATTGTAATCGTCCAAAAATCGAAATTGAATATTTTTACATTTTTTCACGTTTTGAAGGTTTCTGAACATTTTGGCATACCTCAGAAATAATGGATGTGTGTGTATGTATGTATGAATACAATTTTTCGTCCACGTTTTCGGGGGCACTGATCAACTGATTTGATGGGTTCAAAAACACATTCGATTCCTAATGACAGGGAGATGTGTTGATTAGTTTTTGACAAAGGCAGATCTAACAGTTACAGAGATAAAGAGCAAAGAGTGCAGAAAATAGAATTAGAGTTTTTGAGAGAACGGAGCATCCGATTTGAATGACCCAAAAACATTCAATTAGAAATGATTAGGAGAAGTGGTTATTGGTTTTTGTCAAAGGCAGGACCAGCGATTTCGAAGATACAGAGCTAAATGTGCAAAAATGGCAGTTTTTGACAGAACTAAGCGACCGATTCAAATAATGAACTTTCTGCTTGTTTTAACAAAATAATTAATCTTGCAAAAAAAAAAAATTGTTTCAAATTTGTTTTTTCGAAAAAATTTTTTTTTGTATATCGAAAATAATTCGGATTTTATTTTTAACTCTGACTAAAGTTCTAATATACTTTAAACAAATATTTTCAACTTTGCAATTCAGTTTATATAATTCTTATAAATATTAGACAATGTTATAATATTCACAATAATCTATTTGAAAACAAACAAACATTGCCTTAAGGCACGATGCCATACACTCCACTGGTTATTGTTACTCTTGCATTTAGTATGTGTTTAATGAATAGTAGTCTGCCCGAAAGCTGGTCCATGGTATGAAAGTCACCACAAATCAACAATTCGCTTTTCCTCTCTTGTCTAACATTCCCATTACAAATGTTCTTTTATTTTCCAAACATTTTTTATGTATTTTTCTCTACAAGCTTTTGCTTCCATGCTTCCTGTTTTTTTTGCTTCGGCTTTCAGTTTACTGCATTTCCTTTATTCGCGTAGGTAATCAGCCATCTGCATTCTTTTTCTTTCCATTCCCTTCAGCCCTTCCATTTTACATTCGTATAGGAAACACTCTTTTTCCAGAATGGATCCAATCCAGTTTCCTTTTCTTTGCAGCCCACTCTTCTCAGGACTTCTTCATTTGTAAACATGTCTGTCCACTTTATCTTCTCCATGCGTCTCCATCACGGCATTTCCAAACTGTCCAGATAGTTTTTGTCGGCCTTTCTTAGAGTCCATGATTGTCCGGGGAGAGCTACGCTCCAGCAATTGCACTTTATTAGTCTCTTCTGCAAGTCGAAACTCAATTTGCTCCGCAGTAGCGTAACTAGCGTCTTCTTCGTAAATGCCGCCTTGGAGCTAGCGATCCTTGCCCTGATATTTCTCGTGCAGGTCAGGATGCTTTCCAAGCACTTGAAGTGATCTACATCTCGCAATTTTCTATTTCCTACCCTTATCCTCAGGGGCTCATCTTGTTTTGATACTCTCATCACTTTCAATTTGTCGATGTTGATTCAACGGTTCTGCTCATTAATTAAAATTATAATTCATTATTATAATATTCTAAAAGATGTAAATTTAATTATCACAAATGAGTTTGTGTAAGACTATCTATTTAGTTCGTAAACTGTAAAGCTGAGATATTTAAATACGTAGCCAATTTTTGAAAAATCTGTTTTTTTTATTATTTTTCGCGCTCAGAAGCCTTCATTCTTAGATATAAAAACGCTCGGATATTTGAACTGTAAATTGTGGCAAATATGTTAAAACTAAATAATAAGATACATAAAAGTAAAAAAAAACGTAACATGAAGATAGTTTATTAGCAGGAGTACTCGCTAAAAACCTAATGATGGAACATAACTAGTTCCGAAACATTGGTAATAAATATCATCTTACAAAAAAAGTTACTTCGTTTCTACGCACCTAATGTATTGCAATTGTTTTGAAAAAAAGTTCAAAATTTTCAAAATATTTTGAAGTATAAAAAAATGCAAATTTTTCAAAACGGTCACTTTTTTCAAAAATTTTAAAAATTCTAAAAGTTAAAACTATTTTAAAAAAGATAGCTTCTGATACAAGAAGTTTCAGCAATATGCCTTAAGATACGATGACATGCGCCACTAGTTTCTTTTGAAAATAGTTGCTATAGGTTTATTAAAAACTGATTATTACGTACGTAACTGAAATAAAAAAATCATGAAAATTTGTTGTTCTCAGTTCATTATTTCAGTAAAGATCTTCAATCTAAATCGCAGAGTTCTATAATAGAATTATTAGTATGCATTCTATACTCTATTTCTCGAATAAAATTCTCTATAGGGCGAGTATCAGATCGAAACAAGCATTCCCAGACGCATTGTCATGTGGCGATTGTCATTCTTCAAAAACAATAATCCGAAAGTTGGTAGCGATTTATACTTCGGTAAGAGTATAAAATATCAGTTTTTTATATGACCTATATTAAAGTTCACACCTGGGTGGGGTATGAAAAACCAACTATATCTTTACCCTGGCAAGGTGAAAAAATAAAAAATAGCAAATAAAAAAGAAATGTGAATTAAATAATGCTATTTCACAAGAAATAAAGTAAATTAATAATTATTCCACCTCTGCTGATGAATATTTCTAACGAAATACCAGATCAAGGTTATTTATGGTGTTATAACACCATCTCTGCAAAAATGCACCTCTGCGATTATTTTGTAAAATCATTCAAAATTAAAATAAAACATTTTACATGTTTCCATGATATACAATTGTGGGGCAGTGCTCATAAGACTAATATAGAAACAATATAGAAATTTCAGAATAAATTTTTGAAAATTGCCTTAGGAGCACCAAAATTTATCCCAAACTGGCTAATTCATCTCGACACGAACACACCTACCATAAAAGAAGTAATCACAAAAACAGCGCATAAAAATAGAAACAAGCTCGTCAGTCACCCAAATTCACTAGCAAACTCCTTAATAACAGAGAACTATGGACTTAGATTGAAGAGAAAAGCGCCACTAGATCTGAGTCATCAATTTTCCTGATTCAAATAACTAAGTTATTATTTATAAGAAATTATTTATAAGTAAATAGTTCAGATTATATCATTATCATTAAAACATTTCTAATATTAAAACGAATGGAAAAAAAACTATTGAGTTGTTATTCCAACATGTCAATTTAGTATACAATGTCTCTTTACGGCAATTGTAAATTCCCCAAATGTCTGCCATCTGGCCGTCTCAATTTACCTCGCCTATGGGGTAAAAAGGCTACAATTTTTTGAAAAACAGAAAAAACACATTTCTACACTGATAAATCAGATGAGGTGTTTACTGAACATAGTCAGATAGTTGTTTGTTTGATATTTTTTACTTGTTATGATATAATTGTAATGGTTTTGGTTTCACAATATAATCGCCCAAAGTCAAATTGAATCTTTGTGTACTAAAATAATGTAAAGCAAATATATAGAAAAGCTAAGTTTAAAGATTTCTTTATCAAATTACTGTACATGGTATCTGACGAGTTCAAAGTATTACTTGCTCATTTAAGGGGTAAAATTCGTAAAGAAGCGTATATTAAGCACGTGAGGTTTATAAGGGAAGCAGGAGTTTGACAAAAAAAACACAAAATATCACATGGGTGGGAAAAAGTATAGTAGTAATTTATTTATATGTTATATAAATAGCTTTTTTTCGTAACTAAATAAAAATATACGCGATGTTTGCGGGGGTGGGGTGTAATTTTAAATATCACCACGTATCACCAAGGTGGAGGGAGTCCAAAAATCCTCAAAATATCAATCACGTGATTAATGGACGCCCCCTAACTTAACACATATTTCATATAAACAAGTGATTTATGTAATAATAGTCAGCGCCCTGATTAAATCGGCCATCAAATCGTAGTAACATATCGCCTGTTGTAAATAGTTTCCTGCAATCGCTGACAGGACCACCCTGTATGCGGAAAATGAAACGATGAATTATTCGCCATTTATGCATCATCAACTTAACATTCTATTCGCGTACAATTGTTCCAGTATCAAATAACACGTGCTTTGACTTGCAAGTATTCTGATTGAAATTGATACTCTCTTATCTATTGGAATAAGGTAAAGGCGATATCTTATTTCCAGTTAATTAGAATTCACTTGACATAATTCGTTTAGCAATTCGATTCGCAACATTGGGTAATAGATATGTTGCAGACTAATACATATTCCAATTACTAGTAATATGTTATCGATAGATTTTAACATGTGCCGAGGGGAAACATGAATGCAATAGAAACAAATTTTCATGATCGGTCGCTTATTCACTTATTAAAATATAAACATAACTAGTGGTGCATGGCATCGTGTCTTAAGGCAAATTGCTGAAACTATCCATACCGTAATGAAGGATTATTAAATGTTTACTAATAGATTATTATAAATACTGTAACTTTCATTATTCTTATTTTATAAACAAAATATAAGAGCTTATGCATTAGACTACGGCGTTTATATAGGTTTAAAGAAAAGTAAATAAACAAAACTTAATCAATAGGAATTAACCCCAGTAGAAATACATCTGAGCTAAAGATGTTTTTAATACAAGCTAAATATTTAAATGTGTAGTCAATGTTAAAAATGCGGAGCCAACGTTCACAACATGTGATTAATATGAGCTGAATATGAGACGATACATATTAGATTTACATGAATTTTCCATTTTGCTAAATGTGGGATAAATATGAGCTGCATATGAGACTCTGATTATATGTTTTACCTATGATTTTTCCATATTGCTGAATGTGGGCTATATATGAGAAACTGAATATGAGTTTTACATTGCTAAATATAAGCTGTATATGAGAGTAACAATATATGCGTTTTATATGATTTTTAGAGGGTCTTAGAATATAATGCTAAATATAAGCCGCCGGCTGGCTTATCCATGGTGTCGTTTTCACCGGCTCTGAATCGTCGAAACCATTCCTCCGCGGTTCGAAGTGATAGAGTACCATCCACCAAAACACCATTAATCTCACGGAACGTTTCTCTAGCGTTAGTGAACTCCATGTTTACACGTCTATAACTCTTGAACGCAATATCCAAACTAATCATGCATAGCGTCGTTTTGTAGGTTATGTCAAGACCTTTCAAATTATGTATAGTATTGCCAGATACGAGCTCTGTAGCGCTTTGTACATGGCCGCGAAATTCAAAAGACAAAAAGGCGGAAGGGAGTATTCGTGAAACTGAGAGAAAATATGTACATTTTGGTATTGAAAAAATATTATCAATGTTCTGGAAACAATGCCAAATGATACTTTTGTAAATAATCATATAGAGTTAATGATTAATATTAAGGATCTTCCATTACATAAAAGTACCTCCAAACAGTTTTGGCCTATATTAGGAGCCATATTTTTAAAAAATTGTAAAATAAATCCTTTTCCTATAGGTATTTTTATGGTGATAGTAAGCCTAGGGATGTTGGAACTTATTTAACGCAATTTATATATAATATAAATCATTTATATACTACTAGCATCAATTACCAAAATAAGCTTTTCACCATTCAAATTAATAAAGTTTGTTGTGATGCTCCAGCAAGAACTTTTATTAAATGCATCATAGGCCATACAAGTTATTATGGTTGTGAACTGTGTGCTGAAAAAGGAGTGTATTCTAACAGAAAAGTTGTATACACTTCCTTAAATGCCGAACTAAGGACACATGATTCATTTATAAAATGCACAAATACAAAACACCATGATAGTATCTCACCACTTTTGAAAATTAATATTAAATGAATATTATACATGATATTCCTTTAGATTACATGCATATGGCATGATTGGGAGTGATGAAGAGATTATTAAATACATGGGTAAGAAATGGGAGTCTACCATGTGCTTTAAGCCATGCATTTATATCCCATATATCTCAACGTCTTCAAGATATTTCCAAAACAGTTCCATGTCAATTTCATAGAAAACCTCGTGGATTGAGAGACCTTGAAAAATGGAAAGCAACAGAGTACAGATTTTTTATGCTCTATAGTGGGCCTATAGTACTTAGAAATTTTCTGTCCATAAAGCTATACCAGAATTTTTTATGTTTTTACTCAGCAATGAGAATAGTATGCTCAGATAAAAAATTATGGCACACAGGCCTTGAATTCGATTGAAAAATTTTGCTTGCATTTAGAAAAACTATATGGACCAAGTATGCTCGTGTACAACACATGTGACATTTATCATATGGTAAATGATGCAGTGAGAGAAGAACTCAGCGTGGACCAGTACAGCTGTTTTCCATTTGAAAGCTATTTGGGAAAACTATTAAAATTGATAAGAGGTCCAGCAAAGCCTTTGCAACAAGTAGCATGCAGGCTATTTGAGAAGTTTAATAATAAATCTGATATAGAGACAAATGATATTCAAATACACAAGATAAATTCAAAGATAAATTACATCAGAATAAATGGATATAAAATCTATCCTTCTGTATCAAAGGATTCCCATATATTACTTTCAGGCAAAAGGATAATGGTTGCTGATAAAATAATTGAAAAAAATTTAAACTTATATTTCTGAGACAGTATATATTGTAATTCAAATCCTTATTAAATTATCTAAATTGAATTTTTTTGAAGTAAGTGATCCATCATTATTTAAATTTACTGTAAATATTAATGAAACTGTTACCAAATGCGTAGTTGTATACAATAATAATTCTGTAATCGCCATCGGAATGTTGCATAGAGAATAAATCAATTGGCTCTATAAAAATATGTATTTTACTCTTTAGTTATAATTCAAATATAACAAATTTATAATTATTAAACATATATATATATATATATATATATATATATCAACTATCAACATATATATGTATATATAAAATATGACTATAAAAAACAGTATAACTCATTTTTGTGAATAAATGAAAATCAAATTGAGTTATTATTAAAAAAAATTATATCTGTGTCTTTTGCAGCCATTCTTTCTCTTTTTCCTCCACTACAGTCTCTTGATGAGGCTAGAGAAGAGCTTATATGTTGTGTAATTATCAAGTCCGAAGCTTCATGGAATTTTAAACGCACTGCATCTATGCCAAAATATAAATATGAAATTACATGTAAAATGTCTAAATATATTATATATGCATAAAATTTAGAACCTTAATGTTTTGGTTTGTAAATATGTTTAAATATTCATATATGAGATTATTTACATATGCACAAACTAATTGTATATGCTTGTACATACCTAATACACAACTGTATAATAGCAATGAAGAAAAATTTCTCTTCCCTTTCCTGCCCTTACTTGAATAGGACACTGCCAATTCTCTCGAGAGTGTTTTTTTTTAAAATAAGTGTCACCATTTGCTTCATCGACTCACCACTAACTAGTGACAATTGTAACGCCTGCAAATAAAAAATTTGTTAATTCAACTGAAAATTCATCTTCATTTTGACATTTTTTTTATTTTACCAAATCTCTCAATACTTGCTTATCTACAAGCTTCGCTTTTATCTCAAGCATCTCAAAATCTGACATTGTGGGAAGTTTAAAAAGTGTTTGTTCTGGAGCATTCAGCTTTGATGCTTCAGAAGCCCTCTTATATGACAAAAGCTCCCTCATATTTTGCTTCACTTCATTAACTTCGTATATTAATTTGGATAGAGTATTCATTATCCTATCTAACTTGTTCTCTGCAACTAGAATTTGTTTATTGGAATTTAAAGATTTTAATAAATAATTTAAATATATAAATTTTAAATAATGTACCCATCTCCATATTGGGACTCTATTTCTCCTTGTTCAATTTCACACATAATTTCTGCAATAAATATTAACATGAATGTTTTGTTGAATGATATGTTATGATAAATAATGTACCTTGTAGTTGCTCTATATTGGGGATATTCTCTGTTTCTTCGTTCACTATCTTCTCCTGTTCACTTTCAACACATGATGTGAATTCAGCCCTCGCTTCATACACTTTTATTTGTTTATAATTAGAAGACGTAACTAAACATCTTCCCGTGACAATTTTATATTTGACAGTATCAGGAAGGGTCATACACTTCTTAATCATTTTTTGAACCTTCAAGGCAGAAATATCTGTTGGCCACAAATATTTTGTTTTCTGGGTAGTCAGAGCCCACGAAGAAGGTATATGCCCACATTTATTTTCCTTATCGTAAATCCCATATAGGCTGCCAACAAATTTAACATAATATTTGTTTATATTTATACTTATTTCAATTTAACAACTTACCTCGATCTCAATAAAATTTGTTATACACAAACTGTATAAAACTTTATTCACAATATTCGCGTATGACAGCACAATATGAACACGTGGAATTTTCTAGTCACAATACAATTGCATCCTAGATAAGTAAACACGCATCGCGTCCAAAGCGCTGTAGATGGAATAGAATGCACTCAGTGAACGACATATAGAGTTAAAGTTAAAACTATTTATTTTAAGTATATAAGTGAGCTTTTAATCTTTTCCTGAAATTAAAATTAAAATCCGAATTATTATTAATATTAATTTTTTTCGCAATTAAAAAAAAATGGAAATAATTTATTTTCCTTACTCCAAAAGCAATCGTTTTGAAAGCACACGTTGAAATTTTTTTAACTTCCCGTAGGGCAAGTTATAGTAATCGCAAAAAAATCGAAAATGAAAATTTTTATATATCTTTACGTTTCAAAGGTTTCTGAACATTTTGGCATACCTTAGAAAAAATGGATGTATGTGTGTGTGTGTGTGTGTTTGTATGTACGTGTGTGTATGTATGGGCGGATACAAATTTTCGTCGACGATTTCGGGAACACGGATCAACCGATTTCAACAATTCAAAAAAAATTCGATTTTTATTGATAAGAAGACGTGCTGATTAGTTTTTGGCGAAGGCAGGTCTAGCCGTTCCGAAGATACGGGGCAAAAAGTGCCAAAAACGGTACCTCCGTTTTTAAGAGAACGGAGCGTCCGATTTGAATAATTAAAAAAACATTTTATTTGTATTGACAAAATGAAAAATCGATACAATTTTCATAAAGGTAGGTCCAGCGGTTTCGGAGATATAGAGGAAAAAGTAAAAAAATGAGCCATTTGGCGGTCAAAAATAATCATTAGACATATGCACATCAAATTATCAGATATTTTATAGAGATTTTAACAATAAGTATACATTTTGTTAACATTCCTATGGGTTCCGTACCAATGCTTATGCGTTAGACAGCGACGCGGCGCTTACGTGCTTTATATTTTGTCCTTATGCAGTTAAAGCAGTACGATTGCTTTGAAAAAAAAGTTCAGATCTTCCACAATATGTCAAAATAAAGAAAAAAAATTTTTTTTCAAAAAAAAAAAAAACTAATTTTTTGTCCAATTTATAATTTCTCAAAAATCTTATTTTTTCAAAGTAATTTTTTTTCAAAAATGTTAATCGTTTTTGAAAAAATAATAATTTTTGGTACGGGAAGTTCCAGCAATTTGCCTTAAGGCACGATGCCCTAATTGCCTTAAGACAGAATTCCACTTACAGCTAGTTAATCATTCAAATCGGATGCTTAGTTCTCAAGAAAACTGCCCTTTTTTGCACAGTGCTCAGTATCTCCAAAACAAATAGACCTGTCTTTACCAAAAACTAATCACCACTTCTCCTGATCATACAAATTGAATGTTTTTTTGGATCATTCAAATCGGATTTTTCGTTCTCTCAAAAACTAGATTTCTATTTCCTTCACTTTTTGCTCCGTATCTCCGTAACGGCTAGACTTGCCTTTGCTCAAAACTAATCAGCACCTAATCTTAGACATATCAATAAAAATCAAATTTTTTTACATACAAAACACACACATCCATATTCTCTGAGGTATGCCAAAATGTTCAGAAACCTTCAAAATGTGAAGATACGCAAACATTTTCATTTTCGATTTTTTCCCATTACTAGTATTTGTTATTCAACATCTTTCAAAGTATTCGAATCATTATCAATAACAATATGTTTAAACAATAAAAATTACACTATTAGAAAACTAAATATTACAATTACTATTTATACAAAATAGAGTTCTCGATCATATAACGCAGAGTGATAAACATTGAAACTATGGTCGACTATAATTGAATGACATCTATAGGCAACCCTCAGACACAAAAATGTTCAAATTTATTTAGTTATTCTTTTATTCGTTTCTGATCAATCATCTTGATAATTAGAAACTTAAAATAATCCATCATACAAACTCCATTCTCAAGTGAAAATGTTGCAATTACTGCATGGTATAATTATCGTAAAATAGACACATTCCATAATTATTTTAACACAGAAAATTTTGTTATTATCGCATTGATGATCTTGAACTTGTTTTTATTGCAACTTATTTGGTAAAACAAGAGCCAAATTACAAAAATATTTGAACTTTATCTAATGTCAAACTATTATTCTACATTATTCTGAAATGAAACAGAATATCTGCTAATTTAGTCATTTTCATATTGGTGATAGCAAAATATTCAGAAACGTAAAGATTTGCTAAAATTTCATTTTTGATTTTTGGACAATTACAAGAACTTACGACACTGAATGTTAATAAACACAAGAATAAAAAGGCTATTAAATTATTAAGTAATTTGTTCACCTTGAAAGCTATACAAAACTATATAAATTTGCAAAATTATGACTGATTTTTAAATAATTATACTTGACTGTTTAAAATGTTATTATAAATTTTAACATTCTTCATAGTTCATCAAGCATAACCAACGATGTTTATAAAATTGTAACGTTTTTGAATGAATACTCCTGAATTCAGCGAAGAAGCGCACATCTTGAGCAAAGAGCACTTTCTCTGCGCAAAAAATAATTATATATTTAATGGTCGAAAGTTATTTCTTCCAATTATTTTTAAAAACGAAATTGCTTTATGATTTAACGCAGATATTGTTTGTATAATATTAAAATCGTAAAAGAAAAAATGTAAAGATATGATGTACCTATAGTACATCACATCTATAGTATTATGTAAAAATTTCTGTAAAATATTAGAGAACTATTATTAACATAAGAATTCTTAATAATTGCGCTAAAATTGTCGTTTAGTAAAATTGCACTATTCAATTTAGTTCATTAATTATAGGTAAGTGTATTAGAATATTTATTACTTCAAACTTCTAATATAAAACACCTTTTTACATAATAATGATAAAATTATAAATTATATTTTCTTAATGACTATAATTTTAATGGCTATTACTAAGCAATTTCAAACTTTCTATAGTGTTAAGTGACAGTAATCGTCCAAAAATTGAAAATGCAAATTTTTGCATATCTTCACGTTTCAAAGGTTTCAGAACAATTTGGCATATCTTACAATTAGAAAAAATTAATGTATCTGTGTTTTGTGTGATTACAATTTCTTGTCCACGATTTCGGGCGCACGTATCAACCGATTTGAAATATTCAAAAAACATTTGATTCCTACTGATGGAAAGAGGTGCTGATTAGTTTTTGGCAGTTTCGGAGATACGGACCAAACAGGGCAGAAAATGGGACTTAATTCGAAAACGTTCGATTTGAATAATTCAAAATACATTCAATTCAAGATTTTGTCTATGAATTTCGAAGCTACAGTATTTATAACAATTTATTTAAAACCATTTAAATACATTGGTTTTTACGGTACGGGAAGTATCGTAAAAAGTATTTTGCCTTAAGACACGATGTCCTTCAGCACTAGTTTCAACTGAAACTGGATATCACTTATCTCAGCGCTACAAATTTCTTTCAAAATCAAATTACAGTATAATTTCAAAATGCCAAAACAAAATTTTGGTATTCTAACAATTGTTCCGTGAATTATATCGAGCATATACAAAATTTTATCATTTTTATCATATATACTTTGTGGCTTAGGATTAAATTTTATTCCGTTTTTGTGTCACTATTATATCTAATATATTTTTAAAAATAAGTCGCTGCATAATTTTTTGTACAAACATTTTATTAGGCGAGTATGACTCATTGGGGTTTGCAAAATCAGTGAACTAAAATTTTGTCCGTTTCCAGTTTTTTCAAAGTTGAACAACCGGCCCTGAATACGTCAATAATATGGTATAGTGATTAAAATTTGTTAAATTTCATATAACAATTTCTTAACTCGCACCTACTAATAATCAAAATTATATAAGCATTAGATCACGCATTCGTTTTGTTTAATGTGCTTTTAAATATGCTTCTCATTGCTAATAGGAACCGCGCTACAAATTATCATGGCCGAGCAAGCCTTGAATCTGAAGTCGGATCATGTAATTTGTTTTTTTGGTATCAAATTAATATGTTTGCCGACACCTAATTACTCCCATTTAAAATCTCTAGTACATAATTTTTGGCTACCGTGTTCTGCAATCGCTATTTAATCTATTCGGAAGCGGGTGGAATTTGGACAAATGGCTTTTTAAATACGGAAGCTGCAACTGGAATGTTTTTAATGTACTAAATATATACTTATTCTTGAAATAACGAAATAACGAAAATTGATATACTTATATATTTGACTTCGGGATATAATTATTAATAGTTAACAATTACTGATACACAAATTCGATATTGGCGAGGTAGTATTGAAAAATGTTACTCAATTTATTAAAAAATCAGATTTGTAAATTGTTTTAAATAGCTGACAAATGTTGTTAGTTATTGAAATTAATTATTCCCAATAAATATTTTAGTGACTTCACAGTCTAATTGTTTTACTAATACATTATTTTTGTGCTTATAGAGATATACATATACCAATTTGCTTTTTGCGAACAGAATTTAAAAAATAATCAGACAAAATAAGGCAAAATAGTTTTTAAACTTAAACATTTATTTTCGATTTTCTTAAATTTTAATAAAATAATTAGATAAAATTGAAAAAATTTTCGTATGGTAAGTTATGGTAAGGTAAAAGTTTAGTATGACGAGTAAAAAGATCCACCAACGATATCTCAAATACAAGTAAAGTTAATTTTTTTTTAATAACATTTTATATAGATAATTTAATGAATTTTGAAATACTGATATTCTTGAAATAAATAATTTAAACTTTTCAAGTTCCAGTTTATATCTAAGTTTTTAATTCATATAATTATTAGAAATAAAAGACAAAGTTATCTATTTCATGATAAAATATGAGGTATAGAACTTCATTAAAACTCGGCTTGATTAGATTTTGTTCCTGTCGCCTAATATATAAGCCCTTATATTTTGTCTAAAAAATACGAATAATGGATGATTCATTTTTGGAATGCGAATATTATCAACAAGAAAGATCAAGATTACTTAAAAACTTACAAAACGAAAAGATAATTTTACCCATCAATATACAAATACTAATATGTAGTAATGGCATAAGGATATACAAACATAGAGAAAAGCCCCGTGACGCCGGACGGCACCTAAAGCCGGACTATTTAACATGTATTATTTAAGCGAGTATAAATCTTTTTATTTCAAATACAAGTGAAACGGACGCGGGGGGCACGTAGGTGCAGGATCACGCGCCAAGGCTCACCTATGACGCACACGGCCACGGCGGGAGCAACCCTTTGTTGTTTTAGGCGCAAAAACACGGCGTCACTTAAATATCAATGGAAGTAATTCTAGTGTATTTATGCATTTATATTTTAGTGGAATTCAAAAATAAAAGTAGTACTTGATTGTTGTCCGTAAAATGGTAGAATATTATTAGATATTTTAAACAATTTTAGTAGGTACAACCAAATGATCGAAAATGTATAAACTTGACACTAAGTCGTCCTTAGCGCCGGAGTAAACATATTGATATTTCTTGTAAAAATTGACGTAATTTATACTAATTATTTAATTTTGTTCTGCATGAGTGCTAACGGTCACTACATACCCCCATTTTTCGTATTTTATAGTCAAAAAATGAAAATCTTATGATGAATGCTCC
The DNA here is from genome assembly GCF_003426905.1 of Ctenocephalides felis. Taxonomy (NCBI): domain Eukaryota; kingdom Metazoa; phylum Arthropoda; class Insecta; order Siphonaptera; family Pulicidae; genus Ctenocephalides; species Ctenocephalides felis. Next base: position 44,588,780 of record NW_020537646.1, on the reverse strand, counting down.
AACTGAGAGCATCGGTGTGGCCTAGCCAAAAGGGTGGATAATTAGTGATTTTTTTTTGCCATATCTAAGAATATTTATCAAACACAAATGTGCAGACATTCCAGAGTGTAAATATGGCTACATATGTGTTCAATGCTGGTTATTTTAAAACGTCCGGTACTAGGTGCCACTTTGTAAAATCATATTTTTTGTTACCAAAGTTTGATTGATAGTATTGATTATTATTCAGCAAAGATTCCGTTTTTGGTAATTTAGTTTGATTTCTAACTTTGTTATCTAAATTTCTATGATATTTATTTCGTAAAATATTTTGTGATTTATTTATAAATATCCTTAGGTGTCCGGCACTCGGGGACTGTCCCCTATATATAGTTTTATCTGTTAATCTGTTTAATGGCCAAATTATGTTAATAAAAAGCCAAAAATCAAATAAAAAAGATTAGTTTTGATTGATTATTGGTTCTTTTTATTATTTGAATGTTAAATTACGGTGCGGGTAGTTTTTTAATATTTTGAAATTACACATAAACCTTCATATTTGAACGTTCCTATGAGTATCAAGAAAACCAAGCTGAACATGCTTCTTAGTTCATTCAAAAGATTAATATAAATTAAAGTTTTATAGCAAAATTTTAAAATTCATTTATAACATTTATAACTTTTCATTAATTTTTATATATTTTTCAGTGACAATTGTGTACATGATGTAAGTGGTAAGACAACAGCCTTGCAGTTCCAAGTTTTAATGACAAATATTGATGTTCTAAGTAATTTTAATTGCACAAAAATAATATAGTCATCTAAATTAGAAAAAGAAAACCATAATGTTTATGTCAAAAATAGAATAGGACAAGCATTATTTTTTAATAACTCTAAAGACTAATAATCATCTCCATATATTATAGAGTGAAGAATTCTGTTTGCTGTTCAGAAAAAACTATAGAAGATAGAAATAAAACTAATTTGATAGTGGTTATGAATAATAAATAATAAAACAAAAAATGGTTTGCAGATTATATCCATATCCAAAAAAAATTATATCCAAATTTACTCTATGTATATCGTTTCAAATATGCTACATATGTATTGAGAAACTTTCAGCGGTCAACATAATTTATCATAAGAAATAAATGAAGAACAAAAACGTATTTATTATCAATTCCATATACAATCCAATACGATATGAAACGTTCTGCACATATTTATGAAAAAATTATGATGGACCCTGAACTGTCGATTTAAAAACAATGTAGTTTACATAAAATGCAAAAAATTATTATTATACCACACCCGTAAGTTGTCAAAAGTGCAAGTTGTCTTATCTGACAAAATTTATCACAAGGACGATACTAAATTATATTCGTGTTGTCTTTTTTTTCAAAAAATACCTTCAACGGGGCTTATCGCAATTGTGATTATTCATGCAGAACTAAATGGCCAATTTTATTATACAAAGTAATACATGCAATTTTTATATTTATTAGACACAATTTCTTTAACGTCATAAATTTCGACTATGTGCAAAACTTACAGGTACATTCTTTCAATTATCTGTATCAGAAATTAATCAAGTGTTTCATTAAGAAAAATATTATTTGTGTAAATTACTTATATCAATTCATCCAGTGTCTTAGAATAAAAAATGCTCTTTCAAAAACCATATAGTACAATTAATAATAAGTATTTGATAATAATACAAAACTACGTGCAAAAAAAATCTACGAACTCTACCTAATTAATAGAGATGACTATGTATAAGACATATTTTATCACTTTTATGCATTGTAATAATAAACATATTAAAAAGATTATATTTTATCACAATATTTCAAAAACTTCATTCTCCTTTATCAAAATACAAAAACTTCTAAATAGAAATTATTTTTTCAACTTTTTTGCTTAATTTTTTCTTCGATTATAATTTAAAATGTACGCCTTTACAAATTTCTAAATGTGTATTTTGACCAAGCAACCAAAACTATTCGTGAGAGTAATAGAGCTTCGAAACATATGGCTACTATGTGAAAACCGATGTCTTTACTACTTGACATCAAGCTGTCCGAGACAGGCATAAAATAAAAAAAAGAGTGCGTTTAGTTCACGAAACAAATGTTTAATTTGTTTTATTATTTACATTTTTCATTGAATCAAGATAAGTACTACGATGTAACTTTAAAACGTTTATTTATCTATGCCGATTTCCTTGTTGGTATCGGTACGCATACAACTTCGATGCCGTTACGCATACAACGACAGATCTCTATTCAAATACACGACAACTAATCACAATCGACCTGGCACTCGACTCTTATCTGCCGTAACGCACTTCCGTTGCATTTGTACGGATTTACACCCTAGTCGCGCCTAAAAAAGTTTTACTTCAAAAATTTCCGATGGAAATCCTCTAGCTCTAACACTGAAAAACAGAAAATAGTTTGAAGACAAAGAAGAAAAAGAAGCAATAGTACTCTATTTTTTACGTAAATCATTTATCATTTCTAAAACAAAAAAAAACTAACTTAATGATGCTAATTAATTAGTAAGGGTCTATATAATTCACTAAAAACAAATACAATAAAATAAAAACAATAGGTTGAGTAGAATTTTTTTTAGTTGAAATTTCATCAATATACATAAAGTATCAAATTATGTTCCTTCATTATTATTTTGTTCCTGGTTAACAGCTTTCTCATATATTAAACTTATTTTTAAACTATGAATAAAAACAGTCTATAATTGAAATGTACTACTTTTATTATTTCTATTTTATTTTCGTTTTAATTGCAATCATAATAATTAATCACATAGATTTATAAAATAGTATTTTATGTACAACCAATAAAAAAGGTGTGAATTTTAATATATCGAGTTGTCTAATGTATAAATGGAAATAAAATCAGAGGAAAGATTTGTTGACATAACATAATTGAAAATGTTTTCAACGTACTTTATAAATATGCCATCATTTGTGCCCGTCCCAACAATGAATTTATTATTGCGCCGCACGCTATCCAAGTTACCCACGAGATCAGGCGTTGGCAAAATTTTGTCAGTATTTTTGAAAAATATTCCAGAAGTTGATGTTCTCCAAAATATAATAAAATACAAAATATAAAAAATTGCAATATATTGGGAACGCCCCTAAAAAGATGTATGCGTTCAGTGTCAAATTGTGCCATTAAACTATTAAAACTTTTAATGGTTTGATATTACCAGCAGATGGGCACAAATAGCTACAATTATATTAAATGTTAATCATATCATATGTATTGCTTGTAAATAAATTATTTCATCGGCAATCGGAATGTATGACAAAATTTGGTGTATATTTTCTCTTAACTTTGGAACTACCGTGGGGTTTGGGTATGAAAATCGCATAAATGTGAAAAATTAATTCGGCAAAAAATCACGCTCTATACCACATTCCATTTCAAAACTAGTGGTATATGGCATCGTGCCTTAAGGCAAATTGCTGGAACTTTCCGTCCTGTAATGAAATGTTCGAAGAATATTACATGTTTTCAAATTGATTATTATAAATATTGTAACATTGGCTACTATTTATAAGAATTATGTAAGCTGAATTGCAAAGTTGAAATTATTTGTTTAAAGTATATTAGAACTTTAGTAGAAATTGAAATTAAAATTTGAATTATTTTCAATATACAAAAAAAATATTTTTTTTAACCTAACCAAAATTTGCAAAATATTTGAAAATCAAACTTTACAAAATTGTGTAAGTAAATAAATAAATTTCAAAATTTGTGAGAAAAATATTAAGGTAACTTAAGGCATCGTGCCTTAAGGCAAATTTCTGGAATTTCTTGCACCATAAGAAATATTCAAAATTTTAAATGTTTTCAACCTGAAAAAAAATTAAAATCCGAATCATTTTAGATATTCAAAATTTGTTTTTTGGAAGTAAATATTATTTTTACTTTCTTCAAAAACTAATCAGCAAAATGCTGTCAACATAAGCAAAATGTTATCTGAATTACCATGCTTCACAGCGGATCATCATATGATCCGCTCTCTCAATAACTGTTATATTTCGCATTTTGTTCTCCGTATCTCCGGAATGTTTGGAATTGTCTTTGCAAAAAGCCAATGTTTCCTCGTCGATACAGATCGAATATTTTTTGAATCATTCTAATCGGATGCCGCGTTCTTGCTAAAACCGAATTTACATTTTCTCCACTTTTTGCTCAGCTTTGCATCAGCTAGATCCGTATCTCTATCAATAGCAGTTTTTGAATCATTCAAATTGGTATATCCGTACGCCCAAAATTGTGGACACACACTTTCATTACTTCTAAGGTATTTCAAAATGTTCAGATATGCAAAAATTTTCATTTCAGATTTTTGGACGATACCTATAACTAAGTATACAGAAAGTAAAAATATGAAATAGGCAAAATTCGGAATCGTTTTGGTTTCTGCATAAGCATATGAAATCTCATGTGAAACCTATTATTTTTTTAACTTCTCGTTCTCGGATGTTTAGAAATAATAATCTAATAATCTATGATTAAAAAACATCTTGCTCAACCATTCATCTAATTTTATTACTGTTCGTCAAAATTTTACCTTTCGGTAGGGTAGTTATGGGCCAAAAATCGAAAATGAAAATTTTTGCATTTCTCGACGTTTTGAAGATTTCTGAACATTTTAGCATACCTCAGAAAAAATGAATGTGTGTGTGTGGTTTTGTATGTCTGCATTTTTTCGGGCGCGCGGATCAACCGATTTGAATGGTTCAAAGACCATTCGATTCCTATTGATAGGGAGACGTGCTGATGAATTTTTAGCAAAGGGAGGTCCAGCCGTTACGGAGATATGGAGCAAAGAGTGCAGAAAATTCAAATCTAGTTTTTTGAGAGAGCGGAGCATCCGATTTAAATGATCTAAAAAACATTCAATTTGTAATGAAGAGGTGATTGGTTTTAACAAAGGCAGATTCAGCCATTTCAAAGATGCATAGCTAGATGTGCAAAAAATGGCAGTTTTTGAGATAAATAAGCGTCTGATTTAAATCATTCAAAAAACTTTCTGCTTGTTTCAACAAAATAATGTTTCTAATTTTTTTTTCAATTTTTTTTCAAAAAAAAAAATTTTTTTTTGTATATCGAAAATTATTTAGATTTTACTTTTAATTCTTTTCTAATATACTTTAAACAAATAATTTCAACTTTGCAATTCAGTTTATATAATTCTTATAAATGTTAGACAATGTTACAATATTTATAAAAATCTATTTGTAAACATTGAATATTCCTCGATCATTTCGTTTCGGTACGGGAAGTTCCAGCAATTTGTCTTAGGACGCGATGCCGTACCACCACTAGTTTTGATATTGTAATTCTAATTTCATAAACAATAGCTTTCATGTTGTTTTTCTAGTATGTCTTAAAAATAATATATACAATATGTTGTCAATCCCTGCTTCGTGCGTATCATTTGAATCTGTTGTAATAAACCCGGTGAATTCTCAATCAATTACGCTAGTTGATGGGACACAAAAACTAACGATTGCCGAGAGTCGCGTAGCAACATTGTTGCTTTATTTTACTAGGATATAGTCATAGAGTTATCTCCATCAGGATACTTCACGCCGAGTTCGCGATGCCGTCGCTCGTTTACTGCCGACGACTTTTATTGACGACTCTAAACTTGATGGAAAAATTACTCGACAATCTTGAAATTCTTACAATTCGCGCGATACTCGACAGTGCCGAGTACTTCCATTGATTTCCTTCAGGAAGAAATATTTTCTATGCTTTAACAGTGGGGAATACATGAAGAATGGTGATTAGTTAGATATCACGCTGTGAACGATATTTGATATATGTATTTTGTGACATGATGTAACAATTTATTTGTCCTACCAAGGTTTGTCTTTTAGAGCATAATTAGCGAATCGCACAAAAATATAGTTTGAAACTTGGTTAGCGCCATCATGGTAATAATGGCTATATAAGCTGGACATGTCATGAAAAAGTCAGTATTTTTCAGAACAAAATGTATAGTTCAACTTAAGATTCGATCATAAAAACCATATAGAGCAAAGATGAAGATTGCAATTATAAGTTTTGAGTTAGAATTTCGCTTTACTTACAACCTGATATGAATCACCATTGAATTTTCCAGTAAAAATAGCCCTCTGTTACAGCAAATAGTTAAAACATTACTGGTGTGTCTTCCCATTCCAAAAAATATGATAAAACCATCATTAGGTTAGACATTAGTAAAATTAATCATTCCAACAGCTAACAGAATAAGTTGAATTGATTTGCAACCATTTTGATAGCAAATGAATTAAAAAATTAATGAGCCATTAGTGGAAATAAACATCATAAAAGCTTATAGAATATCAAAATTTCGATTGCTGTTCAAAAAAATCAAAAAACATTTTGTGTACTGTGTACTATTTAAAAAATTTATGTAGGGCACAAAGGTCCAATTTGACTTCAAGTAATTGTACTGTCTAAACCAAATTAATTACATCACACAAGACATAAAACGTATTGAACTACGAGCTATCGTACTATGTTCAGTGAAATTTCCAGTTAATTTCTAATTGCAGCAATGGATTGATTCACTATTTTTTCTAAAATTTGTCACCTTGTCCTTTTTTGGCCCATGGGTGAGCCAAGAAGAGACTGCCACGGGGCAAACAAATATCTCATTTTTAATTTTAAGATTTCATGAAATAATTGCTACAATACTTAGCCCATTTTTTACAAGGATAACAATTTATATATCCTGGATCTAGTATTTCGTTGCAATTGTCATTAATTTAATTTATTTCTTATGATTTCTTGATTTTTTAACTGAATTCACTATTTTTATACTTTACACCTTTGCTAGGCAGAGGTTCTGTTGGTCCTTTTTATTCCACCCACGTGCAAGCTATTATAGAGATTTTATAAAAACATTGTGTTAAGTCTTATTTAAAATCAATAATACATCTTATAAAACAATTCAAATTCAGTAAGATATAGGTAATAAAAATTAAATTAAGACATCGAAAACTAAACCACAGTGCTCACAAACAAAAAAACTAACATCAAAGGAAAATACTTTTGTTACAGATCTACAAATAGGGGGAAGTCCCCGAGTGCCTGACAACTAAGGTTATTTATAAATAAATCAAAAAATATTTTACTAAATGTTTATTAAATCATGACTTATGTCAGATAACAAAGTTAGAAATCAAACTAAATTAACAAAAACGCAACCTTTTCTAAAAAATAATTAATACTATCAATCGAACTTTGGTAACAAAAATATGATTTTATAAAGTGGCACCTAGTACGGGACATTTTAAAATAATCAGCATTGAACACATATGTAGCCATTTCCATACTCTGGAATGTTTGCACATGTGTGTTTGACGAATATTCTTATATATTGCAAAAAAATCACTTTTTATCCACCCTTTTGGCTGGTCCACACCGATCCTCTCAGCTGGAGCATTCATCATAAGATTTTCACTCTTTGACTAGGAAATACGAAAAATGGGGGTATGTAGTGACCGTTAGCACTCAAACAGAACAAAATTAAATAAATAGAATAAATTAAATTCAATTCTCACAAGAAATATCAATATGGTTACTGTCCGGCGCTAAGGGATGACTTAGTGTCCAGTGCTAAGAGACAGGCATGTTCGTCCATTTGGTGGTACCTACTAAAATTGTTTAAAATATTTAATAATATTCTACCATTTTACGGATAACAACCAAGTACTACTTTTATCTTTGAATGCCACACAAAATGTAAATGCATAAATATACTAGAATTACTTTCATTGACATTTAGGTGACGCTGTGATTTTGCGCCTAAAACAGCAAAGGGTTGCTCCCGCCGTGGCCGTGTGCGTCACAGGTATGTCTTGGCGCTTGATCCTGCACCTGTGTGCCCCTCGCGCCTCTTTCACTTGTATTTTGAAATAAAAAAATTTATACTCGCTTAAATAATACGTGTTAAATAAAGTGTCCGGCGTTAGGTGCCGTCCGGTATTATGGGACTTCCCCTATTGCTATTTATCTTTTGATAGCGACGTTGATTAACTTAATGCTATAGCCGATTACACATTTTTTCCATCTACTTTCAAATAGTCCAATTCCTAATAAAAAAAATCCTAACTATACTTGTCTTTGAGATATTGATCCTGAATCTTTTTATTTGCGGAACTTTGAGACCCGCTTAACACTACACCCTATATGAATAAAATGATACTAAATTATTAGTGTATGATAATCATGGGGGTGCATATTTTAAAGTCGAAACACATGATGAAAGTTCTTGAGTCTCTTAAACACGACACTGCAACATTGTTAACACAGCACAACCAAATAAAAATATATATTTACAATATTCCAATGATAATAATTTCTGCTGCTTACAATTCGGAAAAATACAAACGCCTCTCCGTATCTTGTAAATATTTATCGAAAATGTAATTGTTTCTGGAATATGTAAAACGATGTAGTATCACCAATATCACATATTTTGCCATGGCATTTCGCTCAGCCAGAGCACATTGCCGGAATCGCTGTCAGACTTCTGGAAGCGCATATTGTAAATCAGAATAATTACACTTTTATGTGCGACACAACACGGAGCCTCTGCCTTGACACCTCGAGGAGAGTGAACGCGAATTAAATGCTCGGAGACGACAAAGGCGAGAAAAGTGAGGAGATAATAAAAAGAAAATTTATTTCGATATTATATAAGACAATGGCTGGGTTAGGGAATACTCATATAGTACTGAGGTTTATATTATTTTGTTAGATGAGCAGATTTGTAACTTCAAAGAGTCAAAAGAAAAATCAATTATTGATTATTTTGTCGACCAATCTATTAATAAAACAATAAAATATAGTATAAATGTTAAAAACGACATTGAATATGCAAAAAAGTGTTCATTTATTGTTTAGTGCCAGAGTTTCATGCATGGTTTTCATATCCACCGATTGACTGATTAATGTTCATCAGTGGATCTTGTCCACTGATTCACTGATATTTGATTTCACAATTGATTTAAACCGCCATTTCTCGGTTTAAATCAATTGAGAGTTTTTCAGCGTCAAATGTTTACGTAAATATTTATTAGCTTAGAAGTACTAAACACTATCCTATTCGATCAATTGTTTTTTTTATTGTTAACTTCCCGTAAGGCAAGTTATAATAATCGCAAAAAATCGAAAATGAAAATTTTTATATATTTTTTTGTTTCAAATCCTTCTGAACATTTTGGCATACCTTAGAAAAAATGGATGTATGTGTGTGTATATGTGTGTGTGCGGATACAAATTTTCGTCGACGATTTCGGGAACACGGATAAAGCGATTTGAAAAATTCAAAAAACATTCAATTCGTATTGATAAGGAGACGTGCTGATTAGTTTTTGGCGGAGGCAGGTCTAGCCGTTCCGAAGATATGGGGCAAAAAGTGCCAAAAACGGTAACTCAGTTTTTAAGAGAACGGCGGGTCCGATTTGAATAATTCAAAAAACATTTTACTTGTATTGACAAGATGAAAAACTGAACAAATTTTCATGGAGTCAGGTCTAGCGATTTCGGAGATCTAGTAAAAAAAGTAAAAAAAAAAATGCCACCTGGCGGTCAAAAATGATCATTAGACATTTGCACATCAAATTATCAGATATTTTATAGAGATTTTAATAATAAGTATAAATTTTGTTTACATTCCTATTTGTTCCGTACCAATGTTTATCCGTTAGACGGCGACTCGGCGCTTACGCGCTTCGATATTTCGTCTCTATGCAGTTAAAGCAGTACGATTGCTTTGAAAAGAATAAATATAATTTGATAATTGTAAACAATATTTAATTTTTAAAACTTTTTTGAATTTAGCTTTCAGATAAAAACTAATTATAGCATTCAGATCATAGAGATTTCAAAATTCAACGGTTAAAGTCGGTTTATCAAGTTGCAAATATTTTACTTCTAGTTTATTTCAAAAATAATTTTGTATATATTTCAATGATTGTTCATATTAGTATAAAAAATCATTGCTAATGCTACTATAATCTGAGTTTCTCAACATATTACAATCATTTTTATTCAATCTTAATGTGTCAGGTAATGATAACACAAAAATTACACATACAGTGGTACTCTTCCTATTAACGTACTTAATTTGTTCCGGGAGAAAGCTCGTTATGCGAAAAGTTTGCTTTGGAAAACGCGTTTTCCCAAATACATGGAATACATGAAACTAAAATTAATTTGTTCTAAAGTTTGAAATATGGTCATAGAAAATATGGTATATTTTATATATAATTGAGACATCTAAAAAAATATTACTAATTTACGATACAAGTTATTATCATAGTGGTACCGCTTTCTTTTTGGATTTTCCTTTGACAACTAATTTTTTTAAAAAACTGTGGATAGTTGTTTCTATTATTCTCTTCTTTACCGCATGTGATGGGTAAGTTCATTGTTGTACAATTTTCTGATCATCTTAGACTCAGTCATTCGAATGACGAATTCTTGCGCTTGTTTCCATTTGATCACATTATTTCGTGGACTTTATGCATTAGAAACCTGGTGACAGTTTTCCTCGATTTTTGATCATTCACTGCCAAAATTTTCTGAAGACTTTTGGGGTGTGTATGTGAATTTTCTAACAACGAGATATTTTTACAGCGAAGGCATACATTTGCTCTTTGAATTAATTTAAACAACATATTTTAACTACAAATTAACAACGGTCGAATAAGGTGTGTGAGGCAAAGCTCGTTGTGTGTACGTTATACGGAGTACCACTGTATTTGATTTGATTTACAATTAGTCTAATTGCATCTTGGATAATCTCTTTATTTATAAACAAATTATGAGTTTTGGATATTCATCAAGATATGCATTCTGAAAATATTTTATTATTTACAGAATTATGTTCTGTGATATATGACTCGCAGATGCTCAATACTAAAAGAATATCATTGTGTTTGGATCTTTTGAAATTACGGGAACCGGTACATTAATCCATCCAACTTTTAATTTTCGTCTTTATCATCTGATTAGCGTGCCACTAAATATTTTACAATATAAATTGAACAATAGATGTGAGATTCCTTTTATTTATATTTTGTATAACGTTATTTTTCTAAAGATGGAAGCTCTTTGTCTATTAATGATATACTACTTATTCAGATCGCGTTACGCGTCATAAAACATACATGATCGTATAAATATTTTCAGTTTCATTTTTTTTTACTGTTTCGTCGTCTTTGTTTTGTTCAAGCCTCACCTTGGCTCTTCACGTCCGTCACAAGAAAGGGAGTGGCTGAGGTTATAAATTCTCAAAAGTTTTTAAAATATTAATGTAATATTGTTTATGGCAACCAATCGTATCTGTCAAAAATAAAAAAAGCTATATTTTACAATGAAATTAATATGCTAAGGTAATCTGCTTATTTGATAATTCTAGACAAGACACACACACATTATCTGTCAAGCTGTCAAAACCAATAAATTTTTCTATCAATACTTTCGCCAATATAACTATCTATCAGTTTTTCCGAATTCTATCGGACAAGTGAAAATTGTCAGAGTCCTCGTGTCACACGCCTCTATTGTTAAGGAAGATGGCTCTGGTTTGTTCAATTTTTCAATGTGTTCCACAAATTTGATTTGTACAATATTTGTAGTACTAAAAGAAAAAACAATAAACTTCCGAATAACACTTATAAGAAAGTAATTAAACAAAACGCACTATCCGAAAATATTAATTGAAAAATTATTTTATCCTTTTTAGCTAATAATAATTAATTATTTAGCATATATTTATATACATTATGTGGTATAAGCCAATGTGAGTAGAATCACGTAATTTTCTTTTAGATATTCATGGTTACGCCAAAAATTGAGTTCCGAACAGTTAAAAATACACCCTCAAAATTAGAGCCTTGTGGGTGCAAGTTATAAAAATTTTTTTTTGACATTTTCAAAAATTGAAAGGATGGTGACGCAATCGCGGAATGACTGCCAGAGTGGTACTTTCTTTATGGGTCGATAATAAAATATCATTAAAAAAAATTCTAGCTTTGTGAAACAGATTAGTCAAATAGTTCACTGGCTCTTAGACTATATAGTGTACATCGTTGCTCTTTTCATTTATCAAAGCATTCAAATTTTAGTAGTAGTCAATCTTGCCTCTGTGGGTTATCCCCATATTTTCCAATAATTAAGGCGTCCAGTACAATAGGTTTTTGTCTTTGTGTCCATGCATTTTAGATCATAAATATTGGCTTCGCGACGACACGCGTGACGTCAAGCTTGATTTTATTCAACCAAAATTCAAAAGCCTACTCTTTTGCGTAAGAAGATTCAAAAAGCTCTCAGCGAGTAGAGAGTTAATCCTCTATCTAAATTAGAAGCCTCATTACTTCAGCTGCTATCTTATGGCGTTTCTAGATATCCCACCAAGATTTTTGAGGAGGCCAAGCGTTTTTTAAAATTTCAAGAGCAAATCTTTTTAAGACCCGATTATTGCACTCCCAGACTTGCTTGCACTTGAGTTTTGAAAAAAAAATCTCATTTGTGCTTCAGACATAGCAACCTGTATGAGACAGTCTGCATACTTTACAACTCACTTTTTGGCGTGTCCATAAAATATATCGACAAAAAATTTGAGTGAATGAATAATAATAATAATAAATGATTATTTGGCATCGATTGTTTTACATAATAGTCTAAAAGGCTTTCCGTACCGGAACGAAATGATCGAGGAATATTAAATGTTTTCAAATAGATTGTTATAAATAAATACTGTAACATTGTCGAATATTTATAAGAATTACATAAACTGAATTGAAAAGTTGAAATTATTTATTTAAAGTATATTGGAACTTAAGTCAGAATTACAATTAAAATCTGAACTATTTTCGATAAACAAAAAAATTTTTTTTTTTGAAAAAAAAAATTGAAATTGCGAATTGAATGTTTTAGGGATCATTCAAATCTGATGCTCCGATCTCTCAAATCCTCGATTTCTATATTCTGCATTTCTATTTTCTTTGCTCCGAATCTCCAAACAGCAAAACACCTGCCTTTGCTAAAAACTAATCAGGACATCTCCCTATCAATATGAATCGAATGGTTTTTGAACCAAATCGGTTGATCCGTGCGCCCGAAAACGTAGACGAAAAATTGTATCCATGCATACATACACATCCATTTTTTCTGAGGTATGCCAAAATGTTCAGAAACCTTCAAAATGTGAAAAAATGTAGAACTTTTCAATTTCGATTTTTGGACGATTACAATAACTTACCCTACGGTCAGTTAATAATAACAGAACAAGATATGATTTTTTTGAAAATATCTTATCAAATAGAATTCTTATGAATCACCATTTAATTATCCTTCAAAGTGTTATCTATCGAGATCTCCCACTATCAATAATTCTGGTGTTGACTCACGCAGCGTCATTGCCGTGGTCGATTTGTTCGGGCGAACTGCACGTGCCGAACAAAAGTTATTATATAACAACAATGGATAGAGATCGGGCCCTGCCTAAGGCGACGTCAAATTATATTGTATTTCTGATAATGAGCTTTACGAATCACCGACTTCAGTATCAAGGATATTTAAACTTTATTATTCTAATGAACGGAAAACTAATCGATAATTCGAATTTTGTAGCTCTTTAAGTGATTTCCGAATTCTTTTGACTATTTGTTGGTATATAAATGACATTTTGAGTATAGCCTCTTCTTTAAATTCCGACGTTAATACCTACTTAAAATGATACTTCTAAATTATAGACAACATCTAATACATTTTAAAATGTTACTGTCAGAATTAAATATACGTATAAATAAATATATGTATATGTTTTGCTATTTCACACCCAAATAAATTATTTTCAATACCACAGCAATATTTTTGACCAATTTGGCCATATCACCAACTCTTCAAATAGTGAACAATAATTTTGTAGTTATTTTTACTTGATTTGGTAGAGGAATAGTTAAAGCATCTATCTAATTTTATTTCTTAAAATATAGTCAGTAGTAATAACATATATTAATTAAAAAAACTGTTACAGAAAATTTCCATGTCACATTGGTCGTTTCCGTACTTCTCAAAACAGCTTTTTCGAATTTTACCAAATTTTATATTCGTATTCAGTAATTCTGAGAAATGGCTACTAGCATTATTTTTTTGCAATTTTTGGGCAAATATTTTTTGTTTTTATCTCGCTATAATGTGCCAATAAAAAAAACTATGTAAATAGTTTTTATATAATATAAACTATATAAACTTTGTAAAACTATATTTTTATAAATGGTTGACACCCCTAACTTTTTTTTAATATTTTGAATCAATTTTCTTTTAATTTTGGAATTAAAAAATACATACAACTCTAAATTTTCACCCACCTTCTATAAATCTCTTTTAAAGAGCCATATTTTAGCCATCGAATAATCTTTCACCATGCTTCCAGTCAGTGAGCATGTTCTCACTGAATTTTAATTCATATTTTCCTGAATTTATGATAAAGCATGAATTTTACTTAAAATATAAAAATTTATTTTTACGAAATGTTGTTCACTCTTCATATTTCCATCGTGCAAATATTTTCCAATGCGCACAAGCAGTACATGTAAATACGAGGGTCATGTAAAAAATAAGGTTCCCACATTTTTTCAGGGTTGAAGCATTTTTTATTGCAATAAATGTGTATACCATCGGAAAGCTTGTATTTCAAACTATTTTTCTACATAGTCGCCAGATCTTTTAACGCATTTTTTCTGAGGAGTTTTCCACTTCTGAAAACCCGTTTGGAAGAACTCCGCCGCCACGCCCTTGCTTGGTCTTCTTCTCCGGCGATGTTGGATAGCTTTTTTGTGTTTTGATAGTGTCTCGCAGTACTTGTCCGAATTTATAGAGGACCCTACAAGCATAAGCGCGGTAAGCAAGACATATTTTCGGTCCCAAAACTCGATAGCCTCCCGCTCCTTTGTTCGTCGTGAAAGTTCGTGCGTCCTTCGGAGAACTCCCTGCACAGTTTGAGGACGTGCTGGACGCTGATGCAAGTTTTGCCATAAACTTCTTCCGACTGCCTATGAATTTCAATAGGTGTAAGCTTCTTCGCGTTTAAAAATCGAATGACTGAACGGATTTCACACCTGGCGGTGACGGCGACAGCGCGCTCCATCGTGTATGGCTGTTACACTGGCACTAAGCTTTCCAGTGATCTTTCAGGTAGTTAGAATGAAGTGACAAGGATCAACAATGAAAATGGTGTTGCCGGATTTCCCCTAGTATCTCGCGCGGCGAGTGTACAGCGTTGGGAACTTTATTTTATACATGCCCCTCCTAGTTCATAAACGGTTTGCATAAATAAAAAAAATTGCGAAAAATATTCAAGATTAAAATCTGAAGATACTACAGTTTCGGACAATAAACTAGGTACCAAACAAATCTACGGTAAAGCTGTAAAATTTTCCACTCCCTCAATTTTTTTCAATCTCAGTCAATAATTCGCTGGGCATGCCTTATAACAATATAATTCAAAAATGAAATATCTGATTTTGCTTTTCAATTCAAAAGTTAATGAATTAATAAAAAACCGGGAATAATATATCAAAATCGCAAAACTTTAAATGTGCATATTAAATTTAAATAGTATCAGTTTCAGATTAGGAGTGCACTTGCAAAGACTATTAACATGACCTAAGAACAATTTATGTGTAGCCGGCTTTACAACGGGTAAACTATTCATTAACTTTCCGAAGGAGAAGTTTATGTTTTCATAAAAAAATCCGATTCGCTAATTTTATGTTTACTCGACGTTTCAAGCCATTCTGAATCGAATGAGACCAAATTTGAAAAAAGTATGTGTGTGTGGTGTGTGTATGTGTATGTGAACAGATTTTTTGCCATGAATCGATGTTTTCTCGAAAACGGCTGGACCTATTTCAAAAATTTAAAAGCCACTCGATGTATCTCGATGAGGACTATTGTTTGTCAGTTTTGTGCGACAATCGGCCAAGCCGTTTCTTCATAAATCGCAGAAAAGTGAAAAAAATTTCGTCTACGTTTTAGCCCGCAATCCTGAATCGAAGTTGGAAATTCAAAAACCGTTGGAAAGATATTGGTTGGGAATCGTGCTGATTAGTTTTTGGTAGATATCGGCCGTTTTCTTGTAATAAAGTTTAAAAAAAAAAATTACGACGATTTTTATGATTATTTTTTTGACGGTAGATACCATAGTCTTCTAAACCATACTAAAATATTACGGCTCTACGACAACTGGTTTAGCTTTAAAAATTCATCAAAGTATGAGAAAATGAGTAGTTCTTTTGACGTTTGTTAAAAATAAAATTAGATGATTTAGTTGATATAACGATAGTGTATTTGATCTTGAACATAGTAAACCATTAAAGTCCTATGGAAACTGGTTCAATTATAATTATTGATTAATTAAAATTATTGATTTTTGAAAATTTGCTTTTAGAAAATACTCCGAATTAACGTGTTCGTTCGTTCGTATGCAATGATGTGTAATAAATCCACTCGGAATAATTTTAATCACTCATAAATTAATTTATTTTTTATTGATTAAGTCGATTATTTACACATTTCGGGAAGTTCATGTAACTTGCCTCAAGGCTAAATACCAATAACTAATTTATTTTTTGTTAGCTGCTACTTTCATTTATATACCACATATGCAATCAGTTAGTCATTTTTAAACTAAATATTTTCTACTAGAAATATAATGGCAACAACGTTTGCTTGGTCAGCTAGTAGATATAAAAAAAACTAGTGGGGTGTATGGCGTCGTGCCTTAAGGAATATTGCTGAAACTTCCCGCACCGTAACTAAATGTAGAAATATTGAATGTTTTCAAATGGATTACTATAAATATTGTAACATTGTCTAATATTTATAAGAATTATATAAATTGAATTGCAAAGTTGAAATTATTTGTTTAAAGTATATAAGAACTTTAGTCAGAATTAAAAATAAAATCTGAATTATTTTCGATACACAAAAAAAAATTTTTTTTGAAAAAAAAATTTTTTGAAAAAAAAATTTCAAACAATTTTTTTTTTTCTAAAATCAATTATTTTGTTAAAACAAGCAGAAAGTTTTTTGAATTTATAAAATCGGATGTTTAGTTCTCTCACAAACTGCTATTTTTTGCATATTTAGCTCAGTATCTTCGAAATAGCTGGGCCTGCCTTTGCCAAAAACTAATAACCACTTCTCCCAATCATTACTAATTGAAAATTTATTAGATAATTCAAATTGGATGCTCCGTTCTCTCAAAAACTCGATTTCTATTTTCTGCACCCTTTGTTTTTTATATCCGTAACTGCTGGACCTGCCTTTGCCAAAAACTAATCAGTACGTCTCCCTATCAGTAGAAATCGAATGTTTTGAAACCATTCAAATCGGTTGATCCGTGCGCCCGAAATCGTGAACGAAAAAATGCGGACACACAAAACGCACACACACATCTATTTTTTCTGAGGTATGCCAAATGTTCTATCTCTTTAAATCAGATTGGTTTTAAAATAATTTTATTGACTTTTCAATAATCTAGATCGCGACGTGAAACAGGAGGTACTCATAAACATCCATATATACAAATATGCGTAGTATCAATATTTGAAAATTTGTTTTTTTTTCGTAGTTTTTACACATATTAATTTATTGATAGTAATTCATTTATATTTACTTTGTTCCATGTGTAAGAAACAGTTATTATAAAATAGATTTTCAATGCATAATATTAGAATTCTGCAACTAGTGTCTCACCCTTTCGTTTCAATTATTTATGTTCTTTTCGAAAATTTAAGCGGCAGTTCAAATAAATCCGAGTCAGTCATCTAGTAGATTCTATTTAATTACATCAAAATTAATTGAAACTAGTTTGTAATTAGAATAATTTTCTGTCGACATCCATAGTTAATTAACGATATAGTTTTGAACGACTTCAAAATCTAGACCACGTCTATCTCGAACGCCATGCTATTTATTTACATTATGCAATAATAACTCCGAGCTTAAAATTCCATAACCGCTTTATTTGCTGTAAATCTACATGATTATCTAGATCAACAATCTGTACTTGTGTCTTGTATTGAATACAAATCATTATATTTAATCTCATTCATTGGGTCAAACATCAAATTAATTAATCATTCGAAGAAACCCAGGAGCACTCATGACACGCGACCGAAATCAAAAAGTACTTTTTGCTGATCTGCCAAGACGACTTAAATCTGATACGCCAAATGACGACATGGCAAATAGATTATTTTTTTAAAATTGAATATTCTAATTCAATGTTACGTACCGTGAAATTAAAACGAAACATGCAGTTCAAGACAAATTACAAAGCGTCAGGAAAAGTTTCTTTCGAAATGTTTCTAGTTGACGTTTTGAGCAAATCAAACGCAATACGTTAACCCATTAAAAGAAATAGATAGTTAATTTGATTAAATGCCAAATGGTAATTCCATTATATTTCAGCATAATTATAATTCAATCAATTTTTCCAGTAGGTATCAATTTTGCAATATATAATCGCATGTTTTGTTTACTATAAGTAATGTAGCAGTTGCTAATTGTAATTTTTAAAATATCTATTGAATTATTGATACATTAAAATTATTAACTTCCCGTAGGGTAAGTTATTGTAATGGGCCAAAAATCGGAATTAAAAGTTTTTACATTTCTCGACGTTTTGAAGGTTTCTGAACGTTTTGGCATACCTCAGAAAAAAATGGAAGTGTGTGTGTGTGGGTGTGTGTGTATGTATGTATGGATACACATTTCCAGTCACGTTCTAGGGCGCACGGATCAACCGATTTGAATGGTTCAAAAAAACATTCGATTCCTATTGATAGGGAAAAGAGCTGATTAGTTTTTGGCAAAGGCAGGTCGAGGCCGTTCGGAGATACGGAGCAAAGAGTGCAGAAAATAGAAATCGAATTTTTGAGGAACGGAGTATCCGATTTGAATGATCTAAAAAACATTTAATTAGTAATGATTGGGAAAGTGTTTATTAGTTTTGGCAAAGGCAGGCCCAGCCATTTTGAAGATACGGAGCTAAAATATGTAAAAAATGGCAGTTTTTGAAAGAACTAAGCGTCCGATTTAAATGATTCAAAGAACTTTCTGTGTCTTAACAAATAACAAAATAATCGTTTTTCGAAAAAAAAATTTGTCCATTTTTTTTTTTTTTTTTTTTTTTTTTTTTTTAGTTTTTTGTATATCGAAAATATTTCAGATTTTATTTTAATTCTGACTATAGTTCTAATATATTTTACAAATAATTTCAACTCTGCAATTCAGTTTATATAATTTTTATAAATATTAGACAATGTTACAATATTTATAATTGAAAACATTCAGTAATCCTCGAACATTTTGTTACGGTACGGGAAGTTCCAGCAATTTGCCTTAAGGCACGATGCCACCCACCCCACTAGTTTCAATTTTAAAATTAACTGAATATTGTTAGACAAAGCGAAATATATTGTGAATAAATTAATTACACAGTCAATCATATTTATATTTAAATTTAATAAACAAATACTTTACATTAGCAATTTATATTTTTCAAGTAAAAATATATAACACTATTGCTGCCTATGAGGTTGTTCAAACAGCAAATTCAATTAACAAATTTTAACTTCCCGTAGTGTAGGTTATAGTAATTGCAA
Source organism: Ctenocephalides felis (assembly GCF_003426905.1). Taxonomy (NCBI): domain Eukaryota; kingdom Metazoa; phylum Arthropoda; class Insecta; order Siphonaptera; family Pulicidae; genus Ctenocephalides; species Ctenocephalides felis. Next base: position 44,569,060 of record NW_020537646.1, on the reverse strand, counting down.
AAACATCGAAAATGAAAACTCTTATATATCTTTACATTTCAAAGGTTTCTGGACACTTTGGCATACCTTAGAAAAAATGGATCTATGTGCGTGTGTATACAAATTTTCGTCGACAATTTTGGGAACCTGGATGAACCAATTTGAATAATTCAAACAAATACTGAAATATGTTCAATAAAATAGTATAGTAGAAATATACCCTACAATTAATGCCAAGGGTTATTCAATAATGTTTAGTCATACCTGTAAATGTAAATGTATAAATAAATGATTTTTTGTTTATCCACGACTAAAACATCGATTTTCCAAATTTATCACACAAAAATTCATCGTCTGCCTTTGTGATTTATAGCATAAGATATGCGTATTGGAAATTGCAGTCTTTAGAACAGTATAACGAATTCAGAAACAATTAATATATAGTATCCGCCCTAGAAAAAGGTACAATATCACCTTATATTAGATTTTTTCACTCAAAATAATTGCTTCATTGATGTTGCCCATAATTTTTATAATCTTGTACTTTATATATT